>NC_090928.1:822546416-822849446 GCF_040938575.1 Ambystoma mexicanum | reverse complement strand
GACAAGGGGCATGAGCTGGGATGGGGGGGCAACAGCAGGGAGTCATGGGGCATGAGCGGGGGCTGGGGGGAACACGAGGGAGACACGGGGCATGAGCGGGGCATGGGGGGTAACAGGAGAGACACAGGGCATGAGTGGGGGGTGGGGGGCAACAGCAAGGAGACATGGGGCATGAGCGGGGGTGGGGGGACAACAGCAGGGAGACACGGGGCATGAGCGGGGGCTGGGGGTGACAGGAGAGAGACACGGGGCATGAACGGGGGTGGGGGCAACAGGAGGGAGACACGGGGAACACGGGGCATGAGCGGGGGCTGGACGGCAACAGCAGGGAGACACGGGGCATGAGCGGGGGGTGGGGGGGAAACAAGGGAGACACGGGGCATGAGCAGGGTGGGGGGTAACAGGAGAGAGACAAGGGGCATGAGCAGGGGGTGGGGGCAACAGCAGGGAGACAAGGGGCATGAGCGGGGATGGGGGGGCAACAGCAGGGAGACACGGGGCATGAGCGGGGGCTGGGGGAACACGAGGGAGACACGGGGCATGAGCGGGGCATGGGGGTAACAGGAGAGACACAGGACATGAGAGGGGGGTGGGGGGCAACAGCAAGGAGACATGGGGCATGAGTGGGGTGGGGGGGCAACAGCAGGGAGACACGGGGCATGAGCGGAGGCTGGGGGTAACAGCAGGGAGACACGGGGCATGAGCGGGGAGTGGGGGGAGCACGAGGGAGACACGGGGCATGAGAGGGGGTGGGGGGTAACAGGAGAGAGACACGGGGCATGAGCGGGTGGTGGGGGCAACAGCAGGGAGACACAGTGCATGACCGGGGTTGGGGGGAAACAGAAGGGAGACACGGGTCATGACCGGGTGTGGGGGGCAACAGGAGAGAGACACGGGGCATGAGAGGGGGGCGGGGGGTAACAGGAGAGAGTCACGGGGCATGAGAGGGGTGTGGGGGTAACAGGAGAGAGACACGGGGCATGAACGGGGGGTGGGGGGCAACAGCAGGGAGACACAGGGCATGACCGGGGGTGGGGGGCAACAGGAGGGAGACACGGGGCATGAGAGGGTGGTGGGGGTAACAGGAGAGAGACACGGGGCATGAGCGGGGGTGCGGGTAATAGGAGAGAGCCACAGGCATGAGCAGGGGGTGGGGGGAACAAGAGGGAGACATGGGCATGAGCGGGGGTGGGGGGAACATGAGGGAGACACGGGGCATGAGTGGGGGGTGGGGGGCAACAAGAGGGAGACACAGGGCATGAGCAGGGGGTGGGAGTAACAGGAGAGAGACACTGGGCATGAGAGGGGGTGGTGGCAACAGGAGGGAGACACGGGGCATGAGCAGGGGGTGGTTGGAACACGAGGGAGACACGGGGCATGTGCGGGGGGTTGGGGGAACATGAGGGAATCACGGGGCTTAAGCAGGGGGTGGGGGGTAACAGGAGAGAGACACGGGGCATGAGCGGGGGGTGGGGGAAACAGCAGGCAGACACGGGGCATGAGCAGGGGGTGGGGGTGGTGGGGGGAAACATGAGAGAGACACAGGGCATGGGGGGCAACAGAAGGGAGACACGGGGCATGAGCGGTGGGTGGGGGGCAACAGCAGGGAGACACGGGGCATGAGCGGGGGGTGGGGGAACACGAGGGAGACATGGGGAATGAGAGGAGGGTAGGGGTAACAGAAGGGAGACACGGGTCATGAGCAGGGGGTATGAGCAGGGGGTGGGGGGCAACAGCAGGGAGACATGGGGCATGAGCGGAGGGTGGGGGGGTAACAGCAGGGAGACACAGGGCATGAGCGGGTGGTGGGGGAACACAAGGGAGACACGGGCATGAGAGGGGGATGGGGGTAACAGGAGAGAGACACGGGGCATAAGTGGGGAGTGGGGGGCAACAGCAGGGAGACACAGTGCATGACCCGGAGGTGGGGGGCAACAGAAGGGAGACACGTGGCATAACCAGGGGGTGGGGGGCAACAGGAGAGAGACACAGGGCATGAGAGGGGGGTGGGGGTAACAGGAGAGAGACACAGGGCATGAGAGGGGGGTGGGGGTAAGAGGAGAGAGACACGGGGAATGAGCAGGGGTGGTGGTAACACGACAGAGGCATGGGGCATGAGCAGGGGGTGGGGGAAACAGGAGGGAGACACATGGCATGAGCAAGTGTTGAGGGAACACGAGGGAGACACAGGGCATGAGCGGGGGGTGGGGGGCAACAGCAGGGAGACACGGGGCACGAGCGAGGGTGGGGGCCAACAGCAAGGAGACACAGGGCATGAGCAGGGGGTGGGGGCAACAGCAGGGAGACACGGGGGAATGAGCAGGGGGTGGGGGGCAACAAGAGGGAGATACTGGGCATGAGCGGGGGTGGGGGTAACATGACAGAGACATGGGGCATGAGCAGGGGGTGGGGGAAACAGCAGGGAGACACAGGGCATGAGCGAGTGTTGGGGGAACACGAGGGAGACACAGGGCATGAGCGGGGGTTGGGGGCAACAGCAAGGAGACACGGGGCACGAGCGGGGGTGGGGGGAACACGAGGGAGACACGGGGCATGAGCAGGGGGTGGAGGGTAACAGGAGAGAGACACGGGGCATGAGCGGGTGGTAGGGGGCAACAGGAGGGAGACACTGGGCATGAGCGGGGGGTGGGGGGTAACAGGAGAGAGACACAGGGCATGAGCAGGGGGTGGGGGACAACAGCAGGCAGACACGGGGCATGATCGGGGGGTGGAGGGCAACAGCAGGGAGACACGGGGCATGACCAGGGGGTGGGGCGCAACACGAGAGAGACAGAGGGCATGAGCAGGGGGTGGGGGCAACACAAGGGAGACACGGGGCATGAGCAAGGGGTGGGGCGAACACGAGGGAGACGCGGGGCATGAGCAGGGTGTGGGGGGAATACGAGAGAGACACGGGGCATGAGGGGCAACAAGAGGGAGACACAGGGCATGAGCAGGGGGTGGGGGTAACAGGAGAGAGACATGGGGGCATGTGTGGGGGGCAACAACAGGGAGACACGGGGCATGAGCGGGGGGTGGGGGAACACGAGGGAGACACGGGGCATGAGCAGGGGGTGGGGGGCAACAAGAGGGAGACACGGGGCATGATCGGGCTTAACAGGAGAGAGACACAGGGCATGAGCAGGGGGTGGGGGACAACAGCAGGCAGACACGGGGCATGACCGAGGGGTGGAGGGCAACAGCAGGGAGACACGGGGCATGACCGGGGGGTGGGACGCAACAGGAGAGAGACACAGGGCATGAGCGGGGGTGGGGGCAACAGAAGGGAGACACGGGGCATGAGCAGGGTGTGGGAGGAATACGAGAGAGACACGGGGAATGAGGGGCAACAAGAGGGAGACACAGGGCATGCACAGGGGGTGGGGGTAACAGGAGAGAGACATGGGGGCATGAGTGGGGGGCAACAAGAGGGAGACACGGGGCATGAGCGGGGGGTGGGGGAACACGAGGGAGACACGGGGCATGATGGGGGGGTGGGGGGTGACAGGAGAGAGAAACGGGGCATGAGCGGGGGGTGAGGGGAACACGAGGGAGACACAGGGCATGAGCAGGGGGTGGGGGGAACAGGAGGGAGACACGGGGCATGAGCCGGGGGTGGGAGGGAACAGGGGAGACACGGGCATGAGTGGTTGGTGGGGGGGAACAGGGGAGACACAGGGCATTAGCGGGGGTGGGGGGAACAGGAGGGAGACACCGGGCATGAGCAAGGAGTGGGGGGGAACAGGAGGGAGACACGGGGCATGAGCAGGGGGTGGGGGGTACAGGAGGAAGACACGGGTAATGAGCGGGGGTGGGGGGAACGGGATATCCGCTCCTCGGTCCTCCGCAGGCCACCGTGTACCGATGGCGTGTCTCCTGCAAGTCTGCCGCAGCCTGGGACGTTCAGGAAGTGTAATCCACATGAGCCTCACACAGCCCTTTTGGAGGCTGGCTGTCCTCTGATCTTATGGCACAGGAATTGTTCCGTTGTGATAATCACTTGTGAAGTCTGAAGTCACTGCAGAGCTTACAACAGATGCCAATATACGAAAAATAAACTAAGATGGCGGGCGTCTCTTAAAATAAGACGCACTGCATGCTTTACTACAGCCAATGGGAGAGCACGTCAGATGTCCGCAGACATCACGCAAGTCGCTTGCCCAATCCCCGTCCTGTCCGCGGAGCGAACAGGGAAGAGTGTCCGCGAAGCAGACACAGATATCACTCATTTTTGTCACTTACATTTTTGTCTTTTTTAAAAAAAAAACTACTGGACGGATTTACACCAAATAAAAAAAGCACACTTTCCTGACCAAGTCGCCGCTCCTGCTGCAAATTTGGTGTAAATCCATCCAGCGGTTTGGGCTGTAGGCGTGAGCAAAGTTTTTTCCCATTATGTCTATGGGAAAAAAACAAGTTTTGGGACTCCCCCTATAAGTTTGCCCTCCCTGGACCAAAGCTCACCAAACTTTGCAAAAAAATTCAGAGTGGGCCATAAGTTTGGTGAGGATTCGTCCAGGAGGAGTGAAGTTATAAGCCGCCCAAAAAGAGCTCTTCCTATAGAAACAGCAACTTAACCATAACTACATGGCCACTACCGTGCGGACATGCAACGTGTTAGCTGATTGGACGGCGTGGAGCGTGAAGTGCGTCAGATTTTCGGTACACCGGGACAGCCCGGTGAAAATTTGTTCAAAATTTGTATTTAGTAGAGTGTGTTGGTGTGTAGGAGTGTTTGGGGAGGGTGGGAGTGTACGAGATAGGATGAAAGTTCTGTTTTTTTATGTGTTAGACGTTCTTTTTGTGTTCGATTTGTCTGCGGACATCACGGTTGTTCTGAAATGTTCTAAAAAAAACTGAATGGGGGTGTTCTGAGGACTCAATATGTGTCCATTTTGTTCACAAGCAAGCTGAAACTGTTCTAAGAACACTTGCGGTGTCCTGCAATGTTCGCAAATAAACAAAATGGGGGTGTCCTGAGGACGCTGTCCGTATTGTTCGTTGTCAAGTTGAATGTGTTCTAAGAACAATTGCGGTGTCCTGAAATGTTTGCAAATACACAAATTGGGGGTGTTCTGAAGACGTTGTCGAACACTCGCTGTGCCCTGAAATGTTCGCAAATATGAATGGGGGGTTGTGGCTGACAAGTTGAATGTGTTCTAAGAACACTCGCACTGTCCTGATATGTTCGCAAATAAACAAAATGGGGGTGTCCTGAGGACGCTAACCGTATTGTTCTCTGTCAAGTTGAATTTGTTCTAAGAACACTCGCGGTGTCCTGAAATGTTCGCAAATAAACAAGATGGTGGTGTTCTAAAGACGCTTCTAAGAACACTCGCGGTGTCCTGAAATGTTTGCAAATAAACAAAATGGGGGTGTCCTGAGGACGCTGTCCGTATTGTTCTCTGTCAAGTTGAATGTGTTCTAAGAACACTCGCAGTGTCCTGAAATGTTCGCAAATAAACAAGATGGTGGTGTTCTGAAGACGCTTCTAAGAACACTTGCGGTGTCCTGAAATGTTTGCAAATAAACAAAATGGTGGTGTTCTGAGGACGCTGTCAGTATTGTTCTCTGTCACGTTGAATGTGTTCTAAGAACACTCGCGGTGTCCTGAAATGTTCGCAATTAAACAAAATGGGGGTGTTCTGAAGACGCTTGTGAGAACACTCGCAGTTTCCGGGGAATGTTCGTAGGGGGTGTCCTGAGGACGCTGTCCGTATTGTTCTCTGTCAAGTTGAATGTGTTCTAAGAACACTCGCGGTGTCCTGAAATGTTCGCAAATACACAAAATGGGGGTGTTCTGAAGACGTTTTCGAACATTCGCTGTGTCCTGAAATGTTCGCAAATATGAATTGGGGGTTGTGGCTGGCAAGTTGAATGTGTTCTAAGAACACTCGCGGTGTCCTGAAAAGTTCGCAAATAAAAAAAATGGGGGTGTTCTGAAGACGATTCTAAGAACACTTGCGGTGTCCGGGTAATGTTCGTAGGGGGTGTCCTGAGGACACTGTCCGTATTGTTCTCTGTCAAGTTGAATGTTTTCTAAGAACACTCGCGGTGTCCTGAAATGTTCGCAAATAAACAAGATGGTGGTGTTCTGAAGACGCTTCTAAGAACACTCGCGGTGTCCTGAAATGTTCGCAAATAAACAAAATGGGGGTGTTCTGAGGACGCTGTCGGTATTGTTCTCTGTCACGTTGAATGTGTTCTAAGAACACTTGCGGTGTCCTGAAATGTTCGCAAATAAACAAAATGGGGGTGTTCTGAAGACGCTTCTAAGAACATTCGCGGTGTCCGTGGAATGTTCGTAGGGGGTGTCCTGAGGACGCTGTCCGTATTGTTCTCTGTCAAGTTGAATGTGTTCTAAGAACACTTGCAGTGTCCTGAAATGTTCGCAAATACACAAAATGGGGGTGTTCTGAAGACGTTGTCGAACACTCGCTGTGTCCTGAAATGTTCGCAAATATGAATGGGGGGTTGTGGCTGGCAAGTTGAATGTGTTCTAAGAACACTCGCGGTGTCCTGAAATGTTCGCAAATAAACAAAATGGGGGTGTTCTAAAGACGTTTCTAAGAACACTCGCGGTGTCCGGGGAATGTTCGTAGGGGGTGTCCTGAGGACGCTGTCCGTATTGTTCTATCAAGTTGAATGTGTTCTAAGAACACTCGCGGTGTCCTGAAATGTTCGCAAATACACAAAATGGGGGTGTTCTGAAGACGTTGTCGAACACTCGCGGTGTCCTGAAATGTTCGCAAATAAACAAGATGGTGGTGTTCTAAAGACGCTTCTAAGAACACTCACGGTGTCCTGAAATGTTTGCAAATAAACAAAATGGGGGTGTTCTGAAGACGCTTCTAAGAACACTTGCGGTGTCCTGAAATGTTTGCAAATAAACAAAATGGGGGTGTTCTGAGGACGCTGTCAGTATTGTTCTCTGTCACGTTGAATGTGTTCTAAGAACACTCGCGGTGTCCTGAAATGTTCGCAATTAAACAAAATGGGGGTGTTCTGAAGACGCTTGTGAGAACACTCGCAGTTTCCGGGGAATGTTCGTAGGGGGTGTCCTGAGGACGCTGTCCGTATTGTTCTCTGTCAAGTTGAATGTGTTCTAAGAACACTTGCGGTGTCCTGAAATGTTCGCAAATACACAAAATGGGGGTGTTCTGAAGACGTTGTCGAACATTCGCTGTGTCCTGAAATGTTCGCAAATATGAATTGGGTGTTGTGGCTGGCAAGTTGAATGTGTTCTAAGAACACTTGCGGTGTCCTGAAAAGTTCGCAAATAAACAAAATGGGGGTGTTCTGAAGACGATTCTCAGAACACTTGCGGTGTCCGGGTAATGTTCGTAGGGGGTGTCCTGAGGACACTGTCCGTATTGTTCTCTGTCAAGTTGAATGTGTTCTAAGAACACTCGCGGTGTCCTGAAATGTTCGCAATTAAACAAGATGGTGGTGTTCTGAAGACGCTTCTAAGAACACTCGCGGTGTCCTGAAATGTTCGTAAATAAACAAAATGGGGGTGTTCTGAGGACGCTGTCGGTATTGTTCTCTGTCACGTTGAATGTGTTCTAAGAACACTCGCGGTGTCCTGAAATGTTCGCAAATAAACAAAATGGGGGTGTTCTGAAGACGCTTCTAAGAACACTTGCGGTGTCCATGGAATGTTCGTAGGGGGTGTCTTGAGGAAGCTGTCCGTATTGTTCTCTGTCAAGTTGAATGTGTTCTAAGAACACTTGCGGTGTCCTGAAATGTTCGCAAATACACAAAATGGGGGTGTTCTGAAGACGTTGTCGAACACTCGCTGTGTCCTGAAATGTTCGCAAATATGAATGGGGGGTTGTGGCTGGCAAGTTGAATGTGTTCTAAGAACACTCGCGGTGTCCTGAAATGTCCGCAAATAAACAAAATGGGGGTGTTCTGAAGACGTTTCTAAGAACACTCGCGGTGTCCGGGGAATGTTCGTAGGGGGTGTCCTGAGGATGCTGTCCGTATTGTTCTATCAAGTTGAATGTGTTCTAAGAACACTCGCGGTGTCCTGAAATGTTCGCAAATACACAAAATGGGGGTGTTCTGAAGACGTGGTCGAACACTCGCTGTGTCCTGAAATGTTCGCAAATATGAATGGGGGGTTGTGGCTGGCAAGTTGAATGTGTTCTAAGAACTCTCGCGGTGTCCTGAAATGTTCGCAAATAAACAAAATGGGGGTGTCCTGAGGACGCTGTCCGTATTGTTCTCTGTCAAGTTGAATGTGTTCTAAGAACACTCGCAGTGTCCTGAAATGTTCACAAATAAACAAGATGGTGGTGTTCTGAAGACGCTTCTGAGAACACTCGCAGTGTCCTGAAATGTTCGCAAATAAACAAAATGGGGGTGTTCTGAAGACGTTTCTAAGAACACTCACGGTGTCCTGGAATGTTCGTAGGGGGTGTCCTGAAGGCGTAGTCCGTATTGTTTGCTGGCAAGTTGAATGTGTTCTAAGAACACTTGCGGTGTCCTGAAATGTTCGCAAATAAACAAAATGGGGGTGTCCTGAGGACGCTATCCGTATTGTTCTATCAAGTTGAATGTGTTCTAAGAACACTCGCGGTGTCCTGAAATGTTTGCAAATACACAAAATGGGGGTGTTCTGAAGACGTGGTCGAACACTCGCTGTGTCCTGAAATGTTCGCAAATATGAATGGGGGGTTGTGGCTGGCAAGTTGAATGTGTTCTAAGAACTCTCGCGGTGTCCTGAAATGTTCGCAAATAAACAAAATGGGGGTGTCCTGAGAACGCTGTCCATATTGTTCTCTGTCAAGTTGAATGTGCTCTAAGAACACTCGCGGTTTCCTGAAATGTTCACAAATAAACAAGATGTTGGTGTTCTGAAGACGCTTCTAAGAACACTCACGGTGTCCTGAAATGTTCGCAAATGAACAAAATTGTTGGTGTCCTGAGGATGCTGTCCGTATTGTTCTCTGTCAAGTTGAATGTGTTCTAAGAACACTTGCGGTGCCTGAAATGTTCGCAAATAAATAAAATGGGGGTGTTCTGAAGACGTTTCTAAGAACACTCGCGGTGTCCTGGAATGTTCGTCGGGGGTGTCCTGAAGGCGTAGTCCGTATTGTTTGCTGGCAAGTTGAATGTGTTCTAAGAACACTTGCGGTGTCCTGAAATGTTCGCAAATAAACAAAATGGGGGTGTCCTGAGGACGCTGTCCGTATTGTTCTCTGTCAAGTTGAATGTGTTCTAAGAACTCTTGTGTTGTTCTGAAATGTTCGTAGGGGGTGTCCTGAAAACGCTGTCCGTATTGTTCGCTGGCAAGTTGAAAGTGTTCTAAGAACACTCATAATGTCCGCAGACATTAAAAGTTTCCATAGACCATAGTTGAAATGTTTGACTCTATGGATGTGATATGCTGCGGTGGTTGTTGCCAGGGCAGAGTCTTGGGTGCATGGCCAGTTGGCAACAACCACCTCAGCAAATCACATTCATATTTGATTATAACTTTGGGTGAAAAACAAATGTATAAGGAACAAAGGTATTAGATACTATGGATGTGATATGCTGCTATGGTTCTCCTTATTATTGTATATTTACTGTTTGGTCTAGTAACCAGAGTACATGTATTTCTTGTTAATTTCTGTGATAAAAGAAAAAAGCATGTTAGTATTAGAATTTTGTAATGACTTATTACATTGTATAATCAACATACTTTTTTTTTTGGACCCTCATATTTAGTAGATTACAAATCAGAGTATTGTGCAATTTGCTCAGTTTCTGTATTTGTTGCAAAAATCATTGGGTCTATGGGAGAAAAAAAATCCATGTTGGATTATAAAAAACCCTTTTTCTGTTATGCTACAGTTTATTTGTTTGTTTGTTTTTAGTGTATACTTGTTGTTTCTGTCTAATGGTTTATACTTTGGCTTGTTGCATTTTTTTGGAGCAGTAACATAGTATTTATTTGTTTGGATATAAAACTTTGGAGCAGTTAGATACCAATTGGCGTATTCTAACTGTCGATTTTTTTAAATATATTTTAGTGGTATTGATTTATCTATTTAGATATTGTTAAATTTTGGGACGGTTAGATACCAATTGGCGTATTCTAACTGTGTATTTTTTGGTCAAATTTAGTGGTATTCATTTATCTGATTAGTTGTTGTAGAATCTTTGAGCAGTTAGATAGCTTTTGGAGTATTCTAACAGTTTATATTTTTTTAACACAAGTTTACTTAAGGTTTAAATACAGTTTAGTTATCAAATTTTGGTTTTAAGGACATCAAATAAGCATTTGTAAGATTTGCTGGTAATCTCTGCATTAGAGTAATGGTACTATCGTTACATTCAAACCATCCACATTTCTTTTTTATATATGCAGTGTAGTGCCCTGAATTGGTTGTGGCTCCTGCGTGGTAGATTATACCTATTGTTGTGAAGGTTTTCTTACCAAGTGATATTTGACCATGTGTGAATCCAGTCAGCTTGCAGTTGTTTTTGGTACCATCTGCATTGTAACGTAGAAGCATTAGTATTATGTATTTACTATGTGTTTGTATTACTAATGTGGAGCGCTTATCTGAATTGCAGGTAGAGCATAATCTACCATGGTTTGCATTTTGTACAAGTCGCTGAAATGGAATGGATTCACAATTTGGTATTGTTATATATATGAAGCGTTCATTGGGGATTTCTTCTTGTGTCACATTGTTGCAGAGAGTGCATGCATGTCTCCACATGTATGAAATCTGAAAGATTTCATTTATAGGTATATTTTTGTTTTCCAGTACTTGTAGTAAGTACATTAGAAATTCTTGTGGATCTTCCTGTGAGTTTATAGTGAATTTCATCATTCGAGCACAGTAGTCCAATTGTTGTCTTATTCCATTAACACTATACGTGTTGTCAGGATTGTTTGCTGCATTTCTGCGAAGTACTAACATTTGCAAACACAATGGGTCTGTACTGTGTAAGTAAATGTTGTCAACAATTGGTGGTAATTGAAATAGAATATTCATTGCTACATTTGCGTAGCAACTTACACCAACTATATTTGAGAATTTAAATGGTCCGGTAGTTCTGTATCTAACTGCTTTTTTTGGAGTTTTTCTTCCTTCTTTAAAGAAGTACCTGGTTTGCTTTCCCTAATTGATTCTTTTTTGCTTGTGGTACTTGATGAAGTATTAGTTTCGTTTACTCGCTTTGGAGGATTTGCAATGACATCTTGTTGCATTTCTGTTTGATTTATTTTTCTTTTATAACGTTATACTTTTTGTGGAACTGTTAGGATGTGCAGTGTTTCCAATGTTTACCTGTTAAACCATGAGTGTATAATATTTCCTTCACTATGTCTATTGTCACTTAGATACTATAGAACATAGAACTGCATCTTATGTAGCAGGGTTCCAAGGAGAGCCAGTGAAGAAGCAGGGCCTTAGTGGGAAGATTGTACTCCTCCTGCTGGGGGTCGTCTTATGTCATCAACTTGCAAATAAAAGGTTCTTTACCTTTAAACTACTGGTTATGTGAAAGCCTCCCTTTGTACATAACATTTGGCGACGAGGATTTTGACTGGGACCCGGAGGACGACCCCCAGCGCCTTTTCTACAGATCTAGTGTGCTGGCTGTGGAGCGGAGCCAGCCTGACTTGCCTGAGGGAGGGCCTTTTTCAGTGGATTATTGACGGCCTGACATCCAGTGGGTGGCATCCCATTGCTAGCGCCAGAGGAAAACCCCTGGAGGCTCCGTGGTCTGTGGGAGCTGGAATTGGACCCCTGCAATTTTGTTGAACTTGTGGAGACTGGGCTGGCAAAGACACGGCTTTGGCACTTTTATAATTGGATTTTGGGTTGTGTGTTTTCTGAGCGGCCATTGGACACCCTGGCCCCACACTGAGCAAGGTTGAGAAAGGAGTCGCCGCCGATGACCCTGGTGAGGCGCTCCAGGGTGAGTACATAACCAAGCAGCTATCTTTTAATTAGTGTCACCTACCTGATTGGGTGGGAGCTCTATTGGTTGAACCAGAATTGCAAGCTTGTTATTCTATTCTGCAACTTTGAGACATGGCAAATGTGCCTGCTCCTGTGTTTTTTCTGGCAGTGCCAGGTGAACCCAGGGTTAGATGGGAAGACTGGAAGGAAGGATTCAGCAAATATGCCTTAGCAGTGTTTGGTGCCAACTACTCCAATGAGCGCAAGGAGGCATTGCTATTTCACTGTTTGGGAACTGCAGGCCAAGAGGTCTTAAAGAGATTGCCGGAGCCTTCTGACATTTTGGATGCTGGTCCATATGAAAGGACATTAGCCAAACTGGACAGGCATTTTAGAGTGGAGGAGAACATTATATTGGAAAGATATAAATTTGCCACGAGAGAGCAGAAGAATGGGGAAAGTATCGAGGATTTTGTCACGGCTTTAAGGGGCTTAGCAGTGAAATGCAAATTCACTCACTGTCAGGATGAGCACTTGAGAGACCAGCTAATGATTAAATGTTCCAATGACAGTATTAGGAAAGAACTATGGAAAGAGAGGAACCCCACTTTGGATCGAGCAATTGAGATAGCGAAAATGGTGGAACACACAGATAAGTGCATTGAAGTTCTTCAATCGGATACTGTGAACAATGGTAAACCCAAGTTGGATGAGAGTCAGGGTTCAGTGCTGAAGGTGTCAAAGGTTGTTCAGAGGCAGAGTACGTGGAATCCAAGACGCGCCTCGCAGAATGCTAAAAGGAGCGAAGAGAACAGACCGGCAACTGGCAGAGGATGGCGTCAATGGGTTCCTGCAAAAGATAGCAGAGGGATTCCCAAAGACATGAATTCTTTCAAGATGGTTAGGGATTCAGGACAATCCAGAGGTTTTCCAGGGAGAAGATGCTTTAGATGTGGAAGCTTGTCGCATATAGCCTCTGATAAGGATTGCTTTGCTATTCATATCATATGCAATGAGTGTGGTGTGAGAGGGCACATTGCCCGATGTTGTAGAAATTTTAATGCTGGGTCAAATCAAGTGCATGAAATAAGTGCAAGTTATGAAGATGAGTCATATTGTGAGGATGGCAGAGAAGTGGTATTTACAGTGAATGCTGTCAATAGCAGAGTGAAAATGCAGAAACCTTATGCTGAGGTTGTAATTCGAGGTGTACCCGTACGCATGCTAATGGATAGTGGTGCTGACTACACCTTGATAAGTGCGGAAGTGTGGAGGAACAAATTCGATAGTTGTACTCTGTGGGAAAATACTGTTAAAGCAAATGCTTATGGAGATGTTCCCATAGATATTATAGGTTGCTTTGATGCTGAATTACAGTTTAAGGACAGGAAGGCCAAAGGTTGTGTGTATGTTACCAACAGAGGGGGTGAATTGTTGTCATGGAGTGATCAAGCTGAATTGAAGATAAGGCTTGAGGCAAGTCATCCCGAGCAGGTAATGTCTGTTGCGGGAGGAGAGCCCACAGAGATACAAACCACGTTATCTGGGAAATTGGGGTGTCTCAAGGGCTTTGTACATGTAATTCGCCTAAAGAAAGGAGCTGTCCCTAAGATTGCAAAACTGCGAACTATTCCTCTTGCTCTTAGAGGAGATGTAGAGGAAGAACTCAAGAGAATGGAAAGAGATGGTGTCATTGAAAAGATAGAAGCATCTGAATGGGTCAGTCCTATAGTTGTAGTCAGAAAAGGCAATGGGTCTTTGAGGCTCTGTATAGATCTTAGACATCTAAACAGCATGGTTGTGGCAGACAGGTTTCCCCTTCCCCGAATAGATGATCTGATGGTGGGAGTAGCTGGGTCAAAAGTGTTCTCCATACTAGATCTTAAATCGGCCTACCATCAGGTTGAATTGCACCCTAATTCCAGGGATCTCACCGCCTTCATCACCCCGATTGGATTGTTCAGGTGTGTTCGCATGCCATTTGGTTTGGTCTCAGCCGCAAGTGTGTTTCAGAGTATTATGCATAAATTACTTGGGGGTGAAAAAGGGGTGATGTGTTATCAGGATGATGTTCTTGTATGTGGGAGCGATGAGAAGGAGCATGATGTTCGTTTGAAAAGAGTTTTGGATATTTTGAAGGAGGCAGGCCTCACCGTTGCCTTGGAAAAATGTACTTTTAAAGCCAACAAAGTGGTGTACCTGGGTCATGAGATCACTGGGGAAGGGGTTAGACCCAAGGAGGAGGCTATTGAGGCCATAAAAAGAATGGAGGAGCCTAAGTCTAAAGGGGACATACTATCATTTTTGGGACTGGTGGAGTTTTACGGCAAATTTGTCAAGGGGTTAGCAGAAATGTCGAGGAATATGAGATTTCTCACTCGCAAGGGAGTCGTTTTTAAATGGTGTGACCGGTGCAAGAAAGAATTTTTGATGATAAAAGAGGCTATTGTCAATGCTCCCATTTTGAAAATATTTGAGGAAAGTAAACCCACATTGCTTTTTGTTGATGCCAGTGATTATGGTGTTGGGGCTGTTCTGATGCAGGAGGATCAGACAGGTTTACAGACTGTGGCTTTTGCGTCCAGGTCTTTGAAGGGCCCAGAATCTAGATATTCAGTTATTGAGAAGGAGGCTCTAGCATGCGTTTGGGGTGTCGAGAAATTTAAAAGATTCTTGTGGGGGAGGAGTTTCACCATTTGCACTGACCATAAACCCTTGGTTGGAATTTTTACAAAAGGTGGTTTGGAGGGAGTGTCAAGACGCATTATGAAATGGGTCACGGCATTGCAAGGGTTACAGTATACCATGCTCCACGTAAAGGGGGAGGTTAATGTGGTTGCAGACGCCTTGTCTAGATCTGTCCAGAGGGAAATTTCTGACGATAGTGACTTTACAAGTTCAGAGGAGAGTGCAGAAATATTCCAGGTGCATGAAACATTAAAGAAAAGTGAGTGGGATGTGTCTTGCACGGAGGATGTTGTATATCAAGGAGTACTTGCTCTGGTTGCAGAAGGTAAAATTAAGAGCCACAGGGGCGAGATGAATGGTTTTGCCAAAGTGAGGGAGGAGCTATGGATTCAGGATGGTTATTTATACAAGGGTCACCAGATGGTTGTGCCAGTCAGTATGAGGAAGTCTGTCTTGGAGTTGGCCCATGTTGGGCATTTAGGTCTGGCCAGGACGAAGGGACTTGTGAGGTCTGAATTTTGGTGGCCTGGTATCGACAAGGACATAGAGGAACAAGTCAAAGACTGTGTGGAATGTATTGAGGGAAACAAAGGCTTGAAAGTGCAAAAAGTTCCCATGGTAGTGAGGGAGTTCCCGCGTGTCCCTTGGGACGAAATTGCGTTGGATCTCCTCGGTCCATTTAATATTGGTGGTGGCAGAGATAGCTACCTATTAGTAGTCATAGATTTATTATCAAAATGGCCGGAGGTATGTGTACTCAAGGACATATCCAGTAGTAGTATAATCAGATTTTTGGAACAACTGTTTTGGAGAGAAGGGTTTCCAAGAAAGTGTTTGTCTGACAATGGGACCCAACTTGTTTCCAGAGAGTTTAAAGAATTCTTAGAGAATCATGGGATTGAGCAGGTGAATACTTCTTTATATCATCCCCAGAGTAATGGGTGTGTGGAACGATTTAATAGGACTCTGATGGAGGCTATTAGGATAGCGGTGGCTACTGGAGGAGATTGGGTGAGAACAGTGATGGAACGCACGTTCCAGTATAGGCTAACTACCCATAGTGTCACAGGCGTGAGTCCATTTGAGATCTTGAGAGGAAGAAAACCAAATACTCATTTATGTCCAGGTTGGATGGGCAAATCAAAAATGGTGGATGTGGATCTAGAGAGTGTAAAAAGGAGAATTTTTGAAGCTGGAGTTAGATCCAAGGAGAGGTATGATCAGAAGAATTGTTGTAGGGAACTCAAGGTCAAAGAGGGTGATTGGATTAAAGTCAAGCTCCCCACCAAAGTTCGTAAAGGAGCCTCGTTGTTTTCTGAACCCAAGCAAGTTGTGAAAGACTTGGGTTCGTCAGTGTTGGTCAAAGGAGGAGCTATTTGGAATAAGGAAAGGGTGGCTTTTCCGTTTCAATGTTAATTTGTCTTCAGTTAGTTGGAGACAGGGACTTTCTTGTGACTCTACCTAATCAACCACTAGATGTCATATATCTATGCTCTTGATTTGTGCCAGGACTTGCAGCGCATCCAATGTTTTACCTGTTAAACCACGAGTGTATAATATTTATTTTACAGGTTTCAATTTCAGTTGTTCAATATGTGTTTTACAGGTTTCAATTTTAGTGGGTCCTCACCCACACAGTTACTTGTTATGTTTAAGGAGGAGAGGTGTTAGGATGTGCAGTGTTTCCAATGTTTACCTGTTAAACCATGAGTGTATAATATTTCCTTCACTATGTCTATTGTCACTTAGATACTATAGAACATAGAACTGCATCTTATGTAGCAGGGTTCCAAGGAGAGCCAGTGAAGAAGCAGGGCCTTAGTGGGAAGATTGTACTCCTCCTGCTGGGGGTCGTCTTATGTCATCAACTTGCAAATAAAAGGTTCTTTACCTTTAAACTACTGGTTATGTGAAAGCCTCCCTTTGTACATAACAGGAACATAATATGTGCTTAGGTGGGGGGTGCATAGTGAGCGAAGTCTATTGTATTCTAAAATGCAAGGAATATCAGCGTTTATTTTACTTGCATCAAAGTTGATTAGAAATAGACCGTCAAGTGTACGTAAGCGTGTTAGTGCTTCATAGCTCATGCCTTCTTTAAAGACTGTTACCAATATCTATCATTGCTTTGTCTAGGGTAAGACCTTGTGATTTATGAATCGTGACTGTGTGTGCAAGAGTTAGAGAAAATTGTTTTCTGTGTACATACACATCCCTGAAGAGAAGGAATCTAGCTGTTGAGCGTCCTATCCTTTTTACTTCTGAAAGTTTGTCAAAGAGTATATTGGCAAACTGAATTTTGTTGTTGCGTGGGTATGTTTGAAAGCCAACAATTGTACCCAGTGCTCCATTAACTAGTCCTTGGTCCACGTCAAGGTTACGTTTAAGCATTACTCTGCAATTTAAGGATAATTTTAATATCTTTTCAAAGCCTGCTGTGTTTGATATTGATTTTTCTAAACTATTTAGTCTTGTTGTGGCTTGGTCACACATGGGTAGTGTCATACCATGTACATCTAGTTTGTCTGTGGCGCTAATTTCCATGATTGGTTGCATTTCTTTACTTAGCATGATTTCATTGAATTTGAAACTGCTTGCAAGATTTGGCATTAAGGCCATACAATTGACATTTTTGTGGGCTAATTGTTCCATAACATCTGTAGCACATGCATTATCGCCATAAAGTGCATTAATGTGCCGGGTTTTCAATATTGCTTCTGCTTCTTTAGAAAGTATACCAATTCTAATACTTTTTAAAATGTTGGCATAAGTGAGATCTGCAGATTGCCGCATGTTTTCTGTTAATTCTCTGCATTGGAAATGTTGCCAAAGGTTGACATTTCGAATGCTGCCAATTGTGTCCTTATGTAATTCAAAAATAGGCTCACCTTTTACTGGTGTTAATTGAAGCAGATCTACAAAAACAATAATGTGTTTTCCTGCAAAGAGCTCTTCATAGTCTGTTTTGAGTACTTCTTGTAATTTGAGGTGAATCAAAGCTAACATCAGGTTGGAGACCATGCTCACTTCATCTATTAGTAGCATTTGCATTTGTTTCAATACTCTGCGTAGTTCCAACGCAGCTTCTGCAGAAAGTTTCTAATAGTCTAATTTGTTCTGGTGTTCTACTGGTAATAGTAGTAATCGGTGTAATGTAACACCACCTATGTTGTAGGCAGCTAAACCTGTGGGGGCAGTGACAACAGCTGACAGTTTGTTGTTTGTCAGTTGTTGAATGAACTTACTAATGATTTTGATTAGGAGTGTTTTGCCAGAACCAGCTTCACCACTGACATACAGTAGTATAGGTTTATAATTAAGGCAGGAACATTCTTTATTTTCATGTTTTACACCACGTGCAATTTTTTTTTTACTTCTCGAAAAATGCTACGTTGCTCATTGTTTAGTTTTGATTGTAGTATAGTTAAGTCTTCTTTATCTTCATACTGACACATGGTGTTTTCTACTTCTATCATAGCTAATTCTACCTCATTTATTATTAGTGGTTCTCCCAGTGGTTCTTGGCTTCCTGTTACAGAAGGTTGACTACTGTCAGGAGTGTCCTTATCTAGTTGCGCTTGGGGTTCTTCTTCGTGTTGCTGTTCATTGTGCAACATTGTTTTGTACTGTGTAAATTTTACATCAGTTATAGTGCTTTCATTTGCTTTAAAAGCATCCTCATATGAGTCATAGTTATCCAGTATTTGTTCTTCTTTTCTCCATGGTTTGAAGAGTTGTAGCAGGGACATGTAATATACTTCTTTATGTTGAGGAGTCTTTAATGACAATTTGATATGATTAGTGAGTTTAACTAAGCTGCCTTCACAGTTTGTCACTCTATATTTACCTTTTTTTTCATCAGGTTTCATATTGTTTTTGTATGTGTAGTTTTGTGCTATGTGGTATAGACACATGTTTTCCAAAGTATTACTTCTGTTTGGGAAGTATGTGTCCAATAAATTGTTTTTTAAAATGTCTTGGCTGTTGGGATCACATTTGGCTATTTTTTCTATATCTTAATATGATTTTAGAAATCTTTTTCTAGATTTAGCTGGACCAAGACTTAGCCATACTATATTTTCAGATTTGCCATACAATGCAGTACCAGTTCAACGATCAGCTGCTTCATATGATCCACATTCTCTATGGGTGAGCATTTTTATGCCCAAGCTGTATAATTTCTGAGAGACAGTTTTATCTGATGACAGGTCATTCCAGAGGTCTTGGAGCTCTGTCTTTTCTGCTTTAGTTAAGTATGCTGTGACATATCGTGCAACTGCAGTAGAATTGTCTGCAATGTACTGCACATCTATGTTTGCATTCCATAAGTAATAATTGATATATTTTTCTTGTTCTTTTCTTTTTATGTAATATGTATTTTTAGGTGACTTACCTTTAACACTATGGCCCTCATTACGACCCTGGCGGAAAGTGACTGACCGGACCGCCACAGCGTAAATAGCGTTTCCGCCATTGCACGAAGGAGCAAAGTGCGGCCCATTCCGACCCATCGGGCACGAGCACCACGGCATGGCGGAAGTGCAAAGTCCGCGATGGCGGAAATGACCCCAAAACGGCCCACACCGCCGCCGTACGGTGCCCTAGGTGCAATACCGCCACCCATCACAGCGGACACCGCAGTGTGCGCCTACCGGAAAGTACGGTGACCGGAAATATACGGAAACGGAAGTTAAAACATGGGCCCGGAACGGGAAACATCCCGCCGTACACCTATAAAACCACTAAAACCACACAACCACTAAAATCACTACCCTGAGACACACCCCAACCCGTCATCCACCCTAGCGAAACCAAGAAAAATGGGAAAAGTAGCGAAGAAAGCGTGCGACCGCAAGCGGCAGGTCCACTTCTCCCGTGAGGAACTCACCGTGCTAACAGAGACCCTCCAGGAGAATGCTGCCGTCGTCTTCTGCACTCAAATGACCAGGACGGCACTTGCAAACAAGAAGGCCATATGGGCTCTGGTGGCACAGCGGGTAAGTGCGGTGGGGACAGCACCACGCACCCCACAGCAATGCCGTAAGCGATGGGACGACCTGCGGATACGCGTCCGCAGCATACTCTCTGCCAACCGCAACATTGCCACAGCCACCGGGGGAGGTCCTGAATCACCCATCAAGTTGACCCCCTGGGAAGAAATCTGTGCCTCCACCATCGGAATGGAGAGCATAGAGGGAGTCGGAGGGATGGAGAAAGGAGTGCAGACATCCGAAGATTCAGGTAGGTGGGCCAAATAAAACAATGCCAAATCCACAAAGTCCATCCATGTGAAGTACCATGCGTCCACATAGTGCAACAGAAACACATGTCCAGGAGAACGTCCACACACATCGGCCTGATAGCGCACGTTAAAACCCACAATAAATACATAAATAATTAAAAACCCCTAAAACACGCACTACACGTGCAGCAGGCACACCCTAACTGCAGGCTGCCAAACAACTGCACCCTCACTCCACACACAAATGAAAGCACCTCCAAGGCCCCGATCCAAATCACCCTCAGGTACCACCCCAATGCATGTGATACAATGCCATTCCAATTCCCACAGACCCATCAATAACCCTCGCCCTCCTTTACTCCACCACAGGGTCCGATCCAAACGACGA
This sequence comes from Ambystoma mexicanum, assembly GCF_040938575.1. Taxonomy (NCBI): domain Eukaryota; kingdom Metazoa; phylum Chordata; class Amphibia; order Caudata; family Ambystomatidae; genus Ambystoma; species Ambystoma mexicanum. The sequence continues at coordinate 822,829,219 of NC_090928.1, read as the reverse complement.
GCTTCAGGACACCCCTACCAGCACACCTGCAAAGAGGGCCAAGACCAACGGCCAAAGACCCTCCACCTCAGCTGCACGCATCAAGACACGGCAGCAGCACAAATCAGGTGGCAGCACAGAGGAGGGAACATCAACAGGCACCCCAGCAGCCAGCATGCCCACAACACCACCACCACAGGTCCCCCCAACGGATGCCACAGAAGGCACTGCCTCTGGTGGCAGCAGCACCATAGGTGACACCCCATTGATGGCAGCATGCTCCGACACAGAAGACGGGGATGTCGAAGTCAGATCCATCCATGACCTGTCCCAATCCCCCTGTCTGTCCCATCCCGTACAACATGAGGATACCACGCAGGGGCACCCACAAGACGACGACTGGCCATCCCCCACAAGCCCTGTGGCAAGGCAACATGAGGACAACAGCCCCTCTGTGACACCCCCGCAAATGGCCATGGCCCAGCAGAGGCAACAGTCCCTCGACCAGTTAATCGTGCAACAGCAGCAACTGGCCACGCTCCTCAAGGACCATGCCGATGAATGTGGGGGCACTAAGGCAGACATAGAAACATCAACTGAGACACTTAGGGCAGAAATGGAGAGAGGTACAGAGACACTAAGGGCACAAATGGAGAGTAGCACCGAGAGCCTGGGAGTCCAAATGGAGAGAAGCACCGAGAGCCTGAGGGGGGAACTGCATGCGACGTCCAAGGACGTATGTGCCGAACTTGCCGCAGTGCGCCGTGTGCTCACTGAGCTCTCGCAAACCCTTAGGGACATGCATGGACGTGAGCAGGCAGAGACATCATCTGTTGCAAGTTCCGTCCAGGGCAGCCCCCAACGTAGATCTGGGAGGAACCTGCGCTCCACAGGCAGGGGTGCCCCTGATACCCGCAGAGGGGGCTTGCAATAGCGACTGCCCACTGACAATGAGCATCTTTGGACACTGGTGTTCGGGGGGGAGGTAGGAGGGTGGAGGGGGTGTGTTGGGCTCACTTGGGTGGCGGGTCGATAGGGTGTACAACATGATATCACATATGCCATAAACAGTGCACGATCAACCAATGAGATGTGTGGACATTGATCTTTGTGTACTAGGCCATCATAGGCGTACAGTCCATATTGTGCATGTCCCAGACACACACAGTGCCACGAGTCCCGTGTCCATGTATCAGCCACCAGGCGTGAGTGCTAGAAGCATACATCAATGAGATGCTGACGAATGTCACGGCCCTCCGGTGCCTCGCAGACTCCTTGAGGTGCTGCCACATCCCCACCCTCATCATGACCATCATCAGGTGCTTGCAGTTCTGCGTCAGGGGGCATGGGCACATTTCTACGTACGCACATGTTGTGGAGCATGACACATGCCATCACCATCTTTGCAACCTTCACATGGCGGTACAGGAGTGCCCCGCCAGACCTGCTGAGGCAGCGGAAACGACCCTTCAGTAGGCCGAATGCCTGTTCAATGACTACACGGGTACGTGAGTGGGCATGGTTGTAGTCCTCCTCATGCTGGTCCCGTGGGTTCCGGACTGGTGTGAGGAGCCATCTCTTCAGTGGATATCCAGCATCACCTGTATGTGGACAAGAAACGTATGATGTGGAATGCCATTGCTACGTACGCACCCCCCCCCCTTCCTGCCAGGTCATTGCCGAATCACATACCCCACATTATCATGCATGTAATGAGACTCACCGAGTAGCCAGGATCTGTTCCCTGCGTGTCGCTCCATGTAGCGTGGTATTGTAGAGTTCCTCAAGACCATAGAATCATGGGTTGATCCAGGGAATCGGGCACAACAATGTGTAATGATCCTGTTGGAGTCACACACCATTTGTACATTCAGAGAATGAAATTGTTTTCGGTTGCGGTACTGGGCCTCCATGGCATGTGGGACGACCAATTCCACATGGGTGCAGTCGATGGCACCAATGCAACCCGGTATGCCGGCAAGTGCATGGAATCCCACTTTTGTGTTGGTAATTTCCTGCTCCGAGCGTGGTAGGGAGATGTAGTCGTCTGCGTGCTGCAGGAGGGCATCGAGCACTTGCAATAGTGTCCGTGAGAACAGTGGCTGAGAAATGCCATGCAACTGTCCGACTGTGTGCTGGTAGGTGCCTGTGGCCAGGAAGTGGAGTACAGACACCACCTTCAGTAGGGGTGGGATGGCGGTTGGGCTATCTATCATGCTGACAAGGTCAGCCTGTGTCATGTCCACAATGGCGGCTATGGTGTCCCGGTCCAGACGGTAGAGGGTGTGGATCTGCTCATCAGTGAGGTTGAACGGATGTGCTCGGAGGCGTGGGATTGCGGGCTGCCTGCGTGGTGGTAGTGGCTGTGCTGGCGGCCCTTGCTGGCCCTGCCTTGGCCTCCTCCTCCTCCTGCGTCTCCTCCGTGCGGCCGGTTGTAGTTGGTGTTCGTTTTCTTCTTGGAGTTGGAGTACTTGCAGTGCTATCATGTCCCCCAGGGCCAACATCGCGAGTCCTGCCGGTAGCATTTCGGTGTGGTTCTGGGAGGAGACTGGCTGTGCAATTTATGTGTTTTCAGGCTGAATGGCCTCCACCTGTGGTGATTCATTCCACCTGTGCAAACTGCTCTCCCCTTTGGCCGACCATGTCCCGCGCACAACGCTGCAATTCGTGGAATGGCATCTTGCTATTGCAATCATGTATTTGTACCCGATGGCCGTGTAACATTGGTTGATATGTTCATTCTGCTGTGGTCCCATTGTTTCACATACTATCTGTGCATTCGCGAACAGAGTTGTGAAGGGTCAGTGGAACGTAGTACTCGAGTAACGGTGGGCCCTCATGCATCACTGTACCGAGTTGCAACGACGGGCGGGGCGTCCCATTCGTGGGTGAAGGCAGTTGCCATTTTCACACACAGCCGCACTCGATGGATTAATTAGTGTTTTCAAACGGCCACAGATGCCTCTTCGACGTGATGTTGCAAATGAGGAATTCGAAGGGCGGCGCTTTCGGTTTTCAGCTAGCGGCGAGGAAATGCCCACAGGTCTGACTGCAAATATAACGTACTATTGTTCAATGTCCTTGAGACAGGGGCCATGGCGAGAATGCAATGATTGATATGAATGGTTTGGGATGCGCAATAGCGACGTGGGCGATGAGGCCGGACGTTCCCAAATACATGTTACTTCACTACACTGGAATTACGGGCTGGGACACTGTGGATTTTGCAGGCTGCATAACGCACAGACTCAATGGATATTTCTAATGTTATGTGAGTAAATATTCAGGCGTTTTAATCCCGGGATGAGGGAATGATGAATGGATGCATGGGCAGGTGATTTGATACAGAGTTTGCCATGTACAGGGCTTCTTGGGATCTATCCGCCTCCCCTACGCTATGTGATGCAGGGCTGCCATAGTGGGACCATCGTCTATCTGGCCTTGTTGAGCCCTCCCTGTCTCGACGCGCCCTCAGACACTTGTGTCCATGCACGTTACCAATCCCATCAGATGGATTCTGTTTTCACAGGCGCATGCACAGGTACACTCGTTTGTGATGGTGTTTACACCTCGATATAGATAGTTATGAGTCGCAAGTGGTATTTGGGTGGTGATGGACCTTTGGAGTGGGCTAGCATGCATATGGCTGTGGATTTAGTGTGATCATTGCAGTGAGTTGTTGGAATGTAGTACTGATGGCCATTCTGTTCTTTTTCTTTTCTTTTGGTTGACAGGTATCTCCTCCCCTTTTGCCACTGCCATCTGTATGCCACTCCTGCAGATGGGTTTTACTCCCGACACCTGCTGCTTCGTGTTAATCAGTGGAGCAGCATTACGATCTTATGGGACGATCGCCAATGGGCCACATGCCCTTTCGCAGTACTGGTGGCTCGGAGCAACATTTCGGCCTTTCAGCTGGACTAGTGCCTCCCCATTGGGACGGCCCTGCGGTTCTGTGCGCTTCCATGTTGCCTTTTCGTACGTGAATGTGGCTCTGTGTACCATGAGGGAACAGGGCGTCACACAAGTAGTGGCTGGTCATTTCTTGCGGATGCAGCCCACAATGGTGAAATGTGTTTTGGAGTTCATGGCCTGATGGCTGTATGGGCTTGGTGATTTTGATGTGCATTAAATTTCTATTCTGATTTGGCCCGTGTAGCGTTCTTCTTTGCAAGTGATGTGGCATATGCCTATTTGGGGGGCGATGTATTGTGAGGAGATCTGCACTGGGTTCCAGCTTCGGAGTTTAGTTGCGTGGTACTGTACTGGGCGCGTTTGCCTACGAAGCACGTGAGGTCAGGGATGGGGGCTGCCAATATGACAGTTTGAATGTTGTCATGCTCAGGGGCGGGGGATTGGGTTTTGTGTAACAGATGCCGGTCAGCCAGGTGGACTGGTGGAATGATGTGATTTTCGGAATATTGCTGGTCACAGGTGCCTGTGTTTGCGTGCGTTTCTTGGTGGGGGACTGTGGTCATGTCCATTGGGATGGCTTCTGTATTCGTGCCATCTGTGCCCTGCAGCTCCCATTGGCCCCTGTTGTGTTTCTTTTGTTCGTTGGCATGCATGGGTGACTTGTACATTTCACTGGTTGCATTGTGACTTCATTGCACCTACGGGGAGTTGTACTATGTGGGCAGGGAGCGGTGTACAGGCACTCAGTGGGGCCGTTTACGGTTGATTCGCGATGCCGTACTTCTTACCATGGCGGAATGGTGCATTCCGCCATGCTTGATGGCGTTAGGTACATGTCCGCTAGGGTCGGAATTGGCGTACCCTTGCGCCATGGTGGTGTTTATGGTTTGGCATGGCGCGCGCGCGCGTGCTTGGTGCAGTTAGCGTTGGCGTTCACTACGGTGTCGCTAATGGCATCGTACTTTGCGGTGACGGGTCATAGTCGCACCGAGCGCTATTCGATGGCGGTATTGCATTTCCACCATCGTTTTCCGAATTCCGCCAGGGTCGTAATGAGGGCCTATGTCTAACTGAAGACATGAGGTTGTTCACTTGACCTGTATTTGTAACTGGTCTAGGGATACCAAAACGGCATTTGGTGTAGTATTTCCCTTTGTTTTTGTATTTGCAACGACAATATTTTCCACATTTGTGTCTTTGAAATTGTAAAATTTGTGCATGAAGATCACTATTTGTGGCTTCTGGAGGAATTTCACAAGTGACATATTTTTCAATAAACTGTAAAACAGTGGCCTCACTGTCTTGACCAAATTTAGGAGCATCTTTAATCCATAAATGCATGTGGATATGTGGTGCTCCTCTGGCTTGGTATTCTTTTCTCCAAAAGAAGTGTTGCACTTCTCCAAGGGGAGGAACAGTTTTATTACAAATAAAATGTAGCACAGCAATGAAGCGATAGTGAAAATATCTTGAAACATTAACAGGATCCAAAGAACAAAGTTCTCCAGGTGTTAGTATATCTATGTTTGTTTTGTTTTTATTTGATATGCATAGGAAATCATGTAAATCTTCCCATGCATATTCTGCACAACTTAATGTAACAAACCAAGTGGGTGGGCCAAGGTTTCTGATCATACAACGTACATCTCCATGCCATCAAAACCAGTACTCTTTAGTACCACGCATATTTGCTAATAGATTTGTAATATTTGATTGTAAAACCTCATCCTTTTGTTGCACTTTTTCTAATAATTGTGTAGCTGTGATATTTTGAAAGTGTGATCCTGATTTCAATATGTGTGCAACTCAGTAACATAAAGTTGCTAGTTCACTTTCAAAGAGTAGGTGGAATATGTATTCCACATTTTGTCTAAATCTGGGATCTTCAGAATACATCCATAATGAGCGGTATTCTGAAGCTGATATTTGAATAGGTCTATCATCATACCTTCCTCCTTTGCCAGTAGGAAAGAGTAGAGGAAAAACACGTGCTTCTATACTTTTTTCCCATATGCTGATTGGCAATCCTTTTGTTTGACGCATTTGGTACATTTCCAGTACATCTTCTATGGTGTCATTAGAGTGCAAAGGATGAATTGTATAATGGTCTAAAGTATTTGGTATTGTAGCAGGATCCAGTAGCTCAAATTGACCAACTTCTTGTGTTTCTTGAATTATTTCAGTTGTATCTTTCAAGTTTTCTTCAATATTAATTTCTTTGTAATATTCATTATTCTCTTTAAGATATTGGAAGACTTGTCTAACTTTATGTAAATCTACCAGCTGTTGCCATATTTTTTTGTCTTTTGTAGGTACTCCATTTACTAAGATAATTAAAGATTGCTGCATTGCCTTTTACCAATTCAGAGGGAGGTAATTTTTCTGTTTTTGGTTGAAGGCGTATTATTGCTTGAAATGGGTGTACTGTTTGAATTATGATGCTCTCATATAAATCAAGTTGTTGTAGGGGTTTTGGTACTGTGTATAATTCCAAATTATTTGTGATAGAACGTGCAGGAGTTTGGTTGTTGTCAAGTTTTGTAGTGCAATAACTGCAAAGTTTTAAGGGCTCAGTTATTTCATATTTGTTTTCTGCTAGAAGGTAGAGAGCTAATTCAAACCATTTAGAATCTTCATTGTCTTCTATTTTGTATGATAGGTCCAGTTTTTGTGTTACTTTCATAAAAAAGTTCTACGGCAACATACACATACATGGTTTGGTACTTCAGCTGATGTACTTTTAAATTTTAGTATTTCTTTTTTGTATGTGTTTAGCACAAGGTTGCCATGTGTAGAATTGTTGCTTAATTGGTTTAAAGCTATTTCATTCTGTAAATGGCTTTCACTTCCAAAATATTTTTCTGGATATAGTCAATTTCTTCAAGTAGGTCTTTTGCTGTACCATGCAGAAGGATGTTAATTAAATTTGCTAGTTCTAAAGCAGGACGTTTAGCATAGTACAGTTTATAGACTAGATTTCTTATAGTTGAATGATGTGTTGATATCCTTTTGATATCATGGAAAGTGGTTTTAAAAGTAGGTCCTGTAATGCAGGCCAATGAATGTCCTTGTAGTCCTGTGTACTTGCGCACTGGACAGGTATCCATATTTTGCAGTAATTTAATTTTGATTTTGTCTTTGCTTTTTACATATTTATTGAGGAATTGGCGTAAAGATTTGAAACATTGTTTGGGAATGTTACACATTGACGTGCATGGCCATTTGTACACTAGACATTCTGATTCAGTTGAATGGAGGGGTAATTCTAAGTTTTCAGGGCATATTTCTGTACGGAGTTCTTCTTGTTCCATTATGGTATTATTCACTTTTTCATAACCTCGACCACTGCTATGTATGGCAATTGTATTTGTTTGCTTTTGTTTGTACGCTTCTTCATTAAAATATGGTTCTGTGCTCGTAGTGTGATTCCATTCACCTCTGCAGATACTTAAGAAGTTCTTTCTGTTGACATTTCGGTTATTGAGATGTTTTTTTGCTATTTAGTTATTAGTTTTGTTAGTGGTTTCATTTTGTTTAACAGTAAAATAAATAACTTTCTTTTGAGAAGAATTGCACTGTCCATTAACGCTTCTAAGATTAATTTCCTACTATAGGTTTTAAGCATTGAACCTGATTTCTCTCCTGTTTTTATAAGATTTTGAAGGACTTTGTGACTGTATATTTTGGCTAAAATACTTTTCTTGGTATGCTTACTTTGCACTATATTAAAATTTAAAGAAGTAGTTTTATCTGTAGTGATAGCTGATTTTCTGTTAATTGTTTTTTGGTTTGTTTTACATTTTGATAGAGGAGGCAACGTTTTTGTACTTGAAACTTCTTGTGTTTCACTAAATGACTGTATTAGCTGTTTTGTTTCAACTTTTTTTTACAAATTCTGCTAGAGATGGATGCTTTTGTTGGACACTTTTATTTTCATTTGCTCTACTTTTGCATTGCTTTCTACGGATTTGACCTTTGGTAGGCATTCTTTAGGGTCTGTTGAAAAAAATAAAGAAGGTATGGGTTGGGGTGTTCTGCAATGTATGTGTGCTGTGTGCATGAGTGTTTGAGTAAGATGATAAAAATGTATGTAATGGTGTGTGATTGTGCATTGGGAACTACAACTAGTGGGGATAGGTATTCTTGAATTTATGTGTTACTAAACTGGGGTTCAGATGACAAAAAAAGTAAGCTAGTGGTGTGGAAAAGTACAAATAGTAAATCTAATGTATACAATTAAAACAGTTGTTTGTTCTATAATATGAAAATTGTAGCGGTTCAGTTGGGTAATTTGTGAGTCCAAAAATAGGAATTTGTGGGCCATTCTGGCTGTAAATCGCTGTTTAAGACATGGAGATTTTTGGACAAAATGGTACACGATCTCTATTTTTAGTCACAGAAATAGCTTGTATTAACTTTACAGTATGTTTGAGTAATAATACAAATATTATGGTGATATTCTACTTACTTTTTTTCTTAAATTAACAGGTAACTTCTTAGTTCTTCTTTGTTCTTCGAATTCGGCTGCTTCTTTTCAGGAGACTGGTCTTCACTGCAATTGTAAAAGCTTCAAATTAGTAACTTTATTTGTATATAGCGCTGTTTTTAATTTAGAGATTGATTATTTTAATTGAAATCCTCAGCGCCTTCTTTAAAACCATTGAACTAATGTATTTACATTAGATACATTGCATCAGTTCAGTACATATGATATGTTCTTAATGAACAAATTGTATTGAATGACTAACTGTAGCAAAATAAATATCTTAACTATGTCTTGTGAAATTTATAATATACCAGTGATGTTCTACGGACACTGTTCGGGTCCTGAAGTAATTAAAAATGGGTCACACGTGAAACGAACATTTCAGGACACTGCGTGTGTTCTTAGAACAGTTTAAACTTGCTAGTGAACAGTAAGGACAGTTATAGTGTCTTCAGGACATGTCCAATTTTGTTTATGTACAAACATTTCAGGACACCAATTGTGTTCTTAGAACAGTTTCAACTTTCTAGCGAACAGTACGGACAGGTATAGTGTTCTTTAAGACACCTCCATTTTTGTTTAATTACGAACAATTCAGGACACCGCGTGTGTTCTTAGAACAGTTTGAAATTGCTAGCGAACACTACGAACAGGTATAGTGTTCTTCAGGACACCTCCATTTTCGTTTATGTACGAACATTTCAGGACACCAATTGTGTTCTTAGAACAGTTTAAACTTGATAGCGAACACTACGGACAGTGTTCTTTAGGACACTTTAATATTTTTTTTTTTTTACGAACATTTCAGGACACCGCGTGTGTTCTTAGAAGAGTTTCATCTTTCTAGTGAACAGTACAAACAGGTATAGTGTTCTTCAGCACACCTCCATTTTCGTTTATTTACGAACATTTCAGAACACCTGCACTGTCCGCAGACACCTACATTGTTTTTTTTAAAAAAAAAAAAAAATATTTACAACACAATATAAAAATTCAACTTTAGTTAACATATATTAATAATTTATGACAGAGAAGGCGAGGCAGCAACAGAAACAAAAACAGGAGAATTAGGGGTTTCAACATGATTGTTATTAGGTGAAGAAGGGATGGAAGTCTCATCAAAACGTTTTGGGTTATGGAGAGGTTTTGGGGATAAATGACTGGGATATGGTGAGGCGGGACAAGTACATGTGGGGCAATGGTACGAGGTTTTTGGTTTAAAATGATCTTCCACAAAAGTTTTCAAATTATTAAAATTAGTCAACAATAAATCCATTTTTTCTTCTATACTGTGAAAAGTGTTATCCATAACAGGTTTTTCTGAAGTATTTTCTATTTCTATTTTGGTATGCTCTGTACAAAAAAAAATACATATATGTTAAATGTATACAAAATAATAGTAATTAAATGGTTTATATTATAAAGTGCTTACCATTAGTTTCACTATCTTGTGACATTTCTTCATGTGGGAAATGCTCCTCTAGCCATTCCAGAGTACTAGACATTTCTGTGAGAGAAAAAAAAAAGATAATATTTTTTTTATCTAATACAGAAAGTTTATAAATATATGAATAAAATTAAGTACACTTACTATCTCATTTAAGATATGTCCTATGTACTCAGTGGGTCTGCTCTTGTTCTCAGTTCGGTCTTGTTTGTGAGATAATTATGTTGGAAGCCAATTTATCTTCTTGTTGTATATTCCATTTTAGAACATGGTGCATTTAAATGAATGGTTAGTGTGTTGTATATATGGGTTACATTTCTTATGTATTAGTACATATAATGTGTTTGTGTGCTCCTTTTTGAATTTGTTAAATGTTCCTATGTTATGATATAACAATCAAACATACCCCCCCAGAGTTTTTAGGTAGTGGTACTGTTCTTCGAACATGTCCGCGAACATTAAATGAGTTTGCGGACATCAAGAACAGTAGAAGAGATTAAGTCAGTTCCATGTGACATGTATATAAAGTCAAAGTTTTTTCACTGAATTTCATTGGTTTTTAGCAGCGCAACTTAACCTTAACGTCCCTTTAATAAAGGTTTTTCCCTGAATATATATATATATATTCAGGGAAAAAACTTTGTTAAAGGGACGTTATGGTAAAGTTGCGCTACTAAAAACCTATGAAATTCAGTGAAAAAACTTTGTCAAAGGAACGTTATGGTTCCAAGTAAAACCGAAAAACCCTTGAAATTCGCCAGTTATGGTAAGCTAAGCAACCATAACTCGCGCCACCACCGTGCACTGCTAAGACTAACACCCAGGACATCAAAGATGACATCACAAATGTCATTGATGACATCACTGATGACATCACATGTGTATGTACTTTTCATGAAATATGTGTACAAGGGATTCTTATTATAATGTTGCGAAACAAGTGTCAAGGATCATTGCAATACATATCATATCCTAATTAGTGCATTGAACGATGCATTGATATAAATAGCATTCTATTATGGGGTTCTATCTAGTATACTAAGCTACTGATACAGAAACATAACATGGTGTGCAGTGTACAAGATGAAGGTATAATATTCGTAATGCTAATATGTTGAATAATGAAATGATAATTGTTTTCTTAATAGATTTTTGTGTACTGTGAAATATGTGATATGTAGCTAATAAAACATTACAATAGACAAAACACAAAGACACAAGAACACATACCAATATGGGTATATACAGGGAAAGTGAAGTTAGCAAAAAAGCACAAGTAGTAGCAGAAACAATTCATAACTTAACTGATTATTTTCATGAAAATAAATGATTGCTCTGTTTCAAAGCTGCTATTCACCCTATGTATATGTATCACTTGATGTGATTGGACCCACAGGGAAAGTACAGCCATAAAAAAAACAACAGAACTATCGGAAAGTGCTCATAAGTCTATTGATTATCTTTATGCACAAAAAGGATTGCTGTCTTTCAAGCTTGTGTCTTCCCGTATGTATATGTTTTTAATATGATGTGACTGGACTCTAACAGAATTACCGTAAGAACCTACTTGAAGGATACATCTACAAATAAAATAAAATGTTTAGTTTCTGACTGTTACTGAATAAAACCATGTGGCCTAGATATGTCAGCAAAAGAATAAAGAGTGAGTCAGACATGTGATGTCATCAGTGATGTCATCAATGACATTTGTGATGTCATCTTTGATGTCCTGGGTGTTAGTCTTAGCAGTGCACGGTGGTGGAGCGAGTTATGGTTGCATAGCTTACCATAACTGGCGAATTTCAAGGGCTTTTCGGTTTTACTTGGAACCATAACGTTCCTTTGACAAAGTTTTTTCACTGAATTTCATAGGTTTTTTCTAGCGCAACTTTACCATAACGTCCCTTTAAGAAAGTTTTTTCATTGAATTTCATAGGTTTTTATTAGTGCAACTTAACCATAACGTCCCTGTAACATTTCTTTTTTACTAAATTTTAAAGGTTTTTTTTAGTACAACGTGACCATAACATCCTTTTCAATAGATGAAGACCACTAACATCTTATGTCCTCAAAGTGGGAATGCCGGGTGGTAAAAAAAACAAAAAGATTTTCCTTCCTACGCCGGGACACCTGCGGCGTCTCGGTGTAGGAAGGAAAATCTTTTACCAAGATGGCCACCATGGAAAGGGAAGGCTGGGTGTATAAAGAACACAACGGCGCATGAGCGGGGTTGGGGGGGCACAGGGGAGACACATGGGCATGAGCGGGGGGTGAGAGGGAACAGGGTACAAACGGGGCATGAGCAGGGGGTGGGGGGAGGAAGGAAACACAGGGCATGAGCGGTGGTGGGGGGAACACGAGAGAGACACAGGGCATGAGCAGCGGGTGGGGAGGAACATGAGGGAGACACGGGGTATGAGCAGGGGGTGGGGAGGAACACGAGGGAGACAGGGCATGAGCGGGGGGTACAGGGCACATACGGGACATGAGCGGGGTGGGGAGGAAAGGAGAGAGACAAGGGGCATGAGCAGGGGGAACACGAGGGAGACACGGAGCATGAGCGGGGGGCGGGGGGTAACACAAGGGAAACACGGGGCATGAGCGGGGGGTGGGGGGCAACAGGAGACAGACATGGGGCATGAGCAGGGGGTGGGGGGCAAAAGGAGACAGACACGGGGCATGGGTGGGAGCAAGAGCAGACAGACACGGGGCATGAGCGGGGGGTGGGGGGAACAGGAGACAGACACGGGGCATGAGCGGGGGGTACAGAAGACAGACACGGGGCATGAGCGGGGTAGTGGGGGGCAACAGGAGAGAGACATGGGGCATGAGCGGGGGGTGGGTGGGTACAGGAGACAGACACGGGTCATGAGCAGGGGGTGGGGGGCAACAGAAGAGAGACACAGGGCATGAGCGGGGGGGTGGGGGAGTACAGGAGACAGACACGGGGCATGAGCGGGGGGTGGGGGAGTACAGGAGACAGACACGAGCATGAGCAGGGGGTGGGGGGGTACAGGAGACAGACACGGGGCATGAGCAGGGGGTGGGGGGCAACAGGAGAGAGACAAGGGGCATGAGCGGGGGGTGGGGGGAACAGGAGACAGACACATGGCATGAGCGGGGGGTGGGGGGAACAAAAGAGACAGACACGGGGCATGAGCGGGGGGTGGGGGCAACAGGAGAGAGACACAGGGCAGGAGCAGGGGGTGGGGGACAACAGGAGACAGACATGGGGCATGAGCGGGGGGTGAGGGTAACAGGAGACAGACACGGGGCATGAGCAGGGGGTGGGGGGAACAGGAGATAGACACGGAGCATGAGCGGGGGGTGGGGAGAACAGGAGACAGACACGGGGCATGAGAAGGGGGTGGGGGGCAACAGGAGACAGACACGGGGCATGAGCGGGGGGCAACAGGAGAGAGACACGGGATATGAGCGGGTGGGGGAACCGGAGACAGACACGGGGCATGAGCGGGGGGGCAACAGGAGACAGACACGGGGCATGAGCGGGCGGTGGGGGGTACAGGAGACAGACATGGGGCTTGATCGGGGGGTGGGGGCCAACAGGAGAGAGACACAGGGCATGAGCGGGGGTTGGGGGGAACAGGAGACAGACACGGGGCATGAGCGGGGGGTGGGGGGAACAACAGAGACAGACACGGGGCAGGAGCGGGGGGTGGAGGGCAACAGGAGACAGACACGGGCATGAGGGCATGAGCGGGGGGTGGGGGGCAACAGGAGACAGACACGGGGCATGAGCAGGGGGTGGGGGCAACAGGAGAGACACGGGGCATGAGCGGGGGGTGAGGGGCAGCAGGAGACAGACACGGGGCATGAGCGGGGGTGGGGGGAACAGGAGACAGACACGGTGCATGAGCGGGGGGTGGGGAGAACAGACACGGGGCATGCGCGGGGCAGTGGGGGGCAACAGGAGACAGACACGGGGCATGAGCGGGGGGTGGGAGGAACAGGAAAAAGACACGGGGCATGAGAAGGGGAGCTGGGGGGCAACAAGAGAGAGACACGGGGCATGAGCGTGTGGGGGGAACAGGAGACAGACACGGGGCATGAGCGGGTGGGGGGAACAGGAGACAGACACGGGGCATGAGCGGGAGGGTGGGGGTCAACAGGAGATAGACACGGGGCATGAGCGGGGGGTGGGGGGAACAGGACACAGACATGGGGCATGAGCGGGGTGTGGAGAGAACAGGAGACAGACACGGGGCATGAGCGGGGGGAACAGAAGACAGACATGGGGCATGAACGGGGGGTGGGGGAAGGGGAGAGACACACGGGGCATGAGCGGGGGTGGGGGGAGGGAGAGAGACACAAGGGGGTGGTTGGGAGGGAGAGAGACACACGGGGCATGAGCGGTGGGCGGGAGGGGGAGAGACACAAGTGGCAAGAGCGGGGGTGGGCGGGAGGGGGAGAGACACAAGGGGCAAGAGCGGGGGTGGGCGGGAGGGCGAGAGACACAAGGGGCAAGAGCGGGGGTGGGCGGGAGGGGGGAAGACACAAGGAGCATGAGCGGGGGTGGGCGGGAGGGGGGAAGACACGGGGCAAGAGCAGGGGTGGGCAGGAGGGGGAAGACACGGGGCAAGAGCGGGGGTGGGAGGGAGGGGGGAAGATACGGGGCAAGAGCGGGGGTGGGCGGGAGGGGGCAAGAGCAGGGCTGGGCCAGAGGGGGAAAGAGACACGGGGCAAGAGCAGGGGTGGGCGGGAGGGGGAAAGAGACACGGGCCAAGAGCGGGGGTGGGCAGGAGGGGGCAAGAGCGGGGGTGGGCGGGAGGAGACAAGAGACACGGGCCAAGAGCGGGGGTGGGTGGGAGGGGGAAAGAGACACGGGCCAAGAGCGGGGGTGGGCGGGAGGGGGAAAGAGACACGGGGCAGGAGGGGGAAAGACACACGGGGCAAGAGCGGGGTTGGGCGGGAGGGGGAAAGGCACACGGGGCAAGAGCGGGGGTGGGCGGGAGGGGGAAAGACACACAGGGTAAGAGCGGGGGTGGGCAGGAGGGGGAAAGACACACGGGCAAGAGCGGGGGTGGGCGGGAGGGGGAAAGACACACGGGGCAAGAGTGGGGTGGGCGGGAGGGGGAAAGACACATGGGGCAAGAGCGGGGGTGGGCGGGAGGGAGACAGACACACGGGGCAAGAGCGGGGGTGGGTGGGAGGGAGACAGACACACGGGGCAAGAGCGGGGGTGGGCGGGAGGGAGACAGACACACAGGGCAAGAGCGGGGGTGGGCGGGAGGGAGACAGACACACGGGGCAAGAGCGGGGGTGGGTGGGAGTGAGACGGACACACGGGGCAAGAGCGGGGGTGGGCGGGAGGGTGACAGACACACGGGGCAAGAGCGGGGGCGGGCGGGAGGGAGACAGACACACGGGGCAAAGAGCGGGGGTGGGGGGTACAGGAGACAGAAACGGAGCATGAGCGGGGGGTGGGGGGCAACAGGAGAGAGACACGTGGCATGAGCGGGGGTGGGGGTAACAACAGAGACAGACATGGGGCATGAGCAGGGGGTGGGGGGCAGAGATAGACACAGGGCATGAGTGGGGGGTGGAGGGCCACAGGAGACAGACACGGGGCATGAGCGGGGGGTGGGGGCAGCAAGAGACAGACACGGGGCATGAGCGGGGGGCAACAGGAGACAGACACGGGGCATGAGCGGGGGGTGTGGGGGAACAGGAGACAGACACGGAGCATGAGCAGGGGTGGGGAGAACAGGAGACAGACACAGGGCATGAGCGGGGGGTGGGGGGCAACAAGAGACAGACACAGGGCATGAGCGGGGGTGGGAGGAACAGGAGACAGACACCGGCATGAGCGGGCGGTGGGGAGAACAGGAGACAGACACGGGGCATGAGCGAGGGGGTGGGGGGCAACAGGAGACAGACACGGGGCATGAGCGGGGGTGTGGGGGGCAACAGGAGAGAGACACGGGCATGAGCGTGGAGTGTGGGGTACAGGAGACAGACACGGGGCATGGGTGGGAGCAAGAGGAGACAGACATGGGACATGAGCGGGGGTGGGGGGAACAGGAGACAGACACGGGGCATGAGCGGGGGGTGGGGGGTACAGAAGACAGACACGGGGCATGAGCGGGGTAGTGGGGGGCAACAGGAGAGAGACATGGGACATGAGCGGGGAGTGGGAGGGGGTACAGGAGACAGACACGGGGCATGAGCAGGGGTGGGGGGCAACAGAAGTGAGACACGGGACATGAGCGGGTGGGGGAAAGACACACGGGGCAAGAGCGGTGGTGGGCGCGAGGGAGACAGACACACGGGGCAAGAGCGGGGGTGGGCGGGAGGGAGACAGACACACGGGACAAGAGCGGGGGTGGGCGGGAGGGGTACAGACACACGGGGCAAGAGCGGTGGTGGGCGCGAGGGAGACGGACACACAGGGGGCAAGAGCGGGGGTGAGCGGGAGGTAGACAGACACACGGGGCAAGAGCGGGGGTGGGCAGGAGGGAGACAGACACATGGGGCAAGAGCGGGGGTGGGGGGGTACAGGAGACAGACACGGGGCATGAGCGGGGGGTGGGGGACAACAGGAGAGAGACACGGGGCATGAGCGGGGGGTGGGGGGAACAGGAGACAGACACGGGGCATGAGCAGGGGGTGGGGGGCAACAGGAGACAGACACAGGGTATGAGCGGGGGTGGGGGGCAACAGGAGACAGACACGGGGCATGAGCAGGGGGTGGGGGGCAACAGGAGACAGACACGGGGCATGAGCGGGGGGTGGGGGGCAACAGGAGACAGACACGGGGCATGAGCGGGGGGTGGAGGGAACAGGAGACAGACACGGAGCATGAGCGGGGGGTGGGGAGAACAGGAGACAGACACGGGGCATGAGCGGGGGGTGGGGGGCAACAAGAGACAGACACAGGGCATGAGCGGGGGTGGGAGGAACAGGAGACAGACGCGGGGCATGAGCGGGGGGGTGGGGAGAACAGGAGACAGACACGGGGCATGAGCGAGGGGGTGGGGGGCAACAGGAGACAGACACGGGCATGAGCGCGGAGTGGGGGGTACAGGAGACAGACACGGGGCATGGGTGGGAGCAAGAGGAGGCAGACACGGGGCATGAGCGGGGGTTGGGGGGTACAGAAGACAGACACGGTGCATGTTCAGGGTAGTGGGGGGCAACAGGAGAGAGACATGGGGCATGAGCGGGGGTGGGAGGGGGTACAGGAGACAGACACGGGGCATGAGCAGGGGGTGGGGGGCAACAGAAGAGAGACACGGACATGAGCGGGTGGGGGAATAGGAGACAGACACGGGGCATGAGCAGGGGGGGCAACAGGAGACAGACATGGGGCATGAGTGGGGGGATGGGGGGATACAGGAGACAGACACGAGCATGAGCAGGGGGGGTACAGGAGACAGACACGGGGCATGAGCAGGGGGTGGGGGGCAACAGGAGAGAGACACGGGGCATGAGCAGGGGGTGGGGGGAACAAAAGAGACAGATACGGGGCATGAGCGGGGGTGGGGGGCAACAGGAGAGAGACACAGGGCAGGAGCGGGGGGTGGGGGGCAACAGGAGACAGACACGGGGCATGAGCGGGGGTGAGGGCAACATGAGACAGACACGGGGCATGAGCAGGGGGTGGGGGGAACAGGAGACAGACACGGAGCATGAGCGGGGGGTAGGGAGAACAGGAGACAGACACGGGGCATGAGCGGGTGGGGGAACAGGAGACAGACACAGGGCATGAGCGGGGGGGCAACAGGAGACAGACACAGGGCATGAGCGGGCGGTGGGGGGCAACAGGAGAGAGACACAGGGCATGAGCAGGGGGTGGGGGAACAGGAGACAGACACGGGGCATGAGCAGGGGGTTGGGGGGAACAACAGAGACAGACACGGGGCAGGATCGGGGGGTGGAGGGCAACAGGAGACAGACACGGGGCATGAGCGGGGGTTGGGGGGCAACAGGAGACAGACATGGGGCATGAGCGGGGGGTGAGGGGCAACAGGAGACAGACACGGGGCATGAGCGGGGGGTGGGGGGCAACAGGAGACAGACACGGGGCATGAGCGGGGGGTTGAGGGGCAACAGGAGACAGACACGGGGCATGAGCGGGGGGTGGGGGCAACAGGAGACAGACACAGGGCATGAGCGAGGGGTGGGGGGAACAGGAGACAGACACGGGGCATGAGCGGGGGTGGGGGGCAACAGGAGAGACATGGGGCATGAGCGGGGGTTGAGGGGCAACAGGTGACAGACACGGGGCATGAGCAGGGGGGGCAACAGGAGACAGACATGGGGCATGAGCGGGGGGGTAGGGGGTACAGGAGACAGCAGATACGGGGCATGAGCGGGGGGTAGGGGGGTACAGGAGACAGACACGGGGCATGAGCAGGGGGGGCAACATGAGACAGACATGGGGCATGAGCGGAGGGTTGGGGGGGTACAGGAGACAGACACGAGCATGAGCGGGGGGGTACAGGAGACAGACACGGGGCATGAGCAGGGGGTGGGGGGCAACAGGAGAGAGACACGGGGCATGAGCAGGGGGTGGGGGGAACAAAAGAGACAGACACGGGGCATGAGCTGGGAGTGGGGGGCAACAGGAGAGAGACACAGGGCAGGAGCGGGGGTGGGGGGCAACAGGAGACAGACACGGGGCATGAGCGGGGGTGAGGCAACAGGAGACAGACACGGGGCATGAGCAGGGGGTGGGGGGGAACAGGAGACAGACACGGAGCATGAGCGGGGGGTGGGGAGAACAGGAGACAGACACGGGGCATGAGAGGGAGGTGGGGGGCAACAGGAGACAGACACTGGGCATGAGCAGGTGGGGGGAACCGGAGACAGACATGGGGCATGAGCGGGGGGGCAACAGCAGACAGACACAGGGCATGAGCGAGCGGTGGGGGGTACAGGAGACAGACACAGGGCATGAGCAGGGGGTGGGGGGCAACAGGAGAGAGATACGGGGCATGAGCAGGAGGTGGGGGGAACAGGAGACAGACATGGGGCATGAGCGGGGGGAGGGGGAACAACAGAGACAGACACGGGGCATGAGCGGGGGGCAACAGCAGACAGACACAGGGCATGAGCGAGCGGTGGGGGGTACAGGAGACAGACACAGGGCATGAGCAGGGGGTGGGGGGCAACAGGAGAGAGATACGGGGCATGAGCAGGGGGTGGGGGGAACAGGAGACAGACACGGGGCATGAGCGGGGGGTGGGGGGCAACAGGAGAGAGACACAGGGCAGGAGCGGGGGTGGGGGGCAACAGGAGACAGACACGGGGCATGAGCGGGGGTGAGGCAACAGGAGACAGACACGGGGCATGAGCAGGGGGTGGGGGGAACAGGAGACAGACACGGAGCATGAGCGGGGGGTGGGGAGAACAGGAGACAGACACGGGGCATGAGAGGGAGGTGGGGGGCAACAGGAGACAGACACGGGGCATGAGCAGGTGGGGGGAACCGGAGACAGACATGGGGCATGAGCGGGGGGGCAACAGCAGACAGACACAGGGCATGAGCGAGCGGTGGGGGGTACAGGAGACAGACACAGGGCATGAGCGGGGGGTGGGGGGCAACAGGAGAGAGATACGGGGCATGAGCAGGGGGTGGGGGGAACAGGAGACAGACATCGGGCATGAGCGGGGGGTGGGGGGAACAACAGAGACAGACACGGGGCAGGATCGGGGGGTGGAGGGTAACAGGAGACAGACACGGGGCATGAGCGGGGGGTGGGGGGCAACAGGAGACAGACACGGGGCATGAGCGGGGGGTGAGGGGCAACAGGAGATAGACATGGGGCATGAGCAGGGGGTGGGGGGCAACAGGAGACAGACACGGGGCATGAGCGGGGGGTGGGGGGCAACAGGAGAAACACGGGGCATGAGCGGGGGGTGAGGGGCAACAGGAGACAGACACGGGGCATGAGCGGGTGGTGGGGCGCAACAGGAGACAGACAAGGGGCATGAGCGAGGGGTGGGGGGAACAGGAGACAGACACGGGGCATGAGCAGGGGGTGGGGGGAACAACACACGGGCATGAGCGGGGCGGTGGGGGGCAACATGAGACAGACACGGGGCATGAGCGGGGGGGTGGGAGAAACAGGAAAAAGACACGGGGCATGAGCAGGGGGTGGGGAGAACAGGAGACAAACATGGGGCATGAGCGGGAGGGTGGGGGGCAACAAGAGAGAGACACGGGGCATGAGCGTGTGGGGGAACAGGAGACAGACACGGGGCATGAGCGGGGGTGGGGGGAGGTAGAGAGACACACTGGGGGTGGGCGGGAGGGGGAGAGACACACGGGGCATGAGCGGGGGGTGGGCAGGAGGGAGAGAGACACGGGGCATGAGCGGGGATGGCGGGAGGGAGAGAGACACGGGGCATGAGCGGGAGGGTGAAAGACACAAAGGGCAAGAGCGGGGGTGGGCGGGAGGGTGAAAGAGACACGGGGCAAGAGCGGGGGTGGTCGGGAGGGGGAAAGAAACACGGGGCAAGAGCGGGGGTGGGCGGGACGGGGAAAGACACATGGGGCACGAGCAGGGGTTGGCGGGAGGGGGAAAGACACACAGGGTAAGAGCGGGGGTGGGCGGGAGGGGGAAAGACACACGGGGCAAGAGCGGGCATGGGCGGGAGGGGCACAGATACAAGGGGCAAGAGCGGGGGTGGGCTGGAGGGGGAAAGACACACAGGGCAAGAGCGGGGGTGGGCGGGAGGGGGAAAGACACACGGGTCAAGAGCGGGGGTGGGCGGGAGGGGGAAAGACACACGGGGCAAGAGCGGGGGTGGGCGGGAGGGGGAAAGAGACACGGGGCAAGAGCAGGGGTGGGCAGGAGGGGGAAAGACACACGTGGCAAGAGCGGGGATGGGCGGGAGGGGGAAAGACACACGGGGCAAGAGCGGGGGTGGGCGGGAGGGGGAAAGACACACGGGGCAAGAGCGGTGGTGGGCGCGAGGGAGACAGACACATGGGGCAGGGGGTGGGCGGGAGGGAGACAGACACACGGGGCAAGAGCGGGGGTGGGCGGGAGGGAGACAGACACACGGGGCAAGAGCGGTGGTGGGCGCGAGGGAGACGGACACACGGGGCAAGAGCGGGGGTGGGCTGGAGGGAGACAGACACACGGGGCAAGAGCGGGGTTGGGCGGGAGGGAGACAGTCACACGGGGCAAGAGCGGGTGTGGGGGGTTACAGGAGACAGACACGGGGCATGAGCGGGGGGTGGGGAGGCAACAGGAGAGAGACACGGGGCATGAGCGGGGGGTGGGGGGAACAGGAGACAGACACGGGGCATGAGCAGGGGGTGGGGGGCAACAGGAGACAGACACAGGGCATGAGCGGGGGGTGGGGGGCAACAGGAGACAGACACGGGGCATGAGCGGGGGGTGGGGGGCAACAGGAGACAGACACGGGGCATGAGCGGGGGGCGGGGGGGAACAGGAGACAGACACGGAGCATGAGCGGGGGGTGGGGAGAACAGGAGACAGACACGGGGCATGAGCAGGGGGTGGGGGGCAACAAGAGACAGACACAGGGCATGAGCGGGGGTGGGAGGAACGGAGACAGACACGGGGCATGTGCGGGGGGTGGGGAGAACAGGAGACAGACACGGGGCATGAGAAGGGGGTGGGGGGCAACAAGAGACAGACACAGGGCATGAGCGGGGGTGGGAGGAACGGAGACAGACACGGGGCATGAGCGGGGGGTGGGGAGAACAGGAGACAGACACGGGGCATGAGCGAGGGGGTGGGGGCAACAGGAGACAGACACGGGCATGAGCGCGGAGTGGGGGGGTACAGGAGACAGACACGGGGCATGGGTGGGAGCAAGAGGAGACAGACACGGGCATGAGCGCGGAGTGGGGGGTACAGGAGACAGACACGGGGCATGGGTGGGAGCAAGAGGAGGCAGACACGGGGCATGAGCGAGGGGTGGGGGGAACAGGACACAGACACGGGGCCTGAGCGGGGGGTGGGGGGTACAGAAGACAGACACGGTGCATGTTCGGGGCAGTGGGGGGCAACAGGAGAGAGACATGGGGCATGAGCGGGTGGGGGAATAGGAGACAGACACGGGGCATGAGCAGGGGGGCAACAGGAGACAGACATGGGGCATGAGCGGGGGGGTGGGGGGTACAGGAGACAGACACGGGGCATGAGCGGGGGGTGGGGGGCAACAGAAGAGAGACACCGGACATGAGCGGGTGGGGGAATAGGAGACAGACACGGGGCATGAGCAGGGGGACAACAGGAGACAGCCATGGGGCATGAGCGGGGGGGTGGGGGGTACAGGAGACAGACACGGGGCATGAGCGGGGGGTGGGGGGGTACAGGAGACAGACACTGGGCATGAGCAGGGGGGCAACAGGAGACAGACATGGGGCATGAGTGGGAGGATGGGGGATACAGGAGACAGACACGAGCATGAGCGGGGGTGTACAGGAGACAGACACGGGGCATGAGCAGGGGGTGGGGGGCAACAGGAGAGAGACACGGGGCATGAGCAGGGGGTGGGGGGGAACACAAGAGACAGACACGGGGCATGAGCGGGGGTGGGGGGCAACAGGAGAGAGACACAGGGCAGGAGCGGGGGGTGGGGGGCAACAGGAGACAGACACGAGGCATGAGTGGGGGTGAGGGCAACATGAGACAGACACGGGGCATGAGCAGGGGGTGGGGGGAACAGGAGACAGACACGGAGCATGAGCGGGGGGTGGGGAGAACAGGAGACATACACGGGGCATGAGAGGGGGTGGGGGGCAACAGGAGACAGACACGGGGCATGAGAGGGTGGGGGGAACCGGAGACAGACACGGGGCATGAGCAGGGGGGCAACAGGAGACAGACACAGGGCATGAGCAGGCGGTGGGGGGCAACAGGAGAGAGACACAGGGCATGAGCAGGGGGTGGGGGGAACAGGAGACAGACGCGGGGCATGAGCGGGGTGTTGGGGGGAACAACAGAGACAGACACGGGGCAGGATCGGGGGGTGGAGGGCAACAGGAGACAGACGGGGCATGAGCAGGGGGTGGGGGGCAACAGGAGACAGACACGGGGCATGAGCGGGGGGTTGAGGGGCAACAGGAGACAGACACGGGGCATGAGCTGGGGGTGGGGGGCAACAGGAGACAGACACGGGGCATGAGCGGGGGGTGGGGGCAACAGGAGAGACATGGGGCATGAGCGGGGGTTGAGGGGCAACAGGAGACAGACACGGGGCATGAGCGGGGGGTGGGGCAACAGGAGACAGACACGGGGCATGAGCGAGGGGTGGGGGGAACAGGAGACAGACACGGGGCATGAGCGGGGGGTGGGGGAACAACACACGGGCATGAGCGGGGCGGTGGGGGGCAACAGGAGACAGACACGGGGCATGAGCGGGGGGTGGGAGGAACAGGAAAAATACACGGGGCATGAGCAGGGGGTGGGGGGCAACAAGAGAGAGACACGGGGAATGAGCGTGTGGGGGGAACAGGAGACAGACACGGGGCATGAGCGGTGGAGGGGGAGGGAGAGAGACACACGGGGGGTGGGTGGGAAGGAGAGAGACGAGCGGGGGGTGGGCGGGAGGATGAGACACACGGGGCATGAGCGGGGGGTGGGCGGGAGGGAGAGACACACGGGGCATGAGCGGGGGGTGGGCGGGAGGGAGAGACACACGGGGCATGAGCGGGGGGTGGGCGGGAGGGAGAGACACACGGGGCATGAGCGGGGGGTGGGCAGGAGGCAGAGACACACGGGGGGCATGAGCGGGGGGTGGGCGGGAGGGAGAGACACACGGGGCATGAGCGGGGGTGGGCGGGAGGGAGAGACACACGGGGCATGAGCGGGGGGTGGGCGGGAGGGTGAAAGACACAAGGGGCAAGAGCGGGGTGGGCGGGAGGGTGAAAGACACAAGGGGCAAGAGCGGGGCTGTGCGGGAGGGTGAGACACAAGGGGCAAGAGTGGGGGTGGGCGGGAGGGTGAAACACAAGGGACAAGAGCGGGGGTGGGCGGGAGGGTGAAACACAAGGGGCAAGAACGGAGGTGGGAGGGAGGGTGAAACACAAGGGGCAAGAGCGGGGGTGGGCGGGAGGGTGAAAGACACGGGGCAAGAGCGGGGGTGGGCGGGAGGCAGAAAGACACGGGCAAGAGCGGGGGTGGGCGGGAGGGGGAAAGAGACACGGGGCAAGAGCGGGGGTGGTTGGGAGGGGGAAAGAGACACGGGGCAAGAGCGGGCATGGGCGGGAGGGGGAAAGAGACACGGGGCAAGAGCGGGGGTGGAGGGTTGGGAGAAAGAGACATGGGGCATGAGCAGGGGTGAGGGGTGGGGGGAAAGAGACACGGGGCAAGAGTGGGGGTGGGCGGGAGGGGGAAAGAGACACGGGGCAAGAGCGGGGGTGGGCGGGAGGATGAAAGACACACGGGGCAAGAGCAGGGGTGGGCGGAAGGGGGAAAGACACACGGGGCAAGAGCGGGGGTGGGCGGGAGGGAGAAAGACACACGGGGCAAGAGCGGGGGTGGGCGGGAGGGGGAAAGACACATGGGGCAAGAGCGGGGGTGGGCGGGAGGTGGAAAGACACACGGGGCATGAGCGGGGGTGGGCGGGAGGGGGAAAGACACACGGGGCAAGAGCGGGGGTGGGCGGGTGGGGGAAAGACACACGGGGCAAGAGCAGGGGTGGGCGGGAGGGGGAAATACACACGGGGCAAGAGCAGGGGTGTGCGGGAGGGGGGAAAGACACACGGGGCAAGAGCGGGGGTGGACGGGAGGGGGAAAGACACACGGGGCAAGAGCGGGGGTGGGCGGGAGGGGGAAAGACACACGGTGCATGAGCGGGGGTTGGCGGGAGGGGAAAGACACACGGGGCAAGAGCGGGGGTGGGCGGGAGGGGGAAAGACACACGGGGCAAGAGCGGGGGTGGGCGGGAGGGCGAAAGGCACACGGGGCAAGAGCAGGGGTGTGCGGGAGGGGGAAAGACACACGGGGCAAGAGTGGGGGTGGGCGGGAGGGGGAAAGAAACACGGGGCAAGAGCGGGGGTGGGCGGGAGGGGGAAAGACACATGGGGCAAGAGCGGGGGTGGGCGGTAGGGTGAAACACAAGGGGCAAGAGCGGGGATGGGCGGGAGGGTGAAACACAAGGGGCAAGAGCGGGGGTGGGCGGGAGGGTGAAAGACACGGGGCAAGAGCGGGGGTGGGCGAAAGACACTGGGCAAGAGCGGGGGTGGGCGGGAGGGAGAAAGACACGGGCAAGAGCGGGGGTGGGCGGGAGGGGGAAAAAGACACGGGGCAAGAGCGGGGGTGGGCGGGAGGGGGAAAGAGACACGGGGCAAGAGCGGGGGTGGGTGGGAGGGGGAAAGAGACACGGACCAAGAGCGGGTGTGAGCGGGAGGGGGAAAGAGACATGGGGCAAGAGCGGGGGTGGAGGGTTGGGAGAAAGAGACATGGGGCATGAGCGGGGGTGAGGGGTGGGGGGAAAGAGACACGGGGCATGAGCGGGGGGTGGGCGGGAGGGGGAAAGAGACACGGGGAAAGAGTGGGGGTGGGCGGGAGGGGGAAAGAGACACGGGGCAAGAGCGTGGGTGGGCGGGAGGGGGAAAGACACACGGGGCAAGAGCAGGGGTGGGCGGGAGGGGGAAAGACACACGGGGCAAGAGCGGGGGTGGGCGGGAGGGGGAAAGACACACGGGGCAAGAGCGGGGGTGGGCGGGAGGGGGAAAGACACACGGGGCAAGAGCGGGGGTGGGCGGGAGCGGGAAAGACACACGGGGCAAGAGCGGGGGTGGGCGGGAGGGGGAAAGACACACGGGGCAAGAGCGGGGGTGGGCGGGAGGGGGAAAGGCACACGGGGCAAGAGCGGGGGTGGGCGGGAGGGGGAAAGACACACGGGGCAAGAGCGGGGGTGTGCGGGAGGGGGGAAAGACACACGGGGTAAGAGCGGGGGTGGACGGGAGGGGGAAAGACACACGGGGCAAGAGCAGGGGTGGGCGGGAGGGGGAAAGACACACGGTGAATGAGCGGGGGTTGGCGGGAGGGGAAAGACACACGGGGCAAGAGCGGGGGTGGGCGGGAGGGTGAAACACAAGGGGCAAGAACTGGGGTGGGCGGGAGGGTGAAACACAAGGGGCAAGAGCGGGGGTGGGCGGGAGGGTGAAAGACACGGGGCAAGAGCGGGGGTGGGCGGGAGGGTGAAAGACACTGGGCAAGAGCGGGGGTGGGCGGGAGGGAGAAAGACACGGGCAAGAGCGGGGGTGGGCGGGAGGGGGAAAAAGACACGGGGCAAGAGCGGGGGTGGGCGGGAGGGGGAAAGAGACACGGGGCAAGAGCGGGGGTGGGTGGGAGGGGGAAAGAGACACGGACCAAGAGCGGGTGTGGGCGGGAGGGGGAAAGAGACACGGGGCAAGAGCGGGGGTGGAGGGTTGGGAGAAAGAGACATGGGGCATGAGCGGGGTGAGGGGTGGGGGGAAAGAGACACGGGGCATGAGCGGGGGGTGGGCGGGAGGGGGAAAGAGACACGGGGAAAGAGTGGGGGTGGGCGGGAGGGGGAAAGAGACACGGGGCAAGAGCGGGGGTGGGCAGGAGGGGGAAAGACACACGGGGCAAGAGCAGGGGTGGGCGGGAGGGGGAAAGACACACGGGGCATGAGCGGGGGTGGGCGGGAGGGGGAAAGACACACGGGGCAAGAGCGGGGGTGGGCGGGAGGGGGAAAGACACACGGGGCAAGAGCGGGGGTGGGCGGGAGGGGGAAAGACACACGGGGCAAGAGCGGGGGTGGGCGGGAGGGGGAAAGACACACGGGGCAAGAGCGGGGGTGGGCGGGAGGGGGAAAGACACACGGGGCAAGAGCGGGGGTGGGCGGGAGGGGGAAAGACACACGGGGCAAGAGCGGGGGTGTGCGGGAGGGGGGAAAGACACACGGGGTAAGAGCGGGGGTGGACGGGAGGGGGAAAGACACACGGGGCAAGAGCGGGGGTGGGCGGGAGGGGGAAAGACACACGGTGCATGAGCGGGGGTTGGCGGGAGGGGAAAGACACACGGGGCAAGAGCGGGGGTGGGCGGGAGGGGGAAAGACACACGGGGCAAGAGCGGGGGTGGGTGGGAGGGTGAAAGACACACGGGGCAAGAGCGGGGGTTGGCGGGAGGGCGAAAGGCACACGGGGCAAGAGCGGGGGTGGGCGGGAGGGGGAAAGACACACGGGTCAAGAGCGGGGGTGGGCGGGAGGGGGAAAGACACATGGGGCAAGAGCGGGGGTGGGCGGGAGGGTGAAACACAAGGGGCAAGAGCGGGGATGGGCGGGAGGGTGAAACACAAGGGGCAAGAACGGGGGTGGGCGGGAGGGTGAAACACAAGGGGCAAGAGCGGGGGTGGGCGGGAGGGTGAAAGACACGGGGCAAGAGCGGGGGTGGGCGGGAGGGTGAAAGACACTGGGCAAGAGCGGGGGTGGGCGGGAGGGAGAAAGACACGGGTAAGAGCGGGGGTGGGCGGGAGGGGGAAGAAGACACGGGGCAAGAGCGGGGGTGGGCGGGAGGGGGAAAGAGACACGGGGCAAGAGCGGGGGTGGTTGGGAGGGGGAAAGAGACACGGACCAAGAGCGGGTGTGGGCGGGAGGGGGAAAGAGACACGGGGCAAGAGCGGGGGTGGAGGGTTGGGAGAAAGAGACATGGGGCATGAGCGGGGGTGAGGGGTGGGGGGAAAGAGACACGGGGCATGAGCGGGGGGTGGGCAGGAGGGGGAAAGACACACGGGGCAAGAGCGGGGGTGGGTGGGAGGGTGAAAGACACACGGGGCAAGAGCGGGGGTTGGCGGGAGGGCGAAAGGCACACGGGGCAAGAGCGGGGGTGGGCGGGAGGGGGAAAGACACACGGGTCAAGAGCGGGGGTGGGCGGGAGGGGGAAAGACACATGGGGCAAGAGCGGGGGTGGGCGGGAGGGTGAAACACAAGGGGCAAGAGCGGGGATGGGCGGGAGGGTGAAACACAAGGGGCAAGAACGGGGGTGGGCGGGAGGGTGAAACACAAGGGGCAAGAGCGGGGGTGGGCGGGAGGGTGAAAGACACGGGGCAAGAGCGGGGGTGGGCGGGAGGGTGAAAGACACTGGGCAAGAGCGGGGGTGGGCGGGAGGGAGAAAGACACGGGTAAGAGCGGGGGTGGGCGGGAGGGGGAAGAAGACACGGGGCAAGAGCGGGGGTGGGCGGGAGGGGGAAAGAGACACGGGGCAAGAGCGGGGGTGGTTGGGAGGGGGAAAGAGACACGGACCAAGAGCGGGTGTGGGCGGGAGGGGGAAAGAGACACGGGGCAAGAGCGGGGGTGGAGGGTTGGGAGAAAGAGACATGGGGCATGAGCGGGGGTGAGGGGTGGGGGGAAAGAGACACGGGGCATGAGCGGGGGGTGGGCGGGAGGGGGAAAGAGACACGGGGAAAGAGTGGGGGTGGGCGGGAGGGGGAAAGAGACACGGGGCAAGAGCGGAGGTGTGGGGGAGGGGGGAAAGACACACGGGGTAAGA
This sequence comes from Ambystoma mexicanum, assembly GCF_040938575.1. Taxonomy (NCBI): domain Eukaryota; kingdom Metazoa; phylum Chordata; class Amphibia; order Caudata; family Ambystomatidae; genus Ambystoma; species Ambystoma mexicanum. The sequence goes on along the minus strand of NC_090928.1, from coordinate 822,800,925 downwards.
GCGGGGGTGGACGGGAGGGGGAAAGACACACGGGGCAAGAGCGGGGGTGGGCGGGAGGGGGAAAGACACACGGTGCATGAGCGGGGGTTGGCGGGAGGGGAAAGACACACGGGGCAAGAGCGGGGGTGGGCAGGAGGGTGAAACACAAGGGGCAAGAACGGGGGTGGGCGGGAGGGTGAAACACAAGGGGCAAGAGCGGGGGTGGGCGGGAGGGTGAAAGACACGGGGCACGAGCGGGGGTGGGCGGGAGGGTGAAAGACACTGGGCAAGAGCGGGGGTGGGCGGGAGGGAGAAAGACACGGGCAAGAGCGGGGGTGGGCGGGAGGGGGAAAAAGACACGGGGCAAGAGCGGGAGGGGGAAAGAGACACGGGGCAAGAGCGGGGGTGGGTGGGAGGGGGAAAGAGACACGGACCAAGAGCGGGTGTGGGCGGGAGGGGGAAAGAGACACAGGGCAAGAGCGGGGGTGGAGGGTTGGGAGAAAGAGACATGGGGCATGAGCGGGGGTGAGGGGTGGGGGGAAAGAGACACGGGGCATGAGCGGGGGGTGGGCGGGAGGGGGAAAGAGACACGGGGAAAGAGTTGGGGTGGGCGGGAGGGGGAAAGAGACACGGGGCAAGAGCGGGGGTGGGCGGGAGGGGGAAAGACACACGGGGCAAGAGCAGGGGTGGGCGGGAGGGGGAAAGACACACGGGGCATGAGCGGGGGTGGGCGGGAGGGGGAAAGACACACGGGGCAAGAGCGTGGGTGGGCGGGAGGGGGAAAGACAGACGGGGCAAGAGCGGGGGTGGGCGGGAGGGGGAAAGACACACGGGGCAAGAGCGGGGGTGGGCGGGAGGGGGAAAGACACACGGGGCAAGAGCGGGCGTGGGCGGGAGGGGGAAAGACACACGGGGCAAATGCGGGGGTGGGCGGGAGGGGGAAAGACACACGGGGCAAGAGCGGGGGTGTGCGGGAGGGGGGAAAGACACACAGGGTAAGAGCGGGGGTGGACGGGAGGGGGAAAGAGACACGGGGCAAGAGCGGGGGTGGGCGGGAGGGGGAAAGACACACGGTGCATGAGCGGGGGTTGGCGGGAGGGGAAAGACACACGGGGCAAGAGCGGGGGTGGGCGGGAGGGGGAAAGACACACGGGGCAAGAGCGGGTGTGGGTGGGAGGGTGAAAGACACACGGGGCAAGAGCGGGGGTGGGCGGGAGGGTGAAAGGCACACGGGGCAAGAGCGGGGGTGGGCGGGAGGGGGAAAGACACACGGGGCAAGAGCGGGGGTGGGCGGGAGGGGGAAAGACACACGGGGCAAGAGCGGGGGTGGGCGGGAGGGGGAAAGACACATGGGGCAAGAGCGGGGGTGGGCGGGAGGGGGAAAGACACACGGGACAAGAGCGGGGGTGGGCGGGATGGGGAAAGACACACGGGGCAAGAGCAGGGGTGGGGGGAGGGGGACAGACACACGGGGCAAGAGCGGGGGTGGGGGGGAGGGAGACAGACACACGAGGCATGATCGGGGGGTGGGCGGCGGGTGGGGAGAGACATACGGACATGAGCAGGCGGCGGGTGGGGAGAGACACACGGACATGAGCGGGGGTGGGCGGCGGGTGGGGAGAGACATACGGACATGAGCGGGCGGCGGGTGGGGAGAGACACACGGGGCAAGAGCGGGGGGGTGGGCGGTTGGGAGAGATGAGCGGGGCATGAGCGGGGGGTGGGATTAAGGGAGAAAGACACACGGACATGAGCGGGGGGTGGGAGGAACAGGAGACAGACAGGGGCATGAGCGGGGGTGGGGTACTTACTGTGCAGGTGGGATACAAAGCCTCTCATGCGAGGAACAAAGATGGCGGGCGTCTCTGAAGCCAGACTCACTGCACGCTTCCATGCATCTAATGAGAGAGCATGTCAGATGTCCGCAGACATCACGCAAGCTGCTGGCCCAATCACCGTCCTGTCCGCGGAGCGAACAGGGAAGTGTGTCCGCAAAGCGAACACAGATATCACTAATTTTTTTCACTTACATTTTTGTCATTTTTTTTAAAACTACTGGACGGATTTACACCAAATAAAGCAAAGCACGCTTTCGGGACCAAGCCGCCGCTCCTGCCGCTAATTTGGTGTAAATCCGTCCAGCGGTTTGGGCTGTAGGCGTGAGCAAAGTTTTTTTCCACTATGTCTATGGGAAAAAAAAAGTTTTGGGACCCCCCCTATAACTTTGCCACCCCTGGACGAATCCTCACCAAACTTTGCAAAAGAAATCAGAGTGACCCAACTACTTTTTTTGCAAAGTTTGGTGAGGATCCGTCCAGGGAGAGCGAAGTTATAAGCCACCCAAAACGTGCTCTTCCTATGGAAACAGCAACTTAACCATAACTACATGGCCACTTCCGTGGCCATGTAATATATATATATATATATATATATATACATATATATATATATATATTTATTAATGAGGAACAATAGCCTTTAGTTAAGATGAGTCAGTCTCCCATAGAAACCTTTAAGCATTTGAATTGTTAGCAATGTTTAATTTGAGTAATGGATTTGAATGCACTTTTTGGTAAAGATGTGTTAAAAAATAAAATATTTAAGAAGACAAAAATATGTTTTTTCCAAAGTTGCAGCCTACCCATTCATTTTTCCATATACAAACAATGTAATTTTTTGCAAAAGTGCACTTCTGAAACCACTGAACTGGTTTGGACCAGGTCCGAAACAACTTGGGCACTAAGTATTAAAACATTTCTCGTTTGTGGTTTGAGGTTATTGTGTGCAGTAGTTATTTAAATATTTGATGGAAAAGGGGGTGCCCCTTCTCAAAAATAGATAGGAATATCTTGGGTAAATTACCAGAACCATGGGCTTTTGAAACAGGCGCCATCTTGTATATCTCTCGATGTGAGAGATAGCCAAGGTTATGGTCGAGGTTATGGGAAAATGTAACGTAGGAAAAAAGCAATTTTCAGGTAAAAAAATATGCAAATGACATCAGGCTAGTGGCGGGGGTGTGGCTAGAGGGCACCAAGTGAAATCTGTGAGCTGGAGGGGGTCTAGGAACTGAGTTTGCAACAAAATGCTTTCTGTAGCCTTCTCTATAGTTGCAAATAGCCAAAAGCCAACTGCGTCACAGAAAAAGTGTGTGTATTGGGGGAACAGGGAGAAGGCACGGGAGGTAAGGAGGCCATCTGGGGAGAGGCGAGAGCTGGCACAGATGGGGGGGTACTTGGTGAGGGCCTAGTGGGGCAGGGACGCATTTTTTGTGCCATTTTTCCTGATAACTGAGGGTATGTGTAGTTTTGTAACCATGGTTAGAGGTCTATTTTAAATATATTTTTCCAGCTATAGTGACAAGGTGATTAATCACTGGCCCTCCAGGTAGTAACCAGGACAGACCCTGCTTAGCTTCAAAGTGAAGAAGGGGCCAGCCCGCTTAGGCTATGTTCCCTGATAAATGAGCCAACGTTACATGACTGCTTAGAGAAACGGGCCAGCCCTTTAGTTACTTTGAAGCTAAGCAGGGTCTATCTCAGTTAATGCATGGATGGGCCACCAATCATAGACTTTGGCCATAACCAGTGGCTACAGCTATCAGCTATGTCCACTGTATAACATTGCCTGTGGTAGAGGCCGTGTAGTTATGGTTAAGATGCTAAACCCATAGGAAGAGCACTTTTTGGGCGGCTTATGACTTCACTGCCCCAGGACGAATCCTCACCAATCCTTGCAAAAAAAGTATATGTTTTGTGAGGTTTGGTCAAGTGGGGGCAAAGTTATAGGGGGGTCCCAAAATGTCATTTTTTCCCCAAAAATAATGGGAAAAAAACTTTGCTCATGCCTACAGCCCAAAAAGCTGAACGAATGTTCACCAAATTTGCGGCAGGAGCGGTGGCTTGGTCCCGAAAGCATGCTTTTGCTAATTTGATGTAAATCCATTCAGTAGTTTTTTTTAAATGACAAAAATGTAAGTCAAAACAAATTAATGATAATTAATGATATCTATGTCCTCTGCGTGGACTCACTTCCCTGTTCGGTTCGCGGACTGGCCTCTGATTGGCTGTTCTGTATGCGGACTGGCCTTTGATTGGCCAAAAAATGTGCTGACATTTGTGTGGTACACGGACATCGGGACGTGCTCGCTGATTGGCTGGTGGGAAAATGTGAAATGCGTAGGTTTTCCTGAAATGCCCGCCATCTTGGATTTGCAGACTTTTTTGGGGTCCACGGACAGCGCAGTGAAAACATTAAAAAAAAAGCAGCATTCACTTGTCAAACTCAACAAACAATCACTGGGTATGTGGGCGGGGATGAGGGTTGGATTGGATATGGCTATAAGAAGCCAAAAAAAATGGGTTGTTTCACCCCCCTAAAAGTCTGCGAACACGCCAGATCTCCTTGGTTCACACTTCAGATGTCCTAAGACATCTGTACCTATTTCTGCATTACAGGGTTGGGGAAAAGCAGTTTTTGGATGGCTTATAACTTTTGCAACAGTTGCAGTGACCAGGCGGGGCTGTGATGACTGCATCTGTAACATGAAGCCTCAGAGGTCCGCATGCAACACCTCACGGGATGCACAGAGTTCCTCCGAGATGGTACGAGTCAACAGTTGCATCTGCTGGTCATACTGTGTACTGTGGGCTGCCTCTAGTGCTGCAAGTGTAGCTCTGAGGGACCGACACTCTTGCCTCAGGGCTTCCCTGTGGACCCGACCCTCTGAAAGCAGAGATGCCTGCAGAGACCTCAGTTCCGGCCGTCGGCTCCTCTTGCTGGCCTCCATGTGCAGCCTGTGTGAGCGGCATGTGGACTGCAATGCCTTCAGCTGGTGCTCTACCTGTGTTGCTGGTGGGATCATGGAATTGGCAATCATTTTCATGGCCTGAGCCAACATCTCATAGGAAGCACCCTGTTATTGTGTAACAGTATAAATGGACTGTATTGCCAGCCGCAACACAGCCACTGTGTGTGTGGGCCCCACGACGGCCTGACCCTGTACTGCAGCATATGACGACATCCACATGTACATGTATCTGAGACGTGCCTGTGTGAGAGGTGTAACAGATGGGTGGTGTTGTCAACATCATGAATAGGCATGGTGTTCATGTGTATGTGTCTCAGATCTGACTGTGTGAATGGGCATCACTACTGGTGGATGTAACTGGTGCATTTCAATGTGTGCCCTAGTCTTGTTGCCCGATTGCCATTGAGGGGATTCAGATGTGATAGCTCAGTGCACTGCTTCAGGACTGTCAGGTGAGGTGTGTGAATGACATGTGTATGGCCCATGACGCATTTGTCTGTAGTATGCAAAATTTGTAGGTGGTGACAGTGCCATGTCCAAGTATGTGATTGTCTGTTGTGAAGGACAGACATGTATGTGCATGCATGTGCATTGCATGTACCTGTGTGTTGTGGAGGGTGATGATGGTTGTGAACTTTGGCAGTGTACTTCATGTGCATATGTTTTGTGCCAAACACTCATATGTACAGTACCCTGATGTTTGTGTTCTATGTCTCCTTATCCACAGCAGCGTTGGAAGAAGAGGTGGGGAAAGTGATGTGGAGCAAGGCAGCAGGGATGCCTCCACTGGGCAGAGACACATGGTCCAGTCATTACCCTAGGAAACTACATCATCGAGGAGCGAGGAGACTGGTGCCGTATCTCAACCATCGGCCAAGAGGACAAAGGTGGACTTGGACTCATCATCAGTGGGGGGGACAGGTGAGCTCACACAGGGGCAATCCACTACGGAAGATGCTGGGGAGGCATACAGGTTGGTGGGGGAGGAGGAGGAGGCCGTATTAGCCCAGTGCAATGTGCCCGACAGGGGTGGAGAGCTGGGTGTGACTGGTGCAGTCCTGACTCTGGGGCAGGATGCAGTGCAGGTCGCCGTGGTGTTGACTGTGCCAAATCCTGTCCCTCGGTCAGCACCTGCACCAGTATGCACCTGCTGGCATGCCCCAGGCCGGTACCATCTGCAGGTGTTGGATATTCCACCCAAACCGACACCCCAATGCCTGCATATCTGGCCATTCGAGACAAAGTGGAAACCCTGCTAGCTGACATTGCGAGGCGTACAGCCATCATATGTGTTGATGTGCAGGCTTACACTCGTGGGCATGCACATCATCACAGTGCACTCTGGCATCTCCTGAACTGGTTAGCAGTATTCCTGGTCTTGAATTGGCTGCATGGGCTGGCCACTTTTTTCACCCACTCCTCGCCTTGGTCCTCTGTGCGCCAGTCATCCTCCCCGGCATCTTCTGGCCCAGATACCAGCAGGGCTCCCTGGTGACCTGTCCCACCCATGTCGGCTCGTCTGGTGGAGATAACATCCATGCCTGATTTAGGAGTCAACTTTGGACCCGTTTATGTGGTCACCACACTGATCCAGGGAACAACAGGAGCAATGGCAATGGTGGGAGAGCAGGCACCCAGGTGCAGGGCACAGGCCCAAAGCCCCCAGGTGATGTCATCAGACCGGAGGGTGTCCTTATGTAGCAGGCACCGGGCACTTTGGCAGCAGCAGGCTCAAAGTAGCAGGCTATTGTACTCAGAGCATCCCATATGATATGATATGATATGATAAGGCATTTGTAATGCGCCTATACACAAGTGTTTCAAGGCGCGAAAGGAGGCAGGTATCTGGCGTCAGGCAGGACGCAAATGTGGTACACACTGACATTGTTCGGATTTTGATTATTACATCTTTTCATATTATGATTTAATATTTTATTTTGTGTGTGCACAGGCAAATGGCATTTACCTTCACACGTGCAACATCTCTGTGTATTTGCCCTGACTGTGTTTGTGAGTTAGGTGTGTGGGGTGACTGTGGGAGTGTTGCATGTTCAGGACATTTGCACATGATTTGCTTGATGCTCTCTGACACACAGGTGGTGCTTTCCCAATTTAGCAGCATATGTTTTTACACTTATCATCATCTCTGGTGTTGGTTGACCTTTTGCATTGGGATACACTCTTGCCATTTCATGGTATTTACATATTGGCTGCCCATAGCAGCTGACTCGGTGCATGCTGCACTGATTGCCATGTCCTTCACACATGAGCATACCAGTGAAGTGTTCATTAGGAATTCTCTTCTAGGAATAGCAGCTCAATGAAGCTCAGGCTGTGGGGAACACAGCCAGTGTTTGCTCATGTAGCACACATTGAGGGCGTTTGGGATTCTGTCATTGGTAAATAATGTGTCCATGGGCATTGATACCATGACATTGTCACATGGCCAGCAGGCATTCACTTGTACATTCACGTGTTTCATGTGTATGTTGGGAGATGGTTGCAGACAGCTAATCTGTTTGCCCAGCTGCCACACTCATGGATGTGGACCGGGTGGATGCATTCATTTTTTTACTTGCAGGATATATGTTCCAGTGGATATTTTGGCTGGTGTCACTAGACAGCAGTCAAGGTGCAGGACACACACTCAATGGAGTGATGATGTGTCACTGTGTCACTCTTCAACATGCAGGTGATGTCCCGTCTGGAGGGGGCTGCCTGCAGGGTGATGGGTGATGGGGGCTGGGTTGGCCCGTCTGGAGGGGGCTGCCTGCAGGGTGGAGTACTGGGGGTTGGGGTGTCCCGTCTGGAGGGTGATGCCTGCAGGGTGACAGGTGATGGGGACTGGGGTGTCCCGTCCGGAGGGGGCTGCCTGCAGGGTGACAGGTGATGGGGGCTGGGGTGTCCCGTCTGGAGGGTGACGGGTGATGGGGGCTGGAGTGTACCGTCTGGAGGGGGGTGCCTGCAGGGTGATGGGTGAGGGTGACGGATGATGGGGGTTGGGTCCTGGGGTGTCCCATCTGGAGGGAGCTGCCTGCAGGGTGACGGGTGATGGGGGCTGGAGTGTACCGTCTGGAGGGGGGTGCCTGTAGGGTGATGGGTGAGGGTGACGGATGATGGGGGTTGGGGTCTCCTATCTAGAGGGGGCTGCCAGCACAGTGGATGTAGTATCTCGCAAGTGGACCTCCTAACGCTGCCAGTCAGTCACCCTCATTCACACAAGGATACACCGACACAGGAGCTGGGGTCCAACACCTCTTTACTTAGTGGCCATCAGCCTCAAACTGCCTTTCTGGCAGTAGCCCATCCCTTCCTACAGGTGGGTTGCAGCCCACTGATTAATGGCAACAAACAGAGGACTCATCCTCTGAACAAATAAACAATGGCGACACCACACCCTCCCGTTACTAAACATTTAGTTGTGCTCTCAGTTCATTTCTTCAATGAGGCGATGTGGTTTCTTTCTTCTTCTCTGTGGTCGACAATCCACTTTCACCGATGAGTCTGTCTGTGTTTCTGGCGCTGTGTCGCCCTCGGAGGCTTCGCTGTCTCCTTCATACGGAGCGCCCCATTGCGATAACGTGTCATTCATATTTGTGTTGCCTGAGACTGGGGTATCAGGCATCCTTCTGAAGTGAGATGAGTTTCTTGTTATGACCCTGCGGTCTCCGTCTGCGGTGATGAGTGATCCCTTTTTCTTGATGATGATGAGTGGTTCTTCATTGAATGGAGCTACGTTTTTGCGCTGTTGAGGTTGTCAGACCACTACAAGGTCCCCTGGTGCCAGGTCACTTCTCTTGGCCCTGCGAGTGGCAACGGCAGCTCTCTTCATGTTCTCTTTCATGAGCGTATTTTTCTCTCTCATTTCAGTGTCGTTCTCATATTGATCTTCCTCAGCTGCCACATGTGGTAGCTGCGTTCTGATAGTTCGCCCAAACATCACCTCGATGGTGACTTCCCAGTGGTGCTGTGTGGGGTGTTTCTGTAGTCTCGCATGAGTTGGTATAATAGTTTCTCGACAGGTTCTCCGGTGAGGCGCGCAATTTGTGTTGTGCGTTTGATGTTACTCATGAAGCGTTCCACTGTTCCGTTTGCCTGTGGCCATAAGGTTGTCACCTTTCTGTGGCGAAAACCCATATATTCGGCAAATCTTTGGAAATCTTGTCCAGTGAATGGAGTCCCGTTGTCGGACTTGACTATCTTGGGTATTCCGTAGGTTGCAAACATTCGAACTAGGGCTGGGATGGTGTGATGTGTGGAGGTGGACGGGATTATCTGCAAGTCGGGGTATCTTGAATATTCATCCACAGCTACCAGTATGTATTCACCCCTTCCATGGGCCCAAAGTGGTCAATGGCTATTTCCTCCCATGTACCTTCGGGCAGCGCTGTCATGCTTAGGGGTTCAGGTGATGTATGTGGCTTCACGAGTGCAAACGTTGGACAGTTCTGCAGTAGTTCTTCCACTGATGTGTCTAGTTGGGGAAACCATAGTCTTTGTCTTAGCATCCTTTTAGTGGATACAATGGCCCTGTGTCCTTCGTGTGCTAGTTCTAGCACTTTCTGTTGCAAGCTTCGCGGGATTATGAGCTTGGTTCCTTTAAGTAGTAGTCCTTCCTCCGACTTCGCGAGTTCTTCTCTTACGGCTAGGAAGCAAGTGACATCTTGTCTCGTGTCACCATTCATTGTTTCACGGATCTGCTTTGCATGCTTCCATCGCCCTGTTTCTAGGCATCTTAATATGATTTGTATTCTTTGGTAAGTATTCGATTCATGCGCTATCTGCTACATGTCAAGCCCTTGTGGTGTGCTGCTGTGGCTGACGTATCTTATGTATTAATCACCTATGGACGGTTCTGGTCTGCACCTTTCTCTTGGATGACGGGAGAGAAAATGTGCAGGGTTTTGTTCTTTCCCCGGCCTGTGTGTGATGGTAAACTGGTAGTCCTGTAATCGAAGTGCCCACCTGGCTATTCTTGGTGACATTTTCGCCTGGGGGTTGCCATAGATGAATATGAGTGCCTGGTGGTCTGTTACTACTACGAAAGGCTTTCCGTACAGGAAGAGGTAAAAATGCTCGCAGGCCCAGACCACCGCTAGTCCTTCCTTCTCGGCCTGAGAGCAGGCTTGCTCAGTTTTGGAGAGGCTTCGACTGGCATAGGATATTATGTGCTCCGCACTCCCTTCTCTGTCGTCCAGTTGCGTGAGAATGGCACCTAGGTCGACGGGACTGGCGTCAACGATGAGTTTCGTGGTTTTCTTTGGGTCAAAGTATGCCATGTTTCGGGCGTCGGAGATGCGGTCCTTAATGATTTGGAATGCCTCTTGGCATTTGGGTGACCAGACAAACTCAGTGTTTAGCTTGGTGAGGGCTCTGAGCGGTTCGCTGATGGACGTGAAGTCTCGAATGTATCTCGTGCAATAGCTTGCACGTCCTAGGAAGGATCTGAGGTCTGAGGTGGTGGTGGGTGGCTCAGCTTCTCGGAGTGCGCTAACTTTCTCCGGATCTGGCGTCATGCCCTTTTCTGAAAATATGTGTCCAAAGAATTAGAGTGTCCTTTTGCGAAACTCGCACTTCTCCTTGTTTAAAGTGAGCCGGGCTTCTTCTAGGGCCATGCAGACTCTCATTAGTGTGTCATCGTGTTGCTCTTGAGTCTGGCCGAAGACCAAGATGTCGTCGCTATAGTTCAAACAGTTGGGTACGTGTTTGATAACATTGTGAATTTCTGCTTGGAAGATTTCTGCCGCAGAGGATACCCCAAAGCTGAGCCGTTTATAATGGAATAAACCAAGGTGGGTGACAAAGGTTGTTATGTAGCGGGAGCTCTTGCAGAGTTCCAACTGGGTTCCCCTTCCTACACATGGGTCGCAGCCCACTGTTTAATGGCAACAAACAGAGGACTCATCCTCTGAACAAATAAACAAGGGCGACACCACAGTGGGGTGGTGCGGTCTGGGGGTGTCCCATGTGGAGGGGCTGCCAGCAGGGTGACAGGTGTTGGGGCTGGGTTGGGCCGTCTGGAGGTGGCTGCCGGCAGGGTGATGGGTGATGGGGCTGGGGTGTCCCGTCTGGATGGGGGTGACTGCAAGATGATGAGTGATGGGGCTGGGTGTCCCGTTTGGAGGGGGCTGCTGCCAGGTGACAAGTGATGGGGGCTGGGGTATCCCATCTGGATGGGGCTGCCTGTATGGTGATGGGTGCTGGGAGTGTCCCATGTGTAAGGAGCTGCCTGCAGGGTGACGGGTGATGGGGCTGGGTTGGCCCATCTGGAGCAGGATGCCTGCAGAGTGATGGGTGATGGGGTCTGAGTGACCCGTCTGGAGGGGGCTGCCTGCAGGGTGACGGGTGATAGGTGATGGGGTCTATGTTGGCCCATCAGGAGGGGGCTGCATGCAGGGTGATGGGTGATGGGGGCTGCAGTGTCCCATCTGGAGGGGGCTGCCTGCAGGGTGATGGGTGATGGGGGCCGGTGTGTCCCATCTAGAGGGGGCTGCCTGCAGGGTGGGGTAATAGGGGCTGGGGGTGTCTCATGTGTAAAGAGCTGCCTGCAGGGTGACGGATGATGGGGCTTGGTTGGCCCATCTGGAGGGGGCTGCCTGCAGGGTGATGGGTGATGGGGGCCGGTGTGTCCCATCTAGAGGGGGCTGCCTGCAGGGTGGGGTAATGGGGGCTGGGGGTGTCTCATGTGTAAAGAGCTGCCTGCAGGGTGACGGATGATGGGGCTTGGTTGGCCCATCTGGAGGGGGCTGCCTGCAGGGTGATGGATGATGGGGACTGGGGTGTCCCATCTGGAGGGAACTGCCTGGAGGGTGATGGGTGATGGGTGATGGGGTCTGTGGTGTCCCGTCTGGAGGGGGGTGCCTTCATGGTGGGGTTATGGGGGCTGGGGTGTCCCATGTGGAGAGGGTTGCCTGCAGGGTGACGGGTAATGGGGGCTGGGGTGTCCCGTCTGGAGGGAGCTGCCTGCTGGCGCACGCTCCTTCTCGGTCCACAGCACTTGCGCCTTTTCTGCGCCAGATTCTATTAATCGGGCCCATTGTGTCTTCATTATGTTACATCAAGATTTCCATAACAGAGTGCAGGGTGACGGGTGATGGGGCTGGGATGTCCCGTTTGGAGCAGCCTGCATGCACAGATTGCGAGGTGTTGGGGTGCCATTTGGCTGATGGTGGGCCAGGCCTTGCGTTGGAGGGCACGTGTTTCATCTGGGGTGCATACGGGCCTCGCGCAGATGTTTCAAGCAATTACGCTGGGGTGCGGCTGGGAAACACAAGGTGTTGGCATGCAATGTGGCTGCTGGAGGGGCAGGCCTTACGTGGGAGGGCACATGTTTTCTCTGGGGTGCGGCCGGGGATTGCAAGGTGTTGGCACGCAATGTGCCTGCTGGAGGGGCAGACCTTGTGTGGGAGGGCAGGTCTTTTCACTCGAGTGTGGCCAGGGAATGCATGGAGTTTTCACACAAAGTGGCAGGGGTGAGTCCTGGGATTGCGATGTGTTTTTTGAGCGATTATGCTGGGGTGTGGCCGGGGATCGTGCAGAATTTTCACACGATTGAGATGGTGAGTGGCCGGGGATTGCAAGGTGTTTTCACATGGTTACGCTGGGGTGAGGCCAGGGATTGCATGGAGTTTTCACGCGATTTGGCAGGGGTGCAGACAGGGATTGTGAGGTGTTTTCGTGTGATTACACTGGGGTGCGCCCAGTCGATCGCGCAGATTTTTGCCGGGATTTGGCTAAGGTGCGGCCGGGGATAGCGCAGAGTTTTCACGTGATTTGGCTGAGGTGCGGCCGGGGTTGCAAGGTTTTTTCACACAAATACTCTGGGGTGCGGCCGGGGACCGCGCATAGTTCTCACGATATTTGGCTGGTGTGCGGCCGGGGACCGCAAAGAGTTTTCACGCTATTTGGTTGGGGGGACTGTATGATGGCCCAGGGATGGCGTGCAGGCTTGCGCCGTGTTAGGCATTTCGCTTGCTTTTTACTGCGCATGGGGGCATGTTGGGGGCATTACTGGGGCATCATGCTGTTCCTTGCGCTACGGCTACTGATGCCTCTGGAAATCCATGAATATGTGTGCCGTGCAATCATTTTGCTGCGCCACGGCTGGCGCACGCTCCTTCTCGGTCCACAGCACTTGCGCCTTTTCTGCGCCAGATTCTATTAATCGGGCCCATTGTGTCGTCATTATGTTACATCAAGATTTCCATAACAGAGTGCACACTCAGCCAACGGCAACATACGGTCAGTAGTGGAATGGAGAGAGACACATATACATGAGAGATGGCCAAGTCTCAGACACACTCTGGCCTCAGAAAACAACTCAGACATGGACAGAATGATTTCCACCAGGGCCTATTGAAATGTGTCAGCCTGGGGAGACAGAACTGATCCTGTAATTAAAGAATTGAATCAGTAATGTACTGAATTTGGAAAATGAAATAAATAAATGCATAACATAAGATTTGGAAGGTGAAGGGATGTGAATTGTGGGGAATAACAAAGAAAGGGAACTGTTACGCCTCAGGCTTTTCCCCTTGACCACCCATCCCGTGAGATAAGGTGCAGCTGAATGATGTAATGTGTTAAGCACATGATAAGAATACATATGCTTCAATCTCATACTGCATTTCCAAGACATAATTTCAATGTTAAGAAGTGCAGGGAACATTCTAATAAAGAAGTTTGTTTAATTCTTAATTCAATTCTGCAACTCTGAAATTAATAATAATACAATAATTCAAAATCAATTCTAAAACGTTGTTAACGAGGTGGTATTCAAACTCTGTTTGCTTCTCACTTGTATGGCCTTGTTGCATCCACATCTCAGTCCATTGTGAAGCAATTGCATCCTGTAGAGCCATGTATGAGCTTCAACACGTCCTCATAGGTCACCTTGCACTAAACTCGGGCAAAACCTATTGGACCAGAGATTCTGGAGGTATAGCAAATACAGGAAATCAAGCAGCGGACACTGGACAATACAACAGTCTTCTATCAGTGACAAGCGGTTTTATTTTTTATTTTACTATTTATATATACCAATCTATTTATGTATGTATTTATTTATAAGATGCTTCAGAGAGGAATAGTTCAAAGGCAGGAAAACAGGGAGGGGGAAGGTGGTAAAACATGGAAACTAAACACACAAGTGATTTTTGCCTACTGAAATTAAAAGAATCCTTACATTTAATAAAGTAGGTTTCCGGTCAGTCTCATGGGAGTAACTTATAAACGCAGTTTTCCACTCATTTTTAAACAAAGCTGTATTCATCGTATGTAATGGCATCTTGAATATTTCCACATTAAAGTCATACATTCAGTCGTGCACGTGCCACCATCCGACACAGAATCACAATAAGCACCTGCTTAAGTATTTTCAAAACCATTGGTTGTGATGAGTTGTGCCAGGGCATCAGTTCTCTGAATTGCACAGTGATATGCAAATGGCCAATTGTCACACTCTCGAGCAGGAGAAAGGCGATTTAGCAGTTGACAGGGGCGTGGGTCCTCTTAAATGTTACCTATAAATATCTAGGTTGGCTGAATGTCAAACATTAAGGTTGTAAGGATTTGCTGTTCAGGGAAGTCACTTGGTGACAACCGTGACCGAACAATCTTTTTGCATTAGAGCAATACAATGGCCTCGTACTTTCGGGATGGTTCTCTGTGGACTGGATCGTGTTTCCCTTTTTATATTATATTGTTGAACGTGTAGGTGTTCTAACAGTGTGGAGGTGTTTCACCATGGCTTTCACGTTTGTCCTCTAATCAGAATGAGGGCAAACAGAATGTGTTAATCAGTGCTGCAGAATGTGTTAATCAGTGCTGTATTCCTGTATGTAGTGTGTATGCAGTGTGTTCGTATACCTCATATCAATGTGTTGTAATTGTAGTATGTGGAAACAATGCATGCCTCTAGTACATTTTCCACAGCCATTCTGCTATGGAGTGAATGTGCAAATCCTGTGAATTCTTAGCAAAACAGAATTTGAAACAGTACTTTAGAGATGAGGTTGATATTCTAATCTTCCACTCATCTCACTGATTAGTCTGGATTACTACTAGTATTTGTCATAATGGTTGCAATTTTTATCTCACATATACAATGACAATAAAAACCAGACGGAATGTGATGCATGGCAACACAATATGATTAATATTCATAGTCAAATCCTATTTTCGAAGAATGGCATTTTAAAGGAACATCATTTGTAGGTTTGTAGCTATTGTGTATTCCCTTTATATGAATGCACGTGTCTATTGAAAATGATTAGCGATAAAGGAAAAGAGGCAAATAAAAGATTCGAAGCTGTACGTGCATTTTCGTTTAAGCACGCAATTATGCCAATCATGTTTTGGCTTTTACTAAGAGTGATTTTTAGCTTTAAAATGCCCAACCTGTAGTAAATGCTGGAAAGTCTGTAAATGTCTGTGAGTGACATCTTTAAAAACAGGTGGTGTTTTGACAGAGTATTTTCAAACTGTGTATGCCCTGGAACACGATTTTTGTACAGACATCGGCGGGCGCGAGTGGGAGCATTCTGACTAACCTGACAGGTGGTCATAAGCAACATTTTAGCAAAAAATGTATGCATTTTCATAAAACAAAATTACAGCTAATAGCCTTGCACACGTGAACATGTTTCGAGGATTCAATGCAAGAAATCCAGGTGGAATAACGAGCTGGACCACCCACAGCCAGGATAAAAATGCGTGATTCTTCCAATACCTTTGAAGAAGTAAGGACCTTGCAGTAACAGCATGTGCTTGTGAAGTGTGCTTTGTATGCCTCGTTTTCTCCTCTCCACAGATTGTTTCTAATTAAAGGCTGTGGCAGCTGCAAGATGGGCTTGCAACCTGTATCTAAGATCTGTCTATTTATATTCTGCCTTCTCCAAATTCTGCTATGAGGAATTGTTGTCTTTTCATTACTGATTGCAAAAGTTTAGACCATGATGGCTTTCTCGGAATACTGAACTTTGGGGTTCGTGAAAAGGCTTTTTAGTTGAACAAATAACGCTCCTATCTCTCACACTGACGCCATTTTCCTTGCTCACAGGTCTTAAACGGATACATGTTCTAACGTTGCTCTCTACGGAATTGCATATATTTTCTTTTAGAATGGTTTGTACATGTAAATATATAGCACTGGGGACAATACATTCATACATTATAATAGTGGTGGTTTGACATATTACTGAATGGATAAAAGAGAATATTTATAAACTATGAGAGGAGAAATAAGAGAAGCTTTTAAAGGTTTCCTTTTGTAAAAAGCATGCATTTAAAAGCATGCATAGAACGTGGAAGCATGCTTTTTACGAATCAACAGATTGTCATTTATTTCTATCATGGACCTGGGCATGGGGCAAGTGCACATATCCAGATTTGAGAATTTGTCCCAAGCATCCAATCCGCCAGGGGCGTAGGAGACCCATAAAAACTGGGGGAGAGGGGACACCTTGGGACTTTGCTTTTTTTATTTATGTATTTTGGTTTAAGTGTCCGAACCTCTGTGGTTACATGGGGACTTTAAATTGGCCAACATTACATTTCACCATAACCGTACCCAATTTGAGCCCAATATATGTACTTTGAAGCAACCCTGCACAGCGCCCACATACGATCCACAGGGGCCTATAACACATAGATGTGTGGCACAGAGACCACTTCCCAGAACAATCTTATTGCCCGTGACTCCAACGCCCTCTTCCACTGGCTGCTCATTGTGTGCAAACAAACCATTTGTGCTCTCCCGTAGATAAAGGCGTTTGCCCACCCCTGCACGCATGTGTCCATTTATCCTAAAGAAACGAAAAATGCCTACACGCCCTACCAATTAACAACCCCCATCCCTATTATAAACTAAAACTCCTTCCTCACATATTCACCTCCTCTACTTTGACCACGACACAACACTCCTTCTTGGCTGGAAACTGAAACCCTCCTTCACTCCAACACTGAAACATGAGGACACCAGAACCCTTCCAGCACTCCTAACACCTGATTATTAAAGAGGAATTACATCCATTGCCACAATAGGAGATACCATCCTTCTACCCGCAGACCTACCGCCCTTGGCTCACCCATCGTGCTCCTTCCATTAATTTCTGTTACTATACTGCACATATAGTTGTTAACTGGCCGCCCCCCAGCACGACCATACCCATTCCATTCAATTCATGCTCCCCCCAATCTCTTGTCCTCTGCAAAATGCAGTGCGCGCCTCTCCCTTGAGCGCGAACGGCAACTCCCATAATGCACCTGAAAACATGCCCTAACCCCTTCTCCATGTGCATCCCATGTAATCCTTTCATTGTAATGTGTTGATTGTTCTACACATTAGGTGACGTGTGGCAAAACCCGATGCTACATTGCATTTGGCCTAAACCACTTTGCATGTCTTACCGAATCACCTTGTCCTTCAAGTGCTTCTTCTGGACTAGGAACGGGGCAAGCATACACATTACCCATGACTATTTGAAACTTGCGCAATCATGCTAAACTTCCCCTCCACAACAGCTATATCACAAGCAAGGGCATGTTCCTCCAAATCCACTTGTCCTATTTTTTGCGTGTCTTACCGAATCAACTTGTCCTTCAAGTGCTTCTTCTGGACTAGGAACGGGGCAAGCATACACATTACCCGTGACTATTTGAAACTTGCGCAATCATGCTAAACTTCCCCTCCACAACAGCTATATCACAAGCAAGGGCATGTTCCTCCAAATCCACTTGTCCTATTTGGCAGCCAGCAAGCCTTGGGCCGTTCAGTAGTGGAGTGACAGCATTTTGTCAGTCCATCCAGGTTGTTTCTTTTGTTGAAAGGCAGGAACAAAATGTACTCAGTTTCAACGGAAGTAAAAATCAGTTTGTGTTGAGATGTTCAATGAGGAAAACCTAGCTCCGAAACAAACACAAATGCTCAAAATGCTCTGAAAAAGTCTTCATTCAAGATCCAGCCTCTAAACGCAAGGCAGGATCAAAATCTATTGAAAGATTCAGTGAGGGGGGGGGGGCAGCTCCAGAGCTAGACCTAGTGCTCAAAATGCATTCAAATAGTCATCAGTGTAAAAGTAGCCTTTAGACGCATAGGAGGAGAGAGGGACAAACTAGCTCTGAAAAACACATACACGCTCAAAATCTATTGAAAATGTCATAATTCAAAATCCAGCCTGAAAACTACAATGGAGTATGCACACGTGTTGAATGGATTAACGGATGGTAAATACAAGCTCCAAAGCACTCAGAAAAGCTTAACATGCATTGAAGATTTCATCAGTGAAAAAGCCTGTAAACAGCAGTACATTTTGATCCTGCCTTGTTGGAGAAGAGTTGTTAAATATATCAGTATTGGAAGTAACAAAGCATGGAAACCCAATACAAAATGGAAATCCACCAGAATCTGCATTTAACAAAACACGAGGGAAGGGTGTATTTTGAAGCTGTTTTTGTTGGTCTTTGGAACATTTCAATATGTGTTTTCCTCACTAGTAGTTTACAGGCTGTAGTTGAATAATGGATTTTTCAATGCATTCTGAGCACTTACGCGTCGTCTGTTAGAGCTCATTGTTTCGTCTCTTGGCCTATCAAGAGGTCGTAATCCTTCCTTCTAGTTTACAGGCTGGATTTTATCTTTTGAATGCATTTTGAGCATTTTACCGTGTTTTGTACCTGTTTATTTCCTTCTGTTTCAATACATTTTGATCCTGCCTTGTGTGTTTCTAACAACAGGAAGTGTTAGAAATACATCAGGATTCGGATTTCCAAAAAGCACAGAAACTAAATGCATAATGTGGCTGTAGAGTTGTTAGAAACCTTCCAGAATTATTTACCAAAACCAACGTGATGACATGAAGGAAGAAGGCAGTGGGAAGAGGGAAGTCAGATGAGAGGAAGGGAAAGGACACAGGATCACTAGTGTCTAAACCAGAGAGCATGGAAGCGAGTGGTTGCAACATGAGGCGGTTTAGTGAGCAGGGACAGTCAGAAAGGAAGAATACCTCTGTGCACCTGGTAGTTTCAGGGGGTGATTTAGAGTTGTTAGAAAGCTTCCAGAATTATTTACCAATACAGACACGATGGCATGAAAGAAGAAGGCAGCAGGCAGAGAGAAGGCAGGTGAGAGGAAGGGAAAGTACAGAGCATCACTAGCGTCTAAACCAGAGAACAGGGAAGCGAGTGGTTGCAACACAGGGCAGTTCAGTGAGCAGGGACAGTCAGAATGGAAGAATACCTCTGTGCAGCTGGTAGTTTCAGGGGGTGATTTGTTCACTCTTCCAGCTACGGGCGTCGGCATCGCAGCAAGAGACAGGGATCAGTCTAATAGACTCTCACCTCTTGCTCACACACTAGAAGCCTAGCAGCACGCGTCGCTGCGGCTGCCTGCTGCTATTGCCGGGTCCATCCACGACAAATGGGACATAGAGGAAGATAAAACGACCATCATGCACAAGATCAACAAGCTAAAAACATCCAGAGCGCCTGGCCCAGATGGGCTTTCAAATGCAGATCTAAAAGCCAACCCGGAAGCATGGTAAACCTTGATTGCTGAAATGTTCAAAACATGTGATGAGACAAATGTAATACCTAAATCTTGGAAAACTGCCAACATTATCCCGATTTATAAAAAAGGAGGACAAGGGAAATCTGAACAACTATCGTCCCATCGCCTTACTGGACTGTATCGGTGAACTCTTTGGAGCCTTTCTTCTAGAAAAATTCAAATCATGGACATCATCCTCAAAAGGCTATGATCATTTTCAAACAGGGTTCACAAAAAATCTAGGAACCTCAGCCAACATAAGGATGCTCAGCATTTTTAAATCCAAAGTGCTAGAAGGTTCTCCTCGTCTCATGTTGGCCTTTATTAATCTTTCTCAGGCCTTCGACAAGGTGAATAGAGACAAACTTTGGGACAAACTCACCAACTGGGGCTGCCCTACATCTATGCTAGTACCAATTAAAGTGCTCCATACAGACACATCTATGAGGGTATGACTCAATAAAGCGGGGCTCCTTTCTCAAAATATATTCACTTACAGAGGGGTCAAACAAGGATGCCCCCTGGCACCTGCACTCTACAACGCCTTTATTGGTGACCTTCAATCTGCTGAGAGCAATATCCGAACCTTCCTGCCATCTGTGTTTAACAAAAAGATCTCTAGACTTCTATACGCAGATGACATTATCCTAATCGACCAGACTGCTGCAGCCCTTCAAAGAAAACTTGACAAACTTTTGGCCTACCTAACATCAAATGACCTGAAGATCAACACATGAAAAACCAAGGTGATGATTCTTGAAAAAGCTTGTAAAACAAAGAAAATAACATCATGGTAACAAGTCAAAGAACAACTAGAAAGAGTGCAAGCTTTCAGATACGTAGGTGTAACCATCAGCACTAATCCTCGAGACAAACTCATACAGGAAACCATTCGCCAAAAAAACAAAAATCAAATTATCCAGACCCAAATGATGGACAAAAAGTTTGGACGTTTTTCCCTCAAAGCCTCCCTAACTTTCTACAAAACGAAATTAGTTCCTGCATTAATTTACGGGGCAGAAACAATGCCGGCCATAACTATTTTGGAGGAAAATACTCCACTTTCGAACGTCAACTCCCATAGCATCAATCAGACGAGAGCTAAGTCTGACTTCATTAAAAATCACTGTTGATCGCAATGGCTTAATGCTGTTTAGGAAAATTCACTCACCAAACCAGAAAAGCTATGAGATAATTCTGAAAGAAATAAACAAAAGAGACAACAAAATGTTGGCCTTGAGGGTCCGCAAACACCTGCTACTTTTGGAGGAAATCGAAAGCTCTGAGGAGGAGCTAGAGAAGAACCCTACGAAAACTGCTAAAAAAACTGAAGGAAACAGACTGGTGCTTAACAGCTGAGTTGGCGGGAAGGAACAAGCTAGCCATGCACCTACCTACATTGGTGCAGAAACTGAATAAACCTGTAGATTATTTAGTGAAATTTCCCAATAAAAGAATATGTTCAATCTTCATGAGAGCCAGGTTAACTGTTCTAAAAACTACAGAAATCCAAGCAATCCGAGATGAAACTAAATCCAACAAATGCCGATATTGTGAGGACGCCCAAACAGTTGAAACATTAAGACACCTTCTTCTCAACAGCCAAGGCCTATTGGCTAACAGAAGAACACACCTCGGTCAACTCTTCAAATACTTCTGTAGTTTGGAAGAAGACTATTGGTGGACGTACCTGATGAACGGAAAAAACATCAAACTGGTGATTGCAGTAGGAAACTTCATAGAAAGCCCCGACCTGGACAACAAACAAGCTGTCGAGAGTGGACAGGAAACATAATAACATTAACAAAGAGCCAAGAAAACTTCTTCTTTCTGAAAAGAAAGACTTTTTAAAACTTTCTTCACTCAAAGGAACAAAGAGAGGGAAACACAACCTTAAAGCTGCACAAAACTTGTAAACATTAGTAAAATAGTTGAATCAAGTATAATAATAATAAAAAAAAGAAATATTTCCGGCTTCTGAAAGGTGAGGAGGAGGAGGCTGGCAGGCTGGGCAGCAGTGCACTGCACACTCCAGGCAGGGCTGGGCTGGCAAGTGCCTTATTCCCTGGGGGTGGGGGAGGAGGGGAACGCACGAGCAAGAGTTGGCGTCAACAACTCTTGCTCGTGGTCCTGCGTCGTTCTCCTCCCCCTCTGGCTCTCCCACTGTTGTTGTGAATGGAATGGATCGAATTCACCTGGCCGGCCCCGCGCCTGCTGCGTGCAAACTTCAGAGTCTGAGGTTTTCATGCATCAGTGCACATGGCACATGCTAATGCATAGCAGCACAAACGGGGGGATAAATGCTATTGTATCCCCCCACTTAAGATTGTGGGAGGATTTGTCCCCCCACCCCATCCCACGCATGTCCTACGGCCATTCAATCCGACATAGATGTCTAATGGCGTTTCTGCCCATATCAGACTTGAATGCAGACTGAGATGATATCCATTTCCATTGAGTCTGCCCGATTGTAGATGTTGCAGCTGCATGTACGTGGAGGGAGGCCTTTACAATTGCATTTTCTACAAATTGTAAACATTCAAAGAAGCTGGTGTCATTATTTGAACTTGATAGTGCACGCTATAATTATTACACAATGGTAACAGACATAAGATCATTTATAGTTGGGACAAAGCAGGTTGAATGACTCAATGAAGGTGATTTGCCCGGCCCACGTTTGCTTAATTCGGACAAAAGGTCTGTTTGAAATTTCTTTTGCAAGCAAGAAGAAATTGCTGTGCAGGGCTATGCTTAATGTAAAGAGAAATAATCGTTTGACCTGGGATGATAGGAAGGCATTGTGTAACAAACTGCAAATGTGCCACAAGAACTGGCTTCACAGTCATAACATTAAATTAAATAATGCTAACTGTTGTTTTTTGTTTTCCTGGCAGGGTAGCAACAACAACAACACATTCTGGAGTTATTACTGGCTGTACCTAGCTGAAGCTTCCCCAGTGGAATTGAACCCTCTACCTGAATCTGACTGGGTGAGTCATAATGCAAGCCTTGATAATGACACATCTGCGGATCAGTAGATGAGTATACTTATGATGTATGTTTCCCACAGGGTCTTGGGTATGAGGATGTTCTCCTAGCCATAAATAAGTGCAAGGCCTTGCGGGGCGATGGGCCAGATGGTATGCCCAGTGTTGTACTTTAGGGTGTTCCGGCATTGTGGGCACAGGTTTTGAATCTCGCTTTTTCCAGCGTATCGTTTAATGGAAGCATCCTGTATTGTTGGCACAAGTCATTGTTCATTCCTGTGTTTAAGAGAGGGGAACATTTGGAGCCGACATATTATCGGCTATTTGTCATGTTGGATTCAAGATGGATGATTGCTGGCTCTCTCCTCCTTCGGAAGCTCCATGCGTGGGTGGGTGAACGTAGTCTCTTAAGCAACATGCACACTGGTTTTAGGAGTGATAATAGCACTTCATTTAATATATGAGCACTTCCGTATTTAATTGCTGATACTACAAAGCACAAGAACAGGTGTCTCTATGTATGTTATGTTGATTACACCAGTGCCTTCGAGTGTGTTACTTTTAAAATGGTGTATTGACCTGCTTTTTTTGTATTTTGTCAAGTCTCTGTAAACAGACACTTCGGTGGTTGGTTGAGTGGACCAAGCCAGCCAGGTTACTAGCTCCATTTCTATAAATCAAGGCCTCAAGGGGTGCATGTAAGCATTTTCCTTTTTAATTTAAACGTATCTGACATGGACAGGACTTGTCTACATGTTGCAATTTTCCACCTTGCATCGGGGAGGAGCACATATCCTGGCTGGCTTATGCAGATGATACGATTATACTGGACTATGGACCCATTGGCCTACAGCATTCGCTAGATGCTTTGTATATCTATGCTGTTAATAACAATATGTGAATTCATTATTAAAAAAATAATAATGGTCATTGGTGCTTAGCCCAGAAATTGGCCCTCTTTTAAATGGAGGACAATTGTGGAACCTCTAGAGATAGTGAAGACCTATGTCTATCTGGAGGTCCCCATCACTCCTCGTCCAACTCAAACCTTTTATGAGGCTTATATTGCACACAAAATATACAAGAAATCGTCTGCCATCTGCCAATTAATCATCAGGAAAGGTGGTTATAACATAGAGGCCCTTCTTGAGAACTATAAAGTCAGCATTATCCCGTCCACCTTCTCTGGAATTGCGGTATTGCCATCTCAATATTTTAAGTGGTTTAAGGTCATGTAGGGCAAATGTTGTGGTCAATCTTAGATGGTCCACATGCTGTTCCCATTGAGGCTCTCAGATGCGAGCTTGACCTGACATCACTCATAGCGCTCTTGCTGCTCCAGCATAGCAAACCTTTTGTCAAGCTACACTGGGCTGAATCTGGGAATACCTCCCTACTTAATCTGATGGTGAATGTCTTTAAAGTCACTAGTAAACATCTGTTTTTTTACAGACCTAGAGGAAATGGTAAAGACCCACTTAAATGATTTTGGCTCCCATCTACTCAATGTAAATACTATGGACTGGGATCGTTCAGTAAATATGGCAAAGCTGAGTCTGTGTTCCCTGTTGAAAGTCCTTGTCAATAGCTTTTAAAACCTTGAACATCGATCATTAGGTGTTTTATCATTTATACGTCCTTTGATATTGTACCCACTAATGAGTATACCCGTGCATGGGTGGGCATCCCCTTTGATAGCAGGTTATGCCGTTTGTGTAGGCTAAAGGTTGAGACGGGTAGGTGTTTACTATTAGAATGCCCCTTATTGGGAGAACAACATTGTAGAGATTACCAAACCGTTCTTTCCCACTCTGGTCATTTCCCCTCGGACCAGTGTTGGAGTGAAATTTACTCCGCTGATTGAGTAGCAATTAGTGGTGCAGTGGCATATGCATTGAAAGAGGCACTGCTGGAATTAAAAGAACTGCAATTGTAATGAAAATTGTTTTATGCACCCAGAGTGACTGTTCTATTGATGTATTGTGTGTAATATGAAGATGAGATATAAGAATTATTTGAATGATTGTACTAGAGATGCAACCAAATGCTATGCATTCAAATGTCATTTAACTGTTTGTGTTTCTTCATTTTAATATGTGTTTCTATAGTGCATAGGTTTATTGAACCCATTAGCACTAAAATAATTAACAAACTACAAGTTGTCTACAGTAATATGGAGGATAGCACAGGGGCAGTGCGCTGGTCTTGGAAGCAAGACCACACAAAGCAACAAAAGGTTAAAATCCCGGATCCATGCTTAGAAACCAAAATTCAGGTAAGGGATTAGGCGCGTTATAAAAAAAATATATATATAATAAGAATTCCTGGCAAAGGTCAAAACATGGGCTTTGCATGGATAGACAGTGAACAAACACATCTTCCAGCGATACATCATCACCGGTGTTTCTCCAGATTAGTCCACTGCGAAGTGGTTCTCTAGAAACGTCCTTCAATTGGCATAAAATCTGTATTTATTTGCATTCTTTCTCTAGAACATTTCCTTTGAGCAATTACCAAAGCTAAATCCGATCTGCCCAGCTGCCCCTCCTGCATCAGGATCTACTGCTGACCCGCAGTGGAGTGAATCAGCCTCCATTGTAAGCCACGAGGCTCACCACCTTCAAACATGGCCGTCCGCCATCCACATAGCCTTCCATCCGGGCCCCCAGCACTGCGCGCGCTGTGATTGGCTCCACACTCGTATCTATAGCCAACCACAAGCCGGCAGGCTGGAAGCCGGCCCACACTATGCCGGCGAGCCCAGGGCCAAGACCCCTACCTCTTCCGGGCCATCCTTCGACCAAACGGGGTAAGCGCACCGCTCTCCCTCACAGCTTTCGCAATGTACTTGTACACTATGACCTGACACGTGACTATGCTAACCACTACTGTGATCCAACACCGTTACCATTACCCACTGAGTCAGGACCCCGTTCCGCATCAGGAGAAATATCCAGCCCATATCAGCAACTTCGATTCTAGTCCCTGCCTGCCTTGATGCTACTGCTCAATTGTAACTGTCTTGCTGCAGCCTGGATGAAACTAACACTACATAACTGTACCTACCCTGCTACAGCCTTATCAGTATCTTGATTCACTGCCCTTTCTGCACTATAGCAGCAATCTCGATTTTAGCCTGCCTGAATTTGCACAACTGAAATTACCTTCTTGCTCCTTGTCAGCAATTTCGTTTTTAGCCTGCCTGATTTTGCACAACTGAAATTGCCTTCTTGCTCCTTGTCAGTAATTTCGTTTTTAGCCTGCCTGAATTTGCACAACTGTAACTGCCTTCTTGCTCCTTGTCAGTAATTTCGATTTTAGCCTGCCTGATATTGCACAACTGTAACTGCCCTTTTTTGTACCATAGCAGTTATTATCGTTTTTAGCTTAGGCCTGCCCTGATGCTGAACCCTCCTCTGCACCATATTAGCACTCTCAAACCGAGTCCTTGCCCACCTTGCCGTACCAACAACTAAGTTGCATATATCAACTATGCTCCCTTGGCTTATTCTCACCATGTTCCCTTTCTGTATTATGAACAACAGTACTCCATGTAGCAGCAACAGCTATATACCATACAACAATGGACTAGCTAAACTCGGCTGCCCTAGACATCATCCTATCCCCTGTCCCACACCGTTCCTCCCCTCCCTCCCACCATTCCCACACATCGTTCACCAACACACCACAGCTAAAGTTAATGCCACACCAGCTAATACTATTCCCAACTACATTGCCATCAACCCCTACCGTCCCAATCCATTAGGACACTGCCCCACAACTAACCCTTCCTTCCATCACCGCAATAATAGACTTGGCACTAGACTTCCTACCACCTCCAGCAAACCCCCTGCCACACCTATGACCAAGATTACAACTCTAAAAGGTGCACTACTCAATGTTAGATCCCTACTAGCCCACCCCACTGAAATTGCTGACATTATCCTATCAGGAGACCTCGACTTCCTTGCTACCACAGAAACATGGTTACATGAAGCAGCAGGACCTTACCTCAGTCTTGTTATTCCCGACAACTATTCCATTCTTAGAGTGGACAGACCTAACGCTCGCGGAGGAGGTGTAGCAATCATATTCAAATCCTCACTCGACCTCAGACCAATCACTTTCCCCCCACTAAAATCTTGCGAGCACCTCACCATCAAAGTACAAACTACCCCTAAGAGTACAATTACTCTGCAACTAATATATAGGCCCCCAGGCCCCACAGGCTCCTTTGAGGAAGACATTACCACTCTCATAGCAGAGAATTCCAAGCCCCACTCCCAAAACATTATTCTAGGAGACTTTAATCTAGGGTATAATGACCCTAATGACACTCCTGGCGCCTCTTTGGCTAATGCCCTATCCGAGCACAATTTCACTCAAGTCATTACACTACCCACCCACCAGAAAGGTAGAACCCTTGACTGGGTCGCAGCCCATAACTGCAATATCACCTCTAAAACCCCACAACCTCTTGCTTGGACTGACCACTCCCTCATAATATTCAACATCAACCTAAACAACCCTAACCCCAAGCAGTGCCCCCTCACGTCAGCTTGCCTGACCAGAAACAAACATAACATCACTGCGGAGACCCTCACTCCTCTGATCCTCCCCCTCATCAATACAGTCCCAGCCACTGCCGACCTTGACCTTCTAGTCAACACTTACAATGATGCCCTAACTAGCGCCATTGATGCTGTTGCCTCACTAAAGCTACGTAAAGGTAAACCTAGAGCTCATTTCAACCCTTGGTACACACCGGAACTCAAAACCCTCAGATAAAAGAAAGCCAAGATGGAAACCTTATGGAAAACTAACCCCTCAGCGGAAAACAAATCCAATCTCATGACCATCTCCTCCCATTACAAGAAAGAGATAATCCACACCAAAAAGGAAGCCTACAAAGTTAGAATAAACAATGCCCAATCCTCTGCTAAAGAGCTATTCACCATCCTGAAAGAATTAGAAAATCCTAACCCTCCGACCGATACTTGTGTGAAGGACAAGCCTTGGTGCACCAGTATCCAAAATGCCCTGGCTAATAAAATCACTGGTCTTCAAAACAAAATCAAATCCAAAAGACTACAACTCGCAAATAGCAGCGCCGTCTTACCTAGCACTCCCAACCCAACCAGCAACCCTACCGGCTTCACGTTCCAAACGGTCACTATACCCGAAATCCAAAAAATCATAGCATCCCTCAAACCCTCCAACTGTAAAGGGGATAGCTGCCCCACCCACATCATCAAAGATGCTGCGCGAGACTTAGCCCCCTTCATCGCCAAATTAGTTAACCTATCCTTCTCGACCAACTCTATACCTAACAACCTGAAACAGTATTGGGTCCTCCCCCTTCTAAAAAACAATTTCTTGACCCTGCCAGTCCTACCAACTACAGGCCCATCACCACCGTCCCCTTCCTGCTAAAAATCCTTGACACAGTTGCCTACCTGCAAATTCAAGATTGCTTAGAGTACAATCAACTGCTAGGCCTGCGTCAATCTGGCTTTCGTCCTCAACACAGAACAGACACTGCCGTTGTTGATCTCAAAAGTCAGATTGATGACATTAAGGACAAAAACAAAGCAGCTATCCTACTCCTCTTAGACCTCTCAGCAGCCTTCGACCTGGTTGACCACAAAATACTCTGCAACCACCTCTCATCTGCTGCCCACTTCTCCCCCTCTGCTGTCATGTGGATACAATCTTTCCTAGCCAACAGAACCATGAGGGTCTTCTCATCTGTGGCTGCAGCAGACCCCATCCCCACCACCTGTGGTGTCCCACAAGGGTCCTGCGTCTCCCCTACCCTCTATAACATCTTTACAAAACCTCTCTTTGATAAGCTGCACCATCTGGGTGTCACCTACACCAGCTACGCAGATGACACCCAGATACTCCCCACCATCACTGGCAACCACAATACAGACACCACCAGGATTAATGAAATCTTCGCCATCATTCAGGCATGGATGGCCACAAACAGCCTCTGCCTGAATGATGAGAAGACCAAGCTCCTCCTAGTTGGATCCCCCAATAACCTACAGAAACTTAGCCCCGATTACTCCAACTTCATCATAGATGGCAATATCATCCCAGTCGTGAAAAATGTGAAAACCCTAGGTTTCTACCTCGACTCCAATACCAACCTCTCCAAACAAGTCAACATGACCGCCTCAGCCACCGCCTAAACTGGAAAGTTAATCAGGGCCTGCAGACCTTTCTTATCCACAAACAGCTGCCTAATTCTGGCTAGGGCCCTCATACAATTGAAGCTTGACTACTGTAATAGCCTCTACCATGGTGCCAGCTCAGCCATAATCAAGAAACTTCAAACCCTCCAAAATAATGCGCTGAGAGCAGCATTAAATATTCCCAGGAGAGAGCACATCTCCCACATAAGAATATCCTGCAAATGGCTATCCATTAAACAAAAAATCAACCTACAAACCCTATGCCTCACCTATAAAGCCCTAAACCACCTAGCCCCCCCTTACCTTTCCAATAAACTCACCTTAAAACCTATCACAAGAATGACCAGATCCTCCAATACTCTCTGCCTCACTGTGCCCAGATTCCCCGCCAAAAGAGCTGGGGGCTCGAGCTTCTCTGTCCTCGCCCCTGAACTTTGGAACACTGTGCCGCTAAATACTAAACTGGCCAAAACCTTCCAATCGTTCAGAAAAGCAGCCATTAGTTGGCTTCTGGAGAAGGAAACCCTCAGATAGACCAAGCCCATTACTAACTGTATATATTGTACATACCCTGAAATGTTTTAACCGTGAATTCTAACTACCTGACTGTACATACTGCATATGGCATATTACTGCCACAACTGTATAATTGCAATTTATCTTCTATGTATACTGTAACTATGTAACCTTGTCCTCAAGCGCCTATTTACCCCTGGGTCTGGTGCGCTATACTAAATAAAACAAACAAACAAAATAAAACAAACCAATGTGTGTTTTACCTGCTCACTTCCATTTTCTTAGTATATGTTTTTTTTTCTATGGTCAGGACTCTTCAATTTAAACCTGCATTTGAGACTGCTTGTGTCTAGGATCTACGATATACATTCAAAAGTATGATTTTATCTGATGATGAGAGTCCGGTGTTAATAATCATTCAGAAAAATGTTTGCAATCCCCTCTACCGAAGAACAAACACGGCCAAATAATCTGTTCTATGGGGAGGTGCCCATATCCATCTTTTTGCCCACTGTACCTTTCACAGAGAGGATATACCCATTTGCATATAAGTCTGGAACCACCCACTTAAGCAGTCTGGCACCGAAATGCTAGACAATTCCCCTATTTACACAGGTACCAACAGCAACCGGAGACATGTGTTTCAGCCTAGTCGGACCTCAGCTGTGCCTCTCTAAGCACAGTGAGCAAGGGGCCCATGTCCGTATTGCTCTAGGTGATGCAGGATTAAACCACCAAGTTCCAAACATTCAGAAACAGGTCTGGGAGACCCTGTATCTTTTTAAACAATTGGAAAACATGGAACAAGGAGGGTTCAATTACTCAATACTAAATCTAGAACAGTTTGAAAGTCAATGTACCTCATTACAAGTTTGGTGGTAGCCCTGCCTTTAATAAGGGCATGGCTACCCCCAAACTTGGGTCTGGGTTCCCTGAATGGGGAAATACCGGCCATTCTGACCTAGGAGGGCCTGGTATTTCCCCAATCAAGGAACCCGGACCCGGTACATCCCCATTCCCATTTGAGCCCCCATAGGGCTCAATGGGAATGGGGAGCATGCTATTGATGACAGGCCCGTTGTTAGCATGCTGGCCCACTCGCGGGACCCGCTAAGGATGTCTGGTAAAACCAGGTGCCCTGAGCAGGTCCCGCGAGCGAACCTCATAATGAGGCGGTATGGGGACGGTGCCGGCAGCTCTACCGGCACCGTTAAGCCCATACCGCCAGGGTCGTATTGAGGCCCAATGTCCAGGTTTGTGGAATCATACTAAGAGAGTAATTTTTCTATTTAATGAAATGGAATCATTGCATTTGTGTAAAGACGTAAACCTTCTTTACGGAACCTGAAGAGAGGGCTGAAATCCTTACTTTGATCAACTGTGAAAAACCCACAATAGACTGATGGACAATACTTGGAAGCAACCAAGTAGTTTTGGCAAGAAGAAGCATGAGTGGAAGGGCTACTACTCTGACTAATGTTTATGCTATGTTTTTCTAAAAGTGATAGGGCCAGATAGAGGTTACATTTTGGACTGAAGGATAATTTGATTCGGACAATTGACACCCTCCTTAGTTTAGATTTTAGGCAGGGGAAATCCTTCACAGTAATAGTATAGGTAGGCCTTTTCTCTTTATTGAAAATAAACATCCTTGAAATGTTAATCTCTAGTCTGACTCCTTCTTCTGGTTCCCCTCAGTAGATATAGACTGTTTGCACAATTAATTCTTGAGAATTTCAGCGAGATATACCAAGTGCTGTATGTAGGCTTTCTGCTGTTCTAGGCCCAAATAAGTGCATGTGCTCCCTCCAACTTTACTCCTGCCAGACTCTGGACGTTTACCAGATTCCACTCCTTTAAAAAAAGAAACTCTGTATGTGGTGTCCAAACTACGCACCTTCACCCCCACTTTGCCCCCAGTTGGCTCCATAACATTTTAATGATGTTTTATAAGGTTGAAGGATTAGAAAGTTAGTGCTTCCTCTCTATTAATTCAAGCACTTCATCTTCTATGCTATGTTAGTTGAAAGTGTGTTTTCAGATCTCTGTTTCCCAGAATTTGCAAAAGGCAGTGTGAGTGCACTAGAGGTAATAGTTACGGCTAATTGTCTACTTTTGTTTAAGTCCAAAAACACACTTTTAGGGGAAGTGATTAAAATATAAACTGTCTGCCAAATGTACACAAATGAGAGAAGGTTGGAATGAGGAATTTTGGTTTCAATGCTAATGTCTGGGTTTTCTCACAAATTGTCTTCTGTCAGTCTATGGGAAGGACCTGGACTGGTCTGTAATATGAATGCAACATAAGTGGTACATACTGTTACAGCATTGCTGTTTGTGCAATTGTTAAAAATACCCAGCACTTCAAGAGACAAACTGAGCAAACCATCAGGCGTTCCAGCACAATATAAAGTTTATAGGTCCAGTTTAGGCTATGAATCATGCCAGCTTGCGTTTAAGGTCATTTAAAATGTTTGTAAACTCTGTAGAATTGGTTGGACTGTACAATACATGGGAACATTTTTAGATGTGTGGGGACAGATATAGATGTCCTGCTGTCATTTGATAGTTAATGTAAAGATTACTTATAAGCATACCAGTTATGCATGGTGTGACCTACTTTGCAGTTTGTACTCCTGGTAGTACTGAGCATGCAGCAGAATGGCATCAGAGACACATGATAAACCCAGCAGGGATGCCATTTGCCTACTTTGCTCTGAGCAGCTTCCTTAAAGATGACAGAATGGATATCTTTACATGACACAGTTGCAGCTGTGAAACAATGTGTACCTGTGGCACACTGTTTTTGTTCTCACCCTTCTATGGTTTTGGGTATCCTTTCACAGGTTTCTTGATGCATTTGCTCATTCAGATTTACTCTTCACCATTTGAATGTCTCTATGATCTATTTGTGGGGCTTGGGAAAGAAATACGTGCTTGCTTCTAAACATCATTTTAGTTCCACTTGTAGGAACTCTATGCTTGAATTAAGCATAGACATGCATTCGATACTGTAAAATTATGCATCATTTTTAACCTTACTTTTCTAAAGGTTAAACCCTGCTTTTTGCAGCGGTTTAAAATAAGCATGTCGTGTATTTGAATATAAAAGTGACTGCTTAACACAGTGTATGTGTGTATTGTTTAAAAAGAACTCCAAAGATCCTGAGAAGTGGCACCAATGTATCCAATGAGGTTTTGGCTCTTTTATATATTAGTGAGCATTTTGGAAAGATAAGAATGACCAAAGAGATTTATATCTGTCATATATGTCTGTGAGAGCTGTATGTCTGAATCACTAAATTCCTAAAGCACTCTGGGTTTTGTACACATTTCCTTTTGTTTGTTTTTAAACAAAAGCCACCCTTACATTAAAACACTTGCAAATATCAAACATATATAGAATTGGACCATCAAAGAATTTATAGCTGTTAGAGTGGAATGACTGCTAATGGAGCACACCACTGGGGCAACACAATGGCCTAGAAAGCAAAACTGTGCAGAGCGACAGAGGTTTGAATTCCAGATCAGTGCTTAGAAACTGAACTCAGGTATGGCGTTAGGTGCATTATCAAAAATCAAATAAATATTGACTCCGAATTTCTTGCAGTGTTGTGGATCAGCCAGACTCAAGAAAGAAAATTGGCTTCATATTAAAAAATGAGCAAATAGAAAATAAACTGCAATAAAATGCTGCTCTACTTAGGTCTCAGCCTAGATGACCTTGTTGTAAATACATCTATGGCTATACCAAAAGGTTTACTATAAGCTATTAGCTTGCTATAACAAAATAGCACACTGAAGGTCAGGCTTTATTCTAAGGTTTTCTGACAGCATCCATACCCACGTTTGCATCCTGGCCTCACTTCTGTTTAACCTTTACATGGTGGACCTGTCTTTACATCTTGCCAAGAAGCAATCAGATCTATCTAGATCTGGTTTCACACCAATCACATGGCTTGGTTACACGGACAACTTACTTTTAGTAAACCTCACTCACAGGGGTTTGCAAGTTCTGTTATCCCAGCTGGCCACTTATGCCAAAACACATACAGGCCGATTCATGGAATTAATGTGCGCCGAAAATCTCTGTACAAGCGTGCGAATCGTAGTGCAAGTGCGAAAATCGCAGTGCAAGCGTGCGAAAGCCGTGCACATCGATTCATGTAAGTCCGTGATCGTGTAAATTCTGGGATGTGTGCTAAAGTCCTGTGTGGTGCACGCGGGCGCACACATCATCAAACGGCATGCTCTACGGGCACAGCGAAAGTGCACATAGCGCGGCGCACACAACAAAAGTAGGCGGAACACGGGGCGTAACACGCTGAATGGGGAACAACTTGTGAAAATGTGGGCATTACGGGGGAAGTACAGGAGGCAAATGCGCGAAACGCCCACACGCACGCCTACAACACATATTCATGGTATCGATCAGGGCAAACGCGTGCGGCAAAAAAGATGCGCTAATCCGGAAACACGTATGCCAGCAGGAAGCAGGGGTACGCGGACCCGCGCAGCATAAAAGTGCGCGCAAACAACAAACAAGCTCAGAGGCTATGATGAATATACCGTTCCTCGCAGCAGTGGTCGTGGGACATCGCAGGAGGAGGAGGATAGTCAGGGCCAGAATATTTACACCCAGGACCAGCCTTTTTGGGATGCCTGATGACCAGGTGTATGGGAGGTACAGGTTTCCACCTCACATAATACTCGACCTGGTGGGTGAGTGGGAGGATGACCTCACATCACCCATCCTGTGCCCCCAAGCACTGATCCCCTTGGAAAAGGTGCTCAAAGTACTGCACTTCTTGGTCACTGGTTCATTTCAGCGGACAAGTGCCATAGTGGGGGGGGTGTCACAGGCCACGCATTCACGCTGCCTACACCAGGTGTTGGCCATCATGACTGCACGCCCATCAGTCCGCAGGCACATATACCTGCCCAGAACACCTGCAGAAAGGCAGGCTGCCGTCCAGGATTTTTACGGGGTGTCACACTTCCCCAAAGTGCTAGGTGCCATTGATTGCACCCATGTGGCTCTACGTCCTCCCAGGGCAACTGAGCACATCTATAGAAACTGCAAGCACTGGCATTCCATCAACGTGCAGGTAGTATGTGATGCCAAGGGAATCATCACCTCAGTATATGCCAACTATCCAGGGTCCACCCATGACAGTTTCATATACAGAATGTCAACCCTAAACCGGGACCTAGAAACTGGGCGGCATGGCGATACATGGATGCTTGGTGAGTATAAATGCCTCTGCACATGCATGCATGTCAGATACTGAGTAATGTCACAACCCCACTAATGATACCCATCCTCACCTCCCCAGGGGACAGTGCCTACCCTCTGAGCACCCACATGATGACACCAATTCGGAACCCCACCACACCACCCGAGTTAAGATACAACACAGCCCATATTGCAAACCAGGGCATAGTGGAGCGCACATTCGAAGTGCTCAAGTCACGCTTTCGCTCCCTTGACTGCTCTGGTGGGCAGCTGCTATACGCGCCCCCAGTAGTGTGCAGGATCATAGTGGCAGCATGTGTCCTGCACAACGTTGCAACCCGCCGGGGCCTGCCGGTGGACATGGTGGTGCCCCCACATCCCCAACCACATGCACGCCCGCTGCCCATGGAAGGTGAAAGGGCACGTGGTGAGGCATCCCATATGCAGCTGGTGGCTAATTACCTCACCTAAAATCACACCCCTGTGGAGTGCACACAGCCCTGCCACATACCAGCTGACTCAATGATGATGACATAAGGGACAGTCAACTGTCACAACCATACCAGCCTGACATTGGTCACCTGGAAGTGTTACATTGTGTGCATCCCAACCTACCGAAAGACAACCAATGCTGTGTCACAAAAAGACACACATTTATGCTGCAGGAATGACTACCCCCTTGCAAAATAGAACATGAAAACAGTGCCATGTCACCCAACCCCTCCCCATCTCCGCTACCCAACACACCATGGCATGTCATGCAATGTGAAAGCAAACAAAGGAATGCACAACACATGACACAAGTGTCACAAATTGCACTGTCCCAAATGGAAACAGGCCACAGACAATATGCTCCCAGTAATCAATAACAAACAGCACACATGACCAAATACTTACCAGCAACACAATACAGCAACACAGGATGAAACATTGCCAAAATATGACAGTACCAAATCAAAGAAGTGCAAGTTTTGCAACCTGAATAAGCCAGCACATCCACCCCTTCCAACTGCAGAGTGTTGACGTCAGGCAAATGTGTCAGTGTACTGCATACAACATGAACTGCATCCGCAAAGGAGACAGCCTTGTGAAGACATGAAGAAGGTACCTGTGAATAAGGAGGAAGACATGGATGCACAAGCACATATCATTACACCATG
Organism: Ambystoma mexicanum; assembly: GCF_040938575.1. Classification (NCBI taxonomy): domain Eukaryota; kingdom Metazoa; phylum Chordata; class Amphibia; order Caudata; family Ambystomatidae; genus Ambystoma; species Ambystoma mexicanum. The sequence continues at coordinate 822,765,492 of NC_090928.1, read as the reverse complement.
CAGTGTTCAATACAACAACAATCCCCACTAGGGATGTACACACAGTTTTGACTACAGACTACCCACACAGCTCATGGGAGCCCAATGTCACTGTGTAAGTCACTGTCACTTGGTCACACCCTTTGCAAGCCCATGGAAAGGGAAGCAGGAGGGTTGTGTGTGTCAGGAACCCAAGCATCTAACCCAAAGACAAGACAAGCCTGCATGTGCCCAGCTGGAATACACAGTGGATGCCCACGGGAGCCACACAAGGCAACACACTGTAACAAAAATAAAAATCAAAAATGGCCATGTGGGGGCTCGGGGGGAGGTCACCCAGGAGGTTCGAGGACAGGGTACACACCAACACCCACCTACATGGATGTTGCGGAAAAAAAAAATACCTCCATGGGCTCATGGCCTGCACGGCTATGCTATTGTGGGAGAACTGCTGCTGTCGCTCTCTTCACCTGCATCAGGAGGTGGTGGTGCTATGAGAGGCAGCCCACGCAAAGCCCTGGTATGGTCCTCCATGGCAGCAAGCATGCAGGTGTTGAAGGTCTGATTCTGGAGGATGATAGTGCGGAGATCCCCATGCAGCACCTCATGGGTTGCCTACATTTCTGCATGCATGGCCTCGCGTGATGCCCGGATCTCCTCCCGAGTTGCCTGCAGCTCAGGTGAGATCGAACGTGTGAGCTGGTCCAGCTGCTGTTCTGACCTTAAATTTCGGGAAGCCTCAAGTTCACTTACAGTCTGCCAGAGGAACTGGAGTTCTAACCTCAGGGCTTCCCTGTGGCCCTGTGACTCTACAGAAATGGCTTCCCGCAGAGTCTCCAGTGCCACCCATTGGTCCCTGTTGAACGCCAACATGTCTTACCTGTGTGATTGGCAAATGGAGTCTGTTGCCTGCTGTTGTTGCTCCATCTGCCTTTCAGGGGGGAGAATGGAAGTGGCCACCCTCTTCATTGCCTGAGCCATAATTTCAACTGATGCTCCCTGTTGTGCTGCTATACTGTACATGGAGTTTTCCCATACAGTATTGCCTGGTGGCATACGGCCACCGTGTCGGCAGGCTCCACACCTGTTTGGGGCAAGGCGATCTGCGCCTTGCTGTGCCCGCACTGCCTGAGGCTGCAGGACTGCATTCCCCCTCTGATCTGCAGGCCCAGGGACAGGATCAGATGTTGTGGAGTGTGACCCTGCATCCGTAACCACCAAAGGCGGACTTATCAAAACTGACATCCCCATAGGTGCAGGTGGGTTGGACAGAACAGAATCCCTGCCAGAAACACTCACCTGCGACAGCACATAAGTCTCATCATCCGATTCAGCACCTGAATCATAGAGGTCTGGGGAGGTGCAACCAGAGACACCCCTGGACAGTATGGTCTGCAATAAGATTGGGTTTTCACCCACTACCACACCACATCCTCCACTGGTGCCCGGTCGTGCCTGAGATTCCTCCTCTGTCTGCACCATCTCCTCAATCTCAAAAGCATCAAGTGCGTCATCACCTGCAAAAACATGAAAGACAACAAATGGAAACAGGCATGAGCACCATAGCACACACATAAGCCTGACAAGCCAGAGATCCAGTACATGAATTACACATGTCCCACATGACAATAACCCTGGCATGCATGCACTGTCAATGATTTGGAAGGGGAGGCAAAAAGCAAACACTGAGGACACCAAGATGGAAAAGCAACACATTTGCTGCATGCTGGGTAGCAATGGCATCACACATTAGCCTGTGAGTGGCATGTCCAATCCACATGCATGACACATGCCAGCACACAGATGGCATGTAGCCTAGCCATGGTACATTTGACAAGTACAGCCATATGTCAGTGAATGAGTACTGTCACACATCCATGTGAGATGGACATGATGAGATGAAAAATGCTAAATAGCTTGACCAAATACGCATGTGCCACACACTGCAACACATCCAGTGTACAATAATACAGTGATCGCAGGCAGATGTACACATCAATGTTTGGTCACTTCAACATGACAGGAAACAACTATCATGTTCCACATTCAAACAGGCCCCAAAAATGAATGTGAGCAGGCCAATACTCAATCAGCCTGAATGGTCTAATCATTCACATATCAAGGTAACAAATGTGGGGTGTAATCAATGACAGAAGCATGTCACATATGTGGCATTAGGGCTGAAAAATGTGTTGCAATAATGGGAGAATTGAAACAATCTGCCTGAATGAACACTGAAAAATTCAGAACAATGTTGTTGCAAGATGGCAGTTCAAGGGCAACTGCAGTAATGTGGCGCTAATTGGCTGCTGTGAGCAGAAGGGATACATTCATACCCAAATTCAAGGCCGGTCATTGTTTTGGAGGAAGCACATGGGTGACCCATACCACTCAGGAGTACACACCCTCACCTGGCTCTCAATCAGAACCCGTCACCCAAACAACATACACATGGATTACACACACATGCATGGGCACTCACCGGACAATGCGTCGTAATCTGGTAGGTCTCCCACGCCTTGGATCTGTTCCTCTGTGATGAAGGTTCCAGCAACAGACTCATGTTCAGTGAGTTGGTTGTCCTCTGGTGGAGACCCACCACCAGTCACCAGAGTAGAGGCATGATTTGAGGCCAGCTTGTTCTTTGCTCTGCGTTTCAGGTCATTCCACCGCTTGTAGCAATCATCAGCTGTGCTACTCACAAATCCAAGGGCACTAATGTGGTCCGTGATGGTCTGCCAATGTGCCCTACGTTGACCAGGTGTGGTCTTGCACCCTGCAGTCACCACCATTTCGCGGCTATGTGCCCACATATAGGCCACAAGTGCATCAAGTTCGGCGTCATTAAAGCTAGGCTTCCTTGACGTGCCGGAGTGTGTAGCCGTGTCTAGTGTCTCAGTATGTAGTGCCAGAGCACTCTTCTTCTTCTTTTTCAAAGGTGGTGCGGATCCTGAGTGGCTTACACCGCTCTGGTCAGTAGGGGAAGAAGCGCAGGTGGTCTGGGTACTAGAAGTATGCGAATGCACAATGACCATGTCTTGGTGCAGGCATTGGCTGCAGGGTGATGTTGGCAGGGCCAATGTCGGTTTGATGGACCAGGACCGACACTGTCCCAGCTGGGAGACTCAGAGCTGGGGTGGATAGAGCTGCAGCTGCGCCTGCAGCCTCCCCACCCTGCCTACTTGGGGCGGCAGATGACATTGCTGCCCCAGATCCACATGGCCTGGTGACAGCAACTTGCACCGCCACACGTGGCTTAGATTTGCTGACCTGGAAGTCAGCCTGGGAGTCCGCCTGTGCCGGTTCAGGTGCCAAAATGGGCCGGTCTAACAAGGGCTGAGCTGGGATGGTGTCAGCTACGTTTCCCACAACCATGGGGGTGGGCATTGGTGTCCCTGATTGGTCCTCCACACACGAGGGTCTAGGGGCACCCTGCAAATTCTGGCCACGTCCCCTACCGCACCCACCACGCCCACCTTTTGGAGGTCGGCCACCTTTGCCTCCCTTACTGCTTGGTCCCCTCCCAACCATGGCACTGATTTTGTTGTGCATATGGGAGTTGCAGTAAACAATTGTCCTGGGCAATTGGGGTGAAAGGGGTAGGGTACTAGATGGAATTCGTACCCTAGTGCTCTAGCAAGGCTGTATGTGACCCCTGGGGGAAGATGACGGTTCATGCAACGCATAGGCACCCCAAAAACAAAAGCACACGTGCATGCAACCCCTGGTAGACCACGTGCGTGGAAAAAAAAACCAGCACTACGCTGTGGCACCCAGAAATACAAAAATAAGCGTACGCATGTTACACGCAGCCTACAATGACCTCTGAAGGGGTACGTGACACACGGGGCAACCATAGTTGGAAAATACGTGCGCGACTCACCGTCTGCCTTGAAAAAGAACGTGAAAAAGACACGCGTGTGCGCGTAGGCAACACCCCCGCCAAAAGAAGACAAGAACGCAGTCTGAGGAAACAGGGAGTACGAACTGGAAACGTTGTGAAGTAATCGCGTGTGAACCGACAAGAAGTACAAGATACACCCGCTCGCTCTCCACAAAAAGCACTTACAAGGAAATAGCATGATACTCGTACCTTTTAAGCCAGCCCACACGTGAAACATCACTTATGCACTTACGCGCTAAGGCCCTTTCCTCCAATAGCATGGTGACGTGCAGTTTTCTCACGTGCTCATTCACTATGCACCCGTGTTGTGGGTAACGTCTGCGCGCCTAACATCACTGACGCGCTTATGCGATGAGGGCCTTTCCTCGAATTACACGCTGACGTGCAATTTTTTCACGTGCCAAATCACTCCGTATCAAGCTGGCCACGCGAATACACACGGAAGACCACGCTCCTGCCCAAAATGCCATTTTCCTGCCCCCCAGAGCCCTGCGCACGCTCCCACCTCCCAGCTGCTGCTGCCTGACTGTCTGCTGCCCACGTGCCCTGCTATTTGCTGCCTGCATGTCAGCCAGGGGTGCAGTTGCTGTGACCATCCCTGCTGGAACTGAAGACTCCCGACTGGGATACCATTGCTCCACAGCCCAGCCCCAGGACCCAGTTGCCCACCCACACCTGCCTCTGGGGTTGCCATGTCGGGCACAACACCATCTGACACCACTGGCAACCCCCAGCCAGAGAGGCAGAGGGCCACCAGCTTCAGTGCCAGGGAAGTTGGTGTCCTGGTGGAGCAAGTCCTCGGGCAGTATGATGCCCTCTATGGAAGTTTGCGCGCCGACAATGAACGACGGACCAGGAACAGGATGGACATTGTGACTGCCATCAACGAGGAGGGGGTGGCAGTTCGCGCCATCAAACATGTCCGGAAGCACTGGGAGGACTTCAGATCCAGGACCCTCGACAAGGCCCAGCGCCTCTTGAAGGCAGCGGATGCCAAGGGGCGCTGAGACCACCTGTCGGACCACCAAAGGAAGGTCCTGGAATGCACACGGCCAGCGCTCCACGTCCAGGTCCTTGAGAGGCAGACCCATCTGGAGTCGAGCGGTAAGTGTACATGCATACTGATTGGACTCTCTGCGTGTTGTGGTGTGCCAGTAGTGTGCAGGTTGCTTATGTGTTTTTGTAGGGCCAGGTGCGTGAGACTGACACATGTGAGTCCTCTCATGCGTGAGACACATGGATGGTGTATGTGTTGGTAAGCATGCAGGCCAAATGCAGGAGTGGGAGCACACATTTTTGAATTACTGTGTATGTACGTTGGCATGGTTGTGGTGTCACACATGGATGGTGGTTCCAGCTGCATGTATCTGCACTGTGTACATGTGCATGTGTGTGTATTTGGCAAGTGTGCAACTGTGAGGCAACATAGATGCATGTGACACTGACATGTAGAAGGCTGAATGGCAGATGTGACATGGATGGTGATCTCATCACTTTGACAGTTGGTGGAGATGTACACATGCATGTAAGTGTGGTGGCCTGTGTGCATGTGTTGTGCACTCCCCATGTTTCATGTGACATCAGGCTCACCTTCGGCTGCTTGTGCTGTTGTTTGTGTATGGATAGTGCTGCCTGGTGCAATAATGCTGTTGAATTGCTCATGTGTGTGAGTTGAAATGACATGTGTGTTGGGGAGTGTGATGCCATGTCTGAAGTTTGACACCGACACTCATGTACAACTGTCATGTGTGTATCAGTCCATTGTCCAGTGCCCTGATGCCTGTGTTCTATCTCTCCCAGTCTGCAGCATCAACTGATGAAGAGGGCAGAGGGGGGTGCTGTGGAGCAGAGCGGCAGGGATCGCACCACCAGCCGGAGACGCAAGGCCCGGCTCACCTCCCAGGTTGCCATCTTGTCGGGGAGTGAGGAGTCTGGTGCCGCATCCCAGGCCGCAGCTGCCGAGGGCAGGTCCAAGAGGCGGAGGTTGGAGGTGGACTCCTCGGCAGCAGAAGGGGCAGCTGAGACCCCACAGGGTCCGACGGAGGAAGATGGCACAGAGTCATCCAGGTTGGTGGGGGGTTTGGTGGAGGAGGAGGCTGTGGAAGGGACACACACGGGGTCTGGAGTTCGGGATTCCACTGGTGCTAGTGGTGCAGTGCAGGGGCAGGGACAGGAGGCAGCACAGGCCACCGCGGAGGTGCCTGTGTGTAATCCTGTCCCCGATCCTGTGACTGCATCATCCCGCACCAGCAGGGATGCTTACGTCCAGACCCGTTTTCAGGGAGGGGATCCGCTTACAACTGGCCTTCCTCTCCCTGCAGACATGGCTATCGCGACCGGATTGAGCATGTCCTGAGTGGGATGGTGTTTCTTCAACGGGGCATGCGAGTTGACCTGCAATGTTTTCGTGAAGACACTGCATATCATCTCGAATGCCTCATTGACCGCGTTGACCTACTGGGACTGGTCACCAGGGCTGGATTCCTCCGTTTGCTGGACCCTGTTCTGGCCCCCTCACCTGAACACCCTACGCGCCTGTCGTCCTCCATGCCATCTTCCCACCCATGTATCACCTGGGTACCCTGTGGAGCGGCCTCTGACCCAGTAACCAGGCTGGTGTGGGACACATGCCTACCACAGTCGGGAGTCGGATGTCCAGCAGGGGTGGCTACCACAACAACTGCACCCCAGCCAGAGGAGGACGTGCAGGCAGCAAGAGCAGGGGCACAGGCACAGCAGCAACAAGGTGGGAGCCATGATGGCTTGGGGCCATCGACATCGGAGGGGCAGGCATCGGCCAGAGGGCAGCAGGACCCAGGATTACAAGTGTCTTCTGTGTGGCAGCGGTTGGGCCACGCCATAGATGCGGAGCAGCGGCGGGCGGGTGAGGCACGGCTCACAATGGTCAGGGCGGAGAACTCCTTGCGGAGGGCACTGAGACGGGCCGAGTGCCTCGAGACAATTCGCAGGGAGTTGGAGGTCAACATGTCATCTCCCTGCGAACCCTCTGGCCCATGGAAGAGGACCACCTCCAGGACATCGAGCAGGAGTTCGATGATGGCCTGGCCCGGGAAATCGGGAAGTGAGCCGTTGGACTAGCCCGCCGCCATTGTATATAGTTTTAGGTTTCCTTTATCTTTTACATTCATTTGGGGCGCTTGGACTATGCCCCGCCTTTTTGTATATAGTTCTTTTTTAGTTCGTTTTTTGGCTAGGTTTCATTTCATTCGTTGGGCTCATGGACCCTGGATTACTTCTTTGTACTTAGTTGAAAAGTGGATTTATCTATTATTATTTTTCTCACCGTGGATCACTGGATTTTACTGTTTCAGTTTCCTTTGGATTTGATTTGTTGGCCGGAGACTTTGGACACATTTTCATTTCGATTGATTTGGATTCAGACTTCATGATTTTCTGTTTGTGTTTTGGACATGCTGCATTTCATCTTTTTTTGATACATTTTTTTCATGTTTTCATTGGATTTCCTTATTTTTCTGTACAATTCATTTTGTTTTATTACTTTGATGTGTGGTATTCTCTCATTGGTTTCATGCATGTCACAGTGTAGGTTTTCACAATCACCAGCACCCATTGTGGGTTTGTGACAGAGACGTGTTGATGTACATTCTTGCCATTTGGGTTGTATCATGTAATGGGCATTTCAATGTGGGGTGGATGGGATACTTGGTTGGGTCTTTGCACAGGGGTGGCGTGCAGTGGGATTTGGAAGCCATGAGGCACATGATTGTGGATCATGATGACGTGTTGGGGGGACATGAGTCTGGGCCTGAACCTTACTGCTGGGTGGTGGGGGTCTTGGGGGACATGAGTTGGGCCTGCTGGCAGGTGCCCATCACTGCTGGGTGGGTGGGGGTCCTGGGGGATTTGCGTCGGGCCTGCTGGCAGGTGCCCGTCACTGCTGGGTGGGTGGGGGTCCTGGGGTACATGAGTCGGGCCTGCTGGCAGGTGCCCATCACTGCTGGGTGGATGGGGGTCCTGGGGGACATGAGTCGGGCCTGATGGCAGGTGACCGTCACTGCTGGGTGGGTGGGGGTCCTGGGGGACATTAGTCAGGGCCTGCTGGCAGGTGCCCCTCACTGCTGGGTGGGTGGGGGTCCTGGGGGACATGAGTCAGGGCCTGCTGGCAGGTGCCCATCACTGCTGGGTGGGTGGGGGTCCTAGGGGACATGGGTCTGGCCTGCTGGCAGGTACCGTCACTGCTGGGCGGCTGGGGGTCCTGGGGGACATGTGTAAGGGCCTGCTGGCAGGTGCCCCTCACTGATGGGTGGGTGGGGGTCCTGGGGGACATGAGTCGGGCCTGCTGGCAGGTGCCCGTCAATGCTGGGTGGGTGGGAGTTCTGGGGGACATGAGTCGGGCCTGATGGCAGGTGTCCGTCACTGCTGGGTGGGTGGGGGTCCTGGGGGACATGAGTCAGGGCCTGCTGGCAGGTGCCCCTCACTGCTGGGTGGGTGGGTGGGTGTCCTAGGGGACATGAGTCGGGCCTGTTGGCAGGTGCCCGTCACTGCTGGGTGGGTGGGGGTGCTGGGGGACATGTGACAGTGCCTGTGGTCAGGTGCTCATCACTGCTGGGTGGGTGGGGGTCCTGGGGGACATGAGTCGTGCCTGCTGGCAGGTGACCGCCAATGCTGGGTGGGTGGGGGTACTGGGGGACATGAGTCCCCTGATCACTAATGCAAGGTGACATGTGGGCTGGCTGGGGGGCCTGCCCATGGTGGATAGGCTGCGTGTGGAACATGACCAGGGGTAGAGGGTAGTCCCCTGTGGTGTGGGCTGCCTGCAGGAGCCATGGAGGGGGTAGAGGGCACACCTGGGAGGACCCACGGTGCCAATTCACGTGTGGGACTACCCGGGCACCCCACTGGATACACGTACCCCGCTCTGACAGCGAAATCGCATGTGAAATTTCCCCGAACCCCAGTAATACACGTACCCCGCTCGCACAGGGCCTATCGCATGTGAAACTCCCCGCAAACCCCAGTGATACATGTACCCCGCTCACACAGGGCCAATTGCGTGTGAAACTCCCCGCGAACCGCAGTGACACACGTACCCCGCTCGCACAGGGCCAATCGCATGTGAAACTCCCCGCGAACCCCAGTAATACATGTACCCCGCTCGCACAGGCCCAATCGCGTGTGAAACTCCCCACGAACCACAGGGATTAAAAAGTACCCCGCTCGCACAGGGCCAATTGTGTGTGAAACTCCCTGCGAACCCCAGTGATACACGTACCCTGCTCGAACAGGGCCAATCGCGTGTGAAACTCCCTGCGAACCCCAGTGATACACGTACCCCGCTCGCACAGGCCCAATCGTGTGTGAAACTCCCCGCGAATCCCAGTGATACACGTACCCCGCTCGCACAGGGCCAATTGCGTGTAAAACTCCCCGCGAACTCCAGTGATACACGTACCCCGCTCGCACAGGGCCAATTGCGTGTAAAACTCCCCGCAAACTCCAGTGATACACGTACCCCGCTCGCACAGGGCCAATCGCGTGTGAAACTCCCCGCGAACCCCAGTGATACACGTACCCCGCTCGCACAGGGCCAATTGCGTGTAAAACTCCCCGTGAACTCCAGTGATAAACGTACCCCGCTCGCACAGGGCCAATCGCGTGTGAAACTCCCCGCGAACCCCACTGATACATGTACCCCGCTCGCACAGGGCTAATCGCATGTGAAACTCCCCGCGAACCCCAGTGATACACGTACCCTGCTCGCACAGGCCCAATCGCATGTGAATCTCCCCACGAACCCCAGTGATACACGTACCCCGCTCGCACAGGGCCAATCACATGTGAAACTCCCTGCAAACCCAGTGATGCACGTACCCCACTTGCACAGGCCCAATTGCGTGTGAAACTCCCCGTGAACCCCAGTGATACACGTACCCCGCTCGCACAGGGCCAATCGCGTAGGAAACTCCCTGCGAAACCCAGTGATACATGTACCCCGCTCCCTTAGGCCCAATCGTGTGTGAAACTCCCCGCGAACCCCAGTGATACACAAACCCTGCTCGCACAGGCCCAATCGCATGTGAAACTCCCCGCGAACCCCAATGATACACGTACCCTGCTCGCACAGGTCCAATCGCATGTGAAACTCTCCACGAACCCCAGTGATACACGTACCCTGCTCGCACAGGGCCAATCGCGTGTGAAACTCCCCGCGAACCCCAGTGATGCACGTACCCCGCTCGCACAGGCCCAATCGTGTGTGAAACTCCCTGCAAACCCCAGTGATACACGTACCCCGCTCGCACAGGGCCAATCACGTTTGAAACTCCCCGCGGACTCCAGTGATACACATACCCCGCTCGCACAGGGCCAATCGCGTGTGAAACTCCCTGCGAACCCAAGTGATACACATACCCCGCTCGCACAGACTCAATCGCGTGTGAAATTCCCCACGAACCCCAGTGATACACGTACCCCGCTCGCACAGGCCCAATCGCGTGTGAAACTTCCCGCGAACCCCAGTGATACACGTACCCCGCTCGCACAGGGCCAATCGCATAGGAAACTCCCTGCGAAACCCAGTGATACACGTACCCCGCTCCCTTAGGCCCAATCGCGTGTGAAACTCCCCGCGAACCCCAGTGATACACATACCCTGTTCGCACAGGCCCAATCGCATGTGAAACTCCCCGCGAACCCCAATGATACACGTACCCTGCTCGCACAGGTCCAATCGCATGTGAAACTCCCCACGAACCCCAGTGATACACGTACCCTGCTCGCACAGGGCCAATCGCGTGTGAAACTCCCCGCGAACCCCAGTGATGCACGTACCCCGCTCGCACAGGCCCAATCGTGTGTGAAACTCCCTGCAAACCCCAGTGATACACGTACTCCGCTCGCACAGGGCCAATCACGTTTGAAACTCCCCGCGAACTCCAGTGATACACATACCCCGCTCGCACAGGGCCAATCGCGTGTGAAACTTCCCGCGAACCCAAGTGATACACATACCCCGCTCGCACAGACTCAATCGCGTGTGAAACTTCCCGCGAACCCCAGTGATACACGTACCCCGCTTGCACAGGACCAATCGCGTGAGAAACTCCCCGCAAACCCCAGTAATACATGTACCCCGCTCGCACAGGCCCAATCGCGTGTGAAACTCCCCACGAACCACAGGGATTAAAAAGTACCCCGCTCGCACAGGGCCAATTGTGTGTGAAACTCCATGCGAACCCCAGTGATACACGTACCCTGCTTGAACAGGGCCAATCGCGTGTGAAACTCCCTGCGAACCCCATTGATACACGTACCCCGCTCGCACAGGCCCAATCGTGTGTGAAACTCCCCGCGAATCCCAGTGATACACGTACCCCGCTCGCACAGGGCCAATTGCGTGTGAAACTCCCCGCGAACTCCAGTGATACACGTACCCCGCTCGCACAGGGCCAATCGCGTGTGAAACTCCCCGCGAACCCCAGTGATACACATACCCCACTCGCACAGGCCCAATCGCGTGTGAAACTCCCCGCGAACCCCAGTGATACACGTACCCCGCTCGCACAGGGCCAATCGCGTGTGAATCTCCCCACGAACCCCAGTGATACACGTACCCCGCTCGCACAGGGCCAATCACATGTGAAACTCCCTGCAAACCCAGTGATGCACGTACCCCACTTGCACAGGCCCAATTGCGTGTGAAACTCCCCGTGAACCCCAGTGATACACGTACCCCGCTCGCACAGGGCCAATCGCGTAGGAAACTCCCTGCGAAACCCAGTGATACATGTACCCCGCTCCCTTAGGCCCAATCGCGTGTGAAACTCCCCGCGAACCCCAGTGATACACATACCCTGCTCGCACAGGCCCAATCGCATGTGAAACTCCCCGCGAACCCCAATGATACACGTACCCTGCTCGCACAGGTCCAATCGCATGTGAAACTCCCCACGAACCCCAGTGATACACGTACCCTGCTCGCACAGGGCCAATCGCGTGTGAAACTCCCCGCGAACCCCAGTGATGCATGTACCCCGCTCGCACAGGCCCAATCGTGTGTGAAACTCCCTGCAAACCCCAGTGATACACGTACCCCGCTCGCACAGGGCCAATCACGTTTGAAACTCCCCGCGGACTCCAGTGATACACATACCCCGCTCGCACAGGGCCAATCGCGTGTGAAACTCCCCGCGAACCCAAGTGATACACATACCCCGCTCGCACAGACTCAATCGCGTGTGAAATTCCCCACGAACCCCAGTGATACACGTACCCCGCTCGCACAGGCCCAATCGCGTGTGAAACTTCCCGCGAACCCCAGTCATACACGTACCCCGCTCGCACAGGGCCAATCGCGTAGGAAACTCCCTGCGAAACCCAGTGATACACGTACCCCGCTCCCTTAGGCCCAATCGCGTGTGAAACTCCCCGCGAACCCCAGTGATACTGTTAGGCAGAAACCTGTGCAGTTCCCTTGGGGAACACTGCAAAAGATTTAAGACTACAGGTATAGCAGTAAACCCACTTGGTAGCAGTCCGCACCACCCAGATTTACCTGGTAGCTGTGGCTGAGCAGTCAGACTTCCCTCAAGAAGAGTTAGGCAGTATGCAAAGTATACACAATATGTACTCAGACACAATAGCACAAGCAAACACTGACCAGAGCTTGGTTTCAAAAGTATATAGTTATTTATTTATAAAACACACATAAGTTGAAATCATTCTAGCAAAATATAGTAAAAACACTTCAAACACAGTTATAATGAAAGCAGTTCCCACCCTTACTCCTATCTAGACAACTCTAAGTTAACACCACATAATTGAAACAGAGGTGAGCGCTTAACGTTAGATGACACTCTAGTAGGTTCAAGAAAGGGGTAAAAAGAAACAGGAAGGGGTTAAACACACCACTCTAAGGTCCAGAACACTTGCAATAGACTCAAAGAAGCACAAAGTCTCAGGTGAGCAAAAGTCACTAGGCAGGGCCCACTCTTAGAGTAGCCGGAGCGAAAATGTGCCCAAGATCACACTGTTGTTAAGGATTCAAAGTCTTGCAAAGAGTTAGAAAGAGTTTAGAGTGGCTTAAAAAGTTTAGCCAGGGTGTCCCAGGCACTCCCAGGTTCGAAAGCCGGGGACTAAATCTACCCCGTACAGTCGGTAGCAAGGGAAGCCAGGCGGAACACGGTACCTTAAGCGGAAAGGATCCTCCAGCGGTGGCAGTTGTTCCAGGCAGTGGCAGCAAGGCTCGACGTCGGTCAGGGGAGAAGAAGTTCTCGCTGAAGAGCAGAAGAAGAAGGTCGTTGCACTGCCCGGGAAGAAACCAGCCGCGGAGTCCTCCGGATAAAGGGTTGTACCGACTTTCGTGGTTGGGGTAAAAGTGGTGGGGTTCCGGTTGCCGGGGTGCTTGGCACTGGCAAGGCGGCCACGAGATACCTCGAGAAGCGAAAAGAAGGCGAAAACTGGTTGTCCCCACCAGTCAAGGGAAGGAGCCACTCCGTTAAGAGTTCTCCTCGGTCGTCGGGAAAAGTGGTGAGACGGTTCAGCAGGGCTCCACCGGGTGGTGTCGTCGAAGCAGGTCGGCTCAGCTCTTCCCTCGTCGGATTCTTGGTCCTGTGGCGACTTCTGAAGTTCCAGTCCCCAAAGCCCTGCTTTTATGCAGCCAACCCCCATTCACCCAGCCTAGCTGTCACTCAAACATGCTAAGTGGTGAGCCGGCCGGCTCACCACTTGGGCCAATCAGGACGGAGTGCGACTTGAGTTACCAAGGTAACTCAGTCCAGGGTGCCTAAATCCCCCTCCACCCCTCCTAAGTACCCCAGACAGAGTGGCACCACTTTGGAGGGCTTCTGTGGAGAAGCCCGCCAAAAGTGGAACAAAGGGCTCCACTTTGGGTCAGAGTTACAGAGGCGAACACCAACGCCATTTTAGAATCAAGTTTTGGCAAAAACTCCCAACCGGAGTTATAAAAATAAATATATAAACCGGCGGTATGTTCAAGGCTACCGTAAATAAATAATTAAATGTGTTAGCCTAAAACAATGGGAAATCCCATAGGGAAATATTCGCGGTCGAATATAAAAAGTAGTTTCCACTGCCACCAGCCAAAACTCGATCAGGGGGGACGGAGACGTGCCCCCTCGACTAACAGACCCTGGGGCAACCGAATTGCCCCAGCCAGTACGTCCACAATATGATGGTTTGTACTGGTTCTGTTCAGGATCCAAGACTAGCAAAGTCTTTGGTGACTTTACATGCCCTGGGAGACAGTAGTCAGTCCCAGGGTATGGAGTCTATGTTGGGGGGTCCCTAGGACACCCCTGGGTCACGGCACAGAGGGTGCTGTGTAACCCACATCACAAAAATACATGAGGCCCTATGGAGTAAAAGACCCCATAGCCCATTCAACACAAGGTTTAACCAAGAAAACACACTTCAACATGTCCAAGAGTGAGGGTAAAAGAGTCCCACTCTTGGCAGGAGAAAAAAAGAAACCCCAGAAATCCAGCAAAGCTGCTGGGGGACTCACTAGGTAGGGAAATTCAGCCTAAACAGAGAATTCTCCCTAACACTCGCCCCCCCCAGACTAAGGGACAGGAGGATTTAATCCACTCCTGGATGAACCTCATACCTCTAGTCGATGATATACATCCTAGAGAGTCCATCAGCATTTTGATGGTGACACCCTGACCTGTGCTCAATGGTGAAATCAAATCCTTGCAGGCAGATTGACCATCTCAATAGTTTTGGATTTTCCCCTTTCATTTGCATTAACCATCTCAAGGGTTGGTGGTCAGTCTGAATAACAAAAGTAGAACCATACAAGTATGGCCTAAACTTCTTCAGTGCCCACACAATAGCAAAGCATTCTCTTTCGATAGTTGCCCACCTTGTCTCAGGATCCTTCAGTTTCCTACTGATGAAGCAAATGGGGTGCTCCCTACCCTTCTCATCCAGTTGGCTTAGAACTGCACCTATACCTACATTGGAAGCATCAGTTTGTACAATGAAAGGTTGGTGGTAGTCCGGGGCTCTCAATACTGGAGCTTGGCAAAGAGCTCTCTTCAGTTTTTCAAAGGCCTGATTGCACTCCTCATTCCATTTTACCTTTTTAGGGAATTTGGGAGAGGAGATTACATTCAGTGGAGAAGCTATGGTCCCATAGTTCTCAATGAAATTCCTGTAATATCCAGTGAGGCCTAGAAAAGCTCTCACTTGGGTTTGAGTAGTTGGTGTTGTCCAATTTTGCACAGCTTCAATCTTGCTGGGAAAAGGCCTTATTTCTCCACCTCCTACCTCATGTCCAAGGTAGACCACTTTACTTTGACCAATCTGGCACTTACTGGCTTTGATTGTCAAATGGGCCTGTTCCAGAGCCTGCAACACATGTCCTAGGTGGTTCACATGTTCTTCCCAGGAGTGGCTGAAGACTGCAATGTCATCCAAGTATGCCATGCAGAAATCTTCCATCCCAGCCAGAACTTGGTTCACCATCCTTTGGAATGTGGCAGGTGCATTTTTTAGTCCAAAAGGCATGACCTTAAACTGGTACAAGCCAACGGGGGTAAAAAATGCAGTTTTCTCCTTGGCATGGTCTGTCAGGGCTATTTGCCAATAGCCTGACGTCAGGTCAAATGTGCTGAGGTACTTGGCTGCACCAAGTTTATCCACCAACTCATCTGTCCTGGGCAAAGGGTGGGCATCAGTCTTGGTGACTGCATTTAGAGCTCTATAGTCCACACAGAATCTCAAGTCTTTGGATCCTGCCTTTGGTACTAACACAACTGGGCTAGACCATGGACTAGTAGAGGGCTCTATTACCCCGAGATCAAGCATCTTCTTGACCTCTCCTTTGATGTGGGCTCTGATATGTTCTGACATTCTGTATCCTCTGCTTTTGACTGGCAGACAGTCACCAGTGAGTATCTCATGCTGGCCCCAAGGGGTCAAGCCTGGTGACAGTGAGAACAGGGAGGCAAACTGATTTAACATAGATTTGCACTCCTCTTGTTGCTCAGGTGTCAGGTCTGAAGAGAGATTGACTCCTTCAACTTTTTCATCTAAAGGCACACCTCCGAGGAGATCAGGGAGAGATTCGCTCTCTTCCTCCTCTGCAGCTGAAGCTAGAAGCAAGGCTCCTACATCAGGTCTGGAGATGTATGCTTTTAGTCGGTTGGTGTGGAAGACTCTAGGAGCTTCCCTGGGTCTGCCCAGATCCACCAGATAGTTGACCTATCCAAGTTTTCCCACAACCTTGAAGGGTCCCATCCATTTGTCTTGCAAGGCCCTCTGCCTTGTTGGGAGCATAACTAGAACTAGCTGGTCTTGAGTAAACTCAACCATGTTAGCCTTCTGGTCGTGCCAATGTTTGACCAGGGCTTGACCAGCTTTCAAGTTGTCACTTGCTTCTGCCATCATGTGTGACATTCTCCTCCGGAGACCTATCACATAGTCAGTCACTCTGACTGGCTTGAGGGGAGGAGCACCTTCCAATCCCTCCTTAATCAGGGCCAATGGACCTCTGACTGGATGGCCATAGAGAAGCTCAAAGGGAGAATAACCTACTCCCTCCTGAGGGACTTCTCTATAAGCAAAGAGAAGGCATGGCAGTAGAAGGTCCCACTTTTTCTTAAGGGGTTCTTCTAAAGCACCTATCATGCTCTTCATGGTTCTGTTAAACCTTTCAACCAACCCGTTTGTCTGAGGGTGGTATGCGGTTGAGAACTTGTAGGTAACTCCACAGGTTTTCCACATGGCTTTCATGTAGTGGGACATAAAGTTTGACCCCCTGTCAGAGATTACCTCCTTAGGAAACCCAACCCTGGTAAAAAATACCAAGGAGGGCCTTAGCCACAGCCGGAGCTGTAACAGTCCTCATAGGAATTGCCTCAGGGTACCTAGTAGCATGGTCTACTACAACCAGTATAAACCTGTTGCCTGAGGAGGTTGGAGGATCAAGGGGACCAACAATGTCAATCCCTACCCTCTCAAATGGGACTCCCACAACTGGGAGAGGCACTAAAGGTGCCACATTCTTGGAACCAACCTTACCAGAAGTCTGGCAGGTATGGCAGCTCTTACAATATCTATCTACTTCAGCCCCCATCTTTGGCCAATAAAAGTAGAGTGAGAGCCTTTCCTTGGTCTTCTTGAAACTCAAGTGACCAGCCAAAGGTATCTCATGGGCTAGTTGTAAGAACTGTTGTCTGTTCTCTTGTGGGACTACAAGGCGTTTGTAGTCTCCAGGTTCAGACTCAGTGGGTTCACTGTAGAAGAGGCCGTCTTCCCAGTGCAACCTATACTTCCCAGGCTCTTGCCCATCAGCTTGAGAAGCTGCCTGGTGGCGGAGACCTTCCAGAGTTGGACATTCTCTTTGCCCCTTACGAAAAGCTGCCCTGCTAGGCCCACCTTCTGCCAGTAAAGACTGCAGCTCAGGATGGTCCTCAGGGTCCAAATCTCCAATAAGGTTGGGGCCTCCTTCTAGCTCTTCCTCAGAGTCTAGCTCAACCACACAGGGTTGTACCTCCCTCTCAGCCTCAGCTGGAGGTGGAGTTACAGGTGTAACTTTGGACAACCTAGGGGAAGTCCTTGTTGGAAGCACTGGAGTGCTTGCTGCTGGCTTTTTCCTAGGAGTCTTGGGTTGCCCCTTTGCTCCTGATCTGGTAGTTACTGCAGTAAGTTGCTCCAGTGGGAGAGGAGTGATTTCTGTCATCATCTCCTGAGATAACCCTCTCAGGGTTTTCTCTCTTGCAGGTTTTGTGAGTTCCTGGAACCTTTTGCTAGGGGGTCTGGGGGTATGAGATACAACTCCAAGAGCTTTGAGGTCATTACCCAACAGAACCCTACCTGGCACTTCACATTGTACACTGACAGGTATTTTTACAGCCATATCATTACATTGGATGAGAACTGGTAACTGGGGACACATCTGCACAGGCCCACCAGCTAACTTGGTGAGGCATTTGGGTGCCTTAGCAACATCCTCTGCCTTGAAAAATGATTCATCCACCACAGTTATGCTGGCTCCAGTGTCCCTAATGGCAGGAGTCTCCTGACCATTCATCTGGACACTGTCCTTATAATACTCTTTAGTATTATCTGGGATAGAGTTATAGACATCTAAATTCTGTTGTTCCCACAACCCCAGAGAGACTAAAGAAACACTAGCTGAGACTCCAGTGGGTTCATCAGCTAGTAATAGAAAGTTTCCACTTGCCATATGTACTTCCTCTTCTGGAGCGAAGGCTAAGGAGGCAAGCTGGACCCCTGAAGGTTTACCCTTACATCTGGGATCTCCTTTCACATGGTCAGTAGCCTTACAAACAAAGCATGAGCCAAAGGCTCGCTGGAATGGAGGCTTGTTCTGACCTCCTTCTGATCTGGGACCAGGAGGTACACTAGCCTGATTTGGTTTCCCTTGTGGCTTACCCTTATAGTTTTGTTTGGGGCCCTCTTTGGAATTTGTAGTATTAGAATTCTCTTTGGAGTCCTTTTTAGGCTGTTTCTCCCCATCCTTCTTCTGAGTGACCCCAGAATCCTTGTGAGTGGCCCTGTTGGCAACCCACAAGTCAGCAGCCTTAGCTAGTTTCCGGGAATCTAATTCCCTGGAATCAGCCAAGTGTTGTCTGAGCTCAGGAGAGCAGGCATCATAAATAGTCTCCAACATAAACAAATTCTTCATACCTTCATAAGTGTTCACCTTGTAACCCTTAATCCATCCCTCTAAGTTTTTCAAACATTCATTCACCCAGGTAGCCCAAGGGGTACCATCATGCTTTTTGAGGCTCCTAAACCTCTTAAGATACTGGGAAGGGGTCTTCCCAAACCTAGCTATCAAAGCTAGTTTCACACATTCATAGTCCTTCCTATCCTCCTCCCCCATCTCCATTACCACATCAGTTGCAACAGGGGGAAGCCTAGAGAACAACCAGGTGAGTAAGTCATTTCCTGTGATGTTCTGGAGCCCATGATTATATTCAAACAGAGACAACCAATCCAACACATCCAACTTAGGCTCATACATACCAACCAATTCTTTAGGCATCCGGGGTCTTTTAGGACTGGAACTTCTAGAGGAGCCAGAGAGAGAAGCATTCTCAACAGATAATTTCTTCATTTCTAAGTCATACTTGAGCTCCATTTCCCTTAGCCTTAGTTCTTTGTCAGTTTGAGCATTAAGTTTCTTATACTCCAATTCTAGTTTCATTTTCTCCAGTTCAAAGTACTGAGGATTAAATGTGGGACCTGGTAAAGGTCCAGTAGGTACAGCAGGTAGAGCAGGCAGAGGCCTAGGGGGGACAGTCATAACAGCCTCACCCTCCTCTTCTGACTCTTCCTCAGAATCATCAACATTTTGCTCTATGTTAACTTCAATACTGTCATCTACGGTTGCTGGAGTGGTAGGTTCCTCTGAACCATCACCCAGACTTTGGTTAGCTAATAATCTTTCAATCAGCTCCATTTTCTTGCCCTTAGTCAGGAGGTCCTTATGTTTACAGAGCACTCTTAAACAATCAGCAGTTTTGGCTGCAAGGGACTCTTGACTATAGCTTTCTATAACTGACATGTCAGAGGATTACTTTTATAGTGCTAAGCTTTGTGGTTAGTTGCACTAATGTATCTAAAGCACAATAAAATGTATACTCAATACAAATCCCACCGCTGTACACCAGTGTTAGGCAGAAACCTGTGCAGTTCCCTTGGGGAACACTGCAAAAGATTTAAGACTACAGGTATAGCAGTAAACCCACTTGGTAGCAGTCCGCACCACCCAGATTTACCTGGTAGCTGTGGCTGAGCAGTCAGACTTCCCTCAAGAAGAGTTAGGCAGTATGCAAAGTATACACAATATGTACTCAGACACAATAGCACAAGCAAACACTGACCAGAGCTTGGTTTCAAAAGTATATAGTTATTTATTTATAAAACACACATAAGTTGAAATCATTCTAGCAAAATATAGTAAAAACACTTCAAACACAGTTATAATGAAAGCAGTTCCCACCCTTACTCCTATCTAGACAACTCTAAGTTAACACCACATAATTGAAACAGAGGTGAGCGCTTAACGTTAGATGACACTCTAGTAGGTTCAAGAAAGGGGTAAAAAGAAACAGGAAGGGGTTAAACACACCACTCTAAGGTCCAGAACACTTGCAATAGACTCAAAGAAGCACAAAGTCTCAGGTGAGCAAAAGTCACTAGGCAGGGCCCACTCTTAGAGTAGCCGGAGCGAAAATGTGCCCAAGATCACACTGTTGTTAAGGATTCAAAGTCTTGCAAAGAGTTAGAAAGAGTTTAGAGTGGCTTAAAAAGTTTAGCCAGGGTGTCCCAGGCACTCCCAGGTTCGAAAGCCGGGGGCTAAATCTACCCCGTACAGTCGGTAGCAAGGGAAGCCAGGCGGAACACGGTACCTTAAGCGGAAAGGATCCTCCAGCTGTGGCAGTTGTTCCAGGCAGTGGCAGCAAGGCTCGACGTCGGTCAGGGGAGAAGAAGTTCTCGCTGAAGAGCAGAAGAAGAAGGTCGTTGCACTGCCCGGGAAGAAACCAGCCGCGGAGTCCTCCGGATAAAGGGTTGTACCGACTTTCGTGGTTGGGGTAAAAGTGGTGGGGTTCCGGTTGCCGGGGTGCTTGGCACTGGCAAGGCGGCCACGAGATACCTCGAGAAGCGAAAAGAAGGCGAAAACTGGTTGTCCCCACCAGTCAAGGGAAGGAGCCACTCCGTTAAGAGTTCTCCTCGGTCGTCGGGAAAAGTGGTGAGACGGTTCAGCAGGGCTCCACCGGGTGGTGTCGTCGAAGCAGGTCGGCTCAGCTCTTCCCTCGCCAATGATACACGTACCCTGCTCGCACAGGTCCAATCGCATGTGAAACTCCCCACGAACCCCAGTGATACACGTACCCTGCTTGCACAGGGCCAATCGCGTGTGAAACTCCCCGCAAACCCCAGTGATGCACGTACCCCGCTCGCACAGGCCCAATCGTGTGTGAAACTCCCTGCAAACCCCAGTGATACACATACCCCGCTCGCACAGGGCCAATCACGTTTGAAACTCCCCGCGAACTCCAGTGATACACATACCCCGCTCGCACAGGGCCAATCGCGTGTGAAACTCCCCGCGAACCCAAGTGATACACATACCCCGCTCGCACAGACTCAATCGCGTGTGAAATTCCCCACGAACCCCAGTGATACACGTACCCCGCTCGCACAGGCCCAATCGCGTGTGAAACTTCCCGCGAACCCCAGTGATACACGTACCCCGCTTGCACAGAACCAATCGCGTGAGAAACTCCCCGCGAACCTCAGTGATACACGTACCCCGCTCGTACAGGCCCAATCGCAAGTGAAACTCCCCGCGAACCCCAGTGATACACATACCACGTTCGCATAACCCCAATCGCATGTGAAACTCCCTGCGAACCCCAGTGATACACGTACCCTGCTCGCACAGGCCCAATCGCATGTGAAACTCCCTGCGAACCCCAGTGATACACGTACCCCGCTCGCACAGGGCCAATCGCGTGTGAAACTCCCCACGAACCCCAGTGATACACGTACCCCGCTCACACAGGGCCAATCGCGTGTGTAAATCCCTGCAAACTCCAGTGATACACATACCCCGCTTGCACAGGCCCAATCGCGTGTGAAACTCCCCTCGAACCCCAGTAATACACGTACTCCGCATGCACAGGCCCAATCGCGTGTGAAACTTCCCACGAAACCCAGTGATAAACATACCCCGCTCGCACATGGCCAATCGCGTGTGAAACTCCCCAGGAACCCCAGTGATACACGTACCCCGTTCGCACAGGCCCAATTGTGTGTGAAACACCCTGCGAACCCCAGTGATACACACGCTCGCACAGGGCCAATCGCGTGTGAAACTCCCCACGAACCCCAGTGATACACGTACCCTGTTCGCACAGGGCCAATCGCATGTGAAACTCCCCACAAACCCCAGTGATGCACGTACCCCGCTCGCACAGGCCCAATCGCCTGTGAAACTCCCCGCGAAACCAAGTGATACACATATCCTGCTCGCACAGGGTCAATCGCGTGTGAAACTCCCCGCGAACCCCAGTGATACACGTATCCCGCTCGCACAGGCCCAATCACGTGTGAAACTTCCCGTGAACCCCAGTGATACATGTACTCAGCTTGCACAGGGCCAATCGCGTGAGAAACTCCCCGCAAACCCCAATGATACACGTACCCCGCTCGCACAGGCCCAATCGTGTGTGAAACTCCCCGCGAACCCCAGTGATACACGTACCCTGCTCGCACAGGCCCAATCGCATGTGAAACTCCCCATGAATCCCAGTGATACACGTACCCCGCTCACACAGGGCCAATCGCGTGTGAAAATCCCTGCGAACCCCAGTGATACACATACCCCGCTTGCACAGGCCCAATCGCGTGTGAAACTCCCCTGCGAACCCCAGTGATACACGTACCCCGCTCGCACAGGCCCAATCGCGTGTGAAACTTCCCGCGAACCCCAGTGATACACGTACCCCGCTTGCACAGGACCAGTCGCGTGAGAAACTCCCCGCGAACCTCAGTGATACACGTACCCCGCTCGCACAGGCCCAATCGCAAGTGAAACTCCCCGCGAACCCCAGTGATACACGTACCCTGCTCGCACAGGCCCAATCGCATGTGAAACTCCCTGCGAACCCCAGTGATACACGTACCCCGTTCGCACAGGGCCAATCGCGTGTGAAACTCCCCGCGAGCCCCAGTGATACACGTACCCCGCTCACACAGGGCCAATCGCGTGTGAAAATCCCTGCGAACTCCAGTGATACACATACCCCGCTTGCACAGGCCCAATCGCGTGTGAAACTCCCCTGCGAACCTCAGTGATACACGTACCCCGCTCGCACAGGCCCAATCGCATGTGAAACTCCCCACGAACCCCAGTGATACACATACCCCGCTCACAAAGGCACAATCGCGTGTGAAACTCCCCGCCAACCCCAGTAATACACGTACCCCGCTCGCACAGGGCCAATCGCATGTGAAACTCCCCGCGCAGGGGTGTACATGTATTCGGAGGTGTGCGTGGGGAGTTTTACAGGCATTTTCGTGGTTGAGGGCTGACCAGGGGTGCAGGGTAGTCCCCTGTGGTGTGGGCTGCCTGCAGGGGCCGTGGAGGGGCTAGAGGGCACACCTGGGAGGACCCACACTGCCAATTCACGTGTGGGACTCCCCGCAAACCCCACGGGATACACATACCCCGCTCTAACAGAGAAATCGCGTGTGAAATTTCCCCGAACCCCAGTAATACATGTACCCCACTCGCAATCGCATGTGAAACTCCCCACAAACCCCAGTGATACATGTACCCCGCTCACACAGGGCCAATCGCGTGTGAATCTCCCCACGAACCCCAGTAATACACGTACCCCACATGCCCAGGCCCAATCGCGTGTGAAACTTCCCACGAACCCCAGTGATACACATACCCCGCTCGCACATGGCCAATCGCGTGTGAAACTCCCCACGAACCCCAGTGATACACACGCTCGCACAGGGCCAATTGCGTGTGAAACTCCCCACGAACCCCAGTGATACACGTACCCTGTTCGCACAGGGCCAATCGCATGTGAAACTCCCCACGAACCCCAGTGATGCACATACCCCGCTCGCACAGGCCCAATCGCGTGTGAAACTCCCCGCGAACCCAAGTGATACACATATCCCGCTCGCACAGGGTCAATCGCGTGTGAAACTCCCCGCGAACCCCAGTGATACACGTATCCCGCTCGCACAGGCCCAATCACGTGTGAAACTTCCCGTGAACCCCAGTGATACATGTACTCAGCTTGCACAGGGCCAATCGCGTGAGAAACTCCCCGCAAACCCCAGTGATACACGTACCCCACTCGCACAGGCCCAATCGTGTGTGAAACTCCCCGCGAACCCCAGTGATACACGTACCCTGCTCGCACAGGCCCAATCGCATGTGAAACTCCCCATGAACCCCAGTGATACACGTACCCCGCTCACACAGGGCCAATCCCGTGTGAAAATCCCTGCGAACCCCAGTGATACACATACCCCGCTTGCAAAGGCCCAATCGCGTGTGAAACTCCCCTGCGAACCCTAGTGATACACGTATCCCGCTCGCACAGGCCCAATCACGTGTGAAACTTCCCGTGAACCCCAGTGATACATGTACTCAGCTTGCACAGGGCCAATCGCGTGAGAAACTCCCCGCAAACCCCAGTGATACACGTACCCCACTCGCATAACCCCAATAGCATGTGAAACTCCCCGCGAACCCCAGTGATACACGTACCCTGCTCGCACAGGCCCAATCGCATGTGAAACTCCCCATGAACCCCAGTGATACACGTACCCCGCTCACACAGGGCCAATCGCGTGTGAAAATCCCTGCGAACCCCAGTGATACACATACCCCGCTTGCAAAGGCCCAATCGCGTGTGAAACTCCCCTGCGAACCCCAGTGATACACGTACCCCGCTCGCACAGGGCCAATCGCATGCGAAAACTCCCCATGAACCCCAGTGATACACGTACCCCGCTCGCACAGGGCCAATCGCGTGTGAAAATCCCCGTAAACCCCAGTGATACACATACCCCGCTTGCACAGGCCCAATCGCGTGTGAAACTCCCTGCGAACCCCAGTGATACACGTACCCCGCTCGCACAGGGCCAATCGTGTGTGAAACTCCCCACGAACCCCAGTGATACACATACCTTGCTCGCACAGAGCCAATCGGGTGTGAAACTCCCCGTGAACCCTAGTGATATACGTACCCCGCTCGCATAGGCCCAATCACGTGTGAAACTCCCCGCGAACCTCAGTGATACACGTACCCCGCTCGTACAGGGCCAATCACATGTGGAACTCCCCGCGCAGGGGTATACATGTATTCGGAGGAGTGCGCGGGGAGTTTTAAAGGCATTTTCGTGGTTGGGGGCTGTATGCTGGTCCACAGGCCTGTGCCCCATGTACGGGATTTGTGCGCTGTGCATGGTGCATGGTGAGGGGTTGGGGGTGTAACTGGCGCTGCTGCAGGGTCGCTGCGCCACTCTGCGCCACGGCTGGTAATGGATGTTGAAATCCATGAATACGCTGTGCGTGGAAATGGATTTTGGCACACGCGGCTGGCACAGACTGTCGCACGCGCACACTGTGCGCCACTTGTGCACTGAATTCTATGAATTACCCTATAATCTAATCATCAATATGGTGAAACCAAAGATCAGGACATTTGTCACAGGGAGCAGGAAGTACGCTCCTAATTATACCTGGAGTCTTAATCAATCACTTGTTGAGCGTGTACTAGAATACAAATATGTGAGAGTTATTGTCATTCAGCACCTTAACTGGAATTCTCAAATGGCAAAAATTGAAGTTGAGGCTTGCCAGTAGGCAGAAACCATAAAAGGATTGCAACTCTGCATGCAGGCTCTTCAATTAATTCACAAATAAAATTGCTTAAGTCTAGAATAATACCCAAACTCACTTAGTTTCGGAAACCTGGGATAGGAAGATGGAGAGGGACCTCGGAAAACTGGATGATGCATGTATTAAGTCCATTATGAACATTCCTGTGAGATTCCCAGTAGAATGCCTACTCTGTGTAATTGGCATAAGTACAGTGATATGTCTTAAACTACTTTAGAGAATAATGTATCAATGGAAGTTGGTCAATGCAGGCTACAACACCTTACCAAAACTACTTTATAGTAAAGCAATCAAGCTAATAGAGCACACAGAAATGTAACATTCACAAATATCATGAAAGAAGGTTATATGAAACAAGAAATGTTTTATTGACTTGATGAAATATCTGGCACTAAGTGTTTTAACCTTAATATGTTATGCTGGTGAAGTGATTGCTATATGTATTTTACTTCTTTATGAATGTTATTCTTTTAAACGTATAAAAAGCAAATGTTTGGCTGTATTACAATTAACTATATATAAATATATTCAAGGAAAAAACTTTGGTTGCAGGGATGTTAAGGTGAGAACTTAATGCAACAAAACCTCTGAAATTCAGCTAAAGTCACCATAACTTTGCACCCCCTGTTGTGCAGCCTACGACCACAATGATGAAATCACAGATCACATCACTGATGACATCACCAAGGTTGTATGATAACACTGATGACATTACAAATCACATCAGTGATGCCGTCTTCTTGCCTAATACGCCAGCTAATGGTTTCACTTGCTGCAGTTCTGCCCCTACACGTTATATGTGCCAACAAACAAAGCAATCACACTTTGCTATGTATGGGCACGAGTATGCCCATGCTGTTTGAAGTAACTCACGCATACAAATAAGCCAATGGCATGTAGAACTCCTGTGACGTCGCCATGGCTCTTCTTGCAAAATGCATCAGCTAATCATAACATGCGTTGTGGCTTTGCGCCTACATGTGACTTGTATATGCGTCAATAAATCATCCAATCACACGTTGCGATGCATCGACATGGCTATGCCCATGCCATTTGACAACATCCGCGCATAAGAGACTGTCCAATCAGATGGTGCAGCAGTTTGTAGCTGCGAATAATCACCACACCCACAAAAACATAACTTTGCATTAATCATTGTTTTGTGTACTTGCTAGTGAAAGGTTTTATGAGTAAGCGGAAGCACTGTTGGCACTTTACCCACAGGCCGATTCATGGAATTAATGTGCCCTGAAAATATCGGTGCAAGCGTGCAAAAACGTGTGATTCGCAGTGAAAGTGAGAAAATCGCAGTGCAAGTGCGAATATCGCAGGGAAACCAGCGCACATCTATTCATGGAAGTCCGTGCGCGAGTAAAATCTGGGATGTGCGCTGGAAAAGTGTGCGGCGCACGCCAGCGCACAGGTCATCTAATGGCGTGCGCTAAGGCCACAGCGAAAGCGCACATAGCGCGGTGCACATAACAGAAGTAGGCGGAACACGGGGCGTGACACGCGGAATGGGGAACAACTCGTGAAAATGTGGGCATCACGGGGGAAGCACAGGAGGCAAGTGCGCGAAACGCCCACATGCTTGCCAACAACACGTATTCATGGAATCGAATAGGGCAAAACAGTGCACGGGCAAAGACACGCACAGGCCTAAACACATCCGCCACACGAAGGCAGGCGGTCGCGTCCCTGCGCATGAAAAAAATGTGCGCCAAAATGTGCACCCACAAAAAGCAGGTATATACAGCTATGTAGAATGTCCCATACTGTGGGCCTCTAGGACAAATGACATGCAAAGGGGTACGCGACAAACTCAGACACCTGCTGTGTGAAAAATAGCGTGTGCGTGTATTTCGGTGGTGCGCGGGAAGTTCTACATGCGATTGGTCTGGGTACGTGTATTTCAGGGGTGCGTGTGAAGTTTCACACGCGATTGGCCTGGGTACGTATATTTCTGGGGTGCGCGTGAAGTTTCACACACGATTGGGCCTGGGCGAGCGGGGTACCACTCACCGTCTGCCTTGCATGTAGAAGAACGCGTAACCAACAACCACCCGCTGTGAAGTAATAGCGTGTGAACCCCAACGCCTGGAAACACACGCACCGCACCCCACGAAAAGCACATACAGGCCCGTGCATGATACGTCACAGACGCGCTTACGCGCTGAGGGCCTTTGGTCCAATAAAATCGCGTATGCGTGCTGATGCGCTTACGCGCTAAGGGCCTTTCCTCGAATTACACACTGACGTGCAAGAATTTCACGAACCAAATCACTCTGTATCAAGCTGGCCACACGAAAACACACGGAAGACCACGCTCCTGCCCAAAAGGCCGAATTATTGCCCCCCAGATCCCCGAGCAGCCTCCCACGAGCCATCTGCTGCTGCCTGCCTGCCTGCTGCCATCGTGCCTTGCCATTTTGTGCCTGCACATCTGCCAACTGCAGGGGTCCAGTTGTTGTGTCCACCCCTGCTGGAACAGAAGACTCCCGGCTGGTATACCATCGCTCCACAGCCCAGCCCCAGGACCCAGTTGCCCACCCAGGCCTGCCTCGGGGGTCGCCATGTCGGGGCAAAAACAATCTGAGACCACTGGCGACCCCCAGCCAGAGGGGCGGAGGGCCACCATCTTCAGTCAGAAGGAAGTTGGTGTCCTGGTGGAGCTGGTCCTGGGGCATTATGATGCCCTCTTCGGATCATCACGCGCCAACAAGGAAGGACGGGACAGGATCTGGGACGACTTTGTGGTTGCCATCAACGTGGAGGGGGTGGCAACCCGCAACATCAAGCAAGTCAAGAAGCGCTGGGAGGACTTGAGGTCCAGGACCCTCTTAAAGGCCCGGCGCCTCGTGGAGGGGGGCCGGGGCCGCATGAGTACCATCCAGCTGAGGGTCCTGGAACGTGTACGCCCAGCGCTCCACGCCCAGATCCTTGAGAGGCAGACCCGTCTGGAGTTGATCGGTAAGTGGCCAAGCATTGCTGTGTGAGACAGGGCATGTTGCAGTGTGCTGGTTGTCTGATACTTGCCTGTATGTGTGACATAGGCCATGTACGTATGTGTGTGTGCAGGGACATCATGGTCATGTATGTGAGACCAGTAATGTGTGAACCACATGGTTGGTGCATGTGTTTAAATGCAACATGGGGAGCTCTATGCGGAATGGACACATGAGAGCATACCAGTCTCTGTTCCTGGACATGGGTGGGGGTGAGGGATGGGTGCTGATGCCATGTACATGTATGGTGTCCATGTCTGTGTGTCTGACCTGCGTGTCTGTGACTTGTGAATGCCATGGATGCATGACACATGTCTGTGACAATGTTCAGATTCACTGATGCAGCCTAGTCATCCTTGTATCCACTGTGTCTGGGGTGTACGAGGCCAGATGGATGAAACTACAGTGAAGCGTGTGCATGTGATAGGCATGACCCATGATGCATGTGAGTCTCAAACCAACATTGTATGTTTCAAGAGTCCCTTGGACATGTATGCTAATGTCCATAGCATGTGCCATGCCTGTTACTGCATGTGTTTTGCCTGCACTGACCCATGTTATGTGGAGGGACATGATGGAAGTGATGTTTGACAGTGCCACTCATCTGCTATTGCTTCCTGTCTAGGGGACCATTGTACAGTACCCTGATGCTTGTATTCTATGTCTCCCTCTACACAGCGGCAAGTGAAGAATAGGGCGGAGACGGCGCTGTGGATCAAAGCGGCGGGGATGCCCCCACAGCTGCAACGGAAGGGGTGGGTGAGCCCCTACAGGGGCTTGCAATGGCGGGAGGCGGTGTGGAGCCATCCAGGTTGGTGGTTTCCACAGAGGAAGAGATGGCCGCTACTGAGCTGCACATGGGGCCTGGTGGGGGTGGTACCACTGGTGCAAGTGGTGCAGTCCAGGGGCAGGAGGCAGCACAGGTCGCCATGGAGGGGCCTGTGCATGTCACTGTCCCCGACACTGTGACTGCACCACCATGCACCAGCAGGGATGCCCCATCCCAGGCCCGTCCGCAGGTAGGAGGGATGTCAATGTCATCTGACACTCCTCTAACTGAGGACGAGGGGACCCCTGGCCGTATGGAGAAGGTCCTGATTGGTGTCGCGTTGCGCATGGGTGTCATTCATGATGACGTGCGTGCTTTCCGGGGGGAGCACGCACGTCATCACGAAGAGCAGTGTGCCAACGTGGCCCAGTTGGGAGCGACCATGGTCGGGGGTTTCGTACATGTGTCAGCCACTCTGGCGACCCTCTCCTCCTCTGTGGAGGCTATGCACCAGTCGTTCTCCATGCCGTTTTACGGCCCAGATGCCACCAGGGCCCCCTGTGGACCTGCCCCGACCAACGTAGCCAGCTCAGTGGGGCTCCCATCCCTGCCACAGTCGGGAGTCGGAGGTCCAGCAGGGGTGGGCACACCAGCAACTGGACCCCAGCAGATGGAGGATGTGCCGGCATCATCGGGCAGAGCACGTGCACGACGGCGTCGGTGGATTCCATCAGCCTGGATGCCGTCGTGCTGGCAGAGGCAGTTGCGTCGGAGGCATTGGCAGGCTCGACGTGGGAGGCATCATGGCTCGGGGCCATCTACATCAGAGGGGCAGGCATCGGCAGAGGGCAGGAGAACCCTGGAATGGGAGTGTCTTCCGTGTGGCAGCGATTGGGCCAGCAGATAGGTGCAGAGCGGCGGCGGGCGGAGGAGGAACGGCTCACAATGGTCAGGGCGGAGAACTCCATGCGCAGGGTGCTGAGGCGGGCTCATTGCCTCAAGTGTATTCGCAGGGAGTTGGAGCTGGACACCGCATTATCCCTGCGAGACCTCGGGGCCAGTGAACATGCCCGCCTCCAAGCCATTGAACAGGAGATCGATGATGCCCTGGCCCATGACATCAACCAGTGAGCCGTTGGACTTGCCCGCCGCCATTGTATATAGTTCATTAGTGTTAAGTTTCCTTTCTTTTTTTCTTTTTTGATTTTTCCATGGAGTAATAGATTTTACTTTTTCATTTCTGTTTGGATTTGCTTTGTTGGAAGGAGACTTTGGAGACATTTTTTATTTCATATTTTTTGGAGTCTGATCTCCTTTTTTTATCATTATGTGACATTCTGCATTGTTTTCCTTATGTCCATTGTTTGTTATTTGATTTTACATGTGTTCCTGTACTTCAATGTGTGGTATTCTCTGATTGGTTTCATGCATGTCACGATGTGGGTGTTCACATTCACTGGCACCCATTGTGTGTGTGTGACGGACATGTGCTGATGTACATACATGCCATTTGGGTTGTTTCATGTAATGGCCATTTCGCTGTGGGGTGTATGTTATGCTTGGTTGGTTTTTTGGGCAGGGGTGGCGTGCCGTGGGATTTTGGTGGACATGAGGGCCATGATTCTGGGTCATGTTGACATGTTGGGGGGGAGATGAGTGGGACATGAGTGGGGGCCTGCTGGCAGGTGTCCCTCACTGCTGGGGAGTGGGGGTGCTGGGGGACATGAGTGGGACATGAGTGGGGGCCTGCTGGCAGATGCCCCTGACTGCTGGGGGGTGGAGGACCTGGGGGACATGAGTGGGACATGAGTGGGGGCCTGCTGGCAGGTGCCCCCGACTGCTGGTGGGTGGGGGTGCTGGTAGACATGAGTTGGTGATCATATTGCAACGTGACATGTGGCTTGGCTGGGGGGCATGCCCATGGTGGATGGGCTGCCTGCGGGACATGACAAGGGGTGCAGGGTAAACCCTGTGGTGTGGGCTGCCTGTAGGGGCCATGGAGGGGGTAGAGGGGACACCTGGGAGGGCCCACACTGCCAATTTGCGTGTGAAACTACCCGCGCACCCCTGAATTACACGTACCCAGGCTGATGACATGTGAAACCTCCCGCGCACCCCTGAAATACACGTACCCAGCCCATTCGCATGTGAAACTTCCCGCGCACCCCTGAAATACACATACCCAGCCCATTCGCGTGTGAAACTACCCACGTACCCCTGAAATACATGTACCCAGGCCGATCGCGTGTGAAACTTCCCGCGCACCCCTGAAATACACGTACCCTGCCCATTCGCATGTGAAACTTCCCGCGCACCCCTGAAATACATGTACCCAGCCCATTCACATGTGAAACTACCCGCGCACCCCTGAAATACACGTACCCAGGCCGATCGCGTGTGGAAGTTCCCGCGCACCCCTGAAATACACGTACCCAGGCCGATCGCGTGTGAAACTTCCCGCGCACCCCTGAAATACATGTACCCAGCCCATTCGCGTGTGAAACTTCCCGTGCACCCCTGAAATAAAGGTACCCAGCCCATTCGCATGTGAAACTTCCCGCGCACTCCTGAAATACACGTACCAAGCCCATTCGCATGTGAAACTACCCGCGCACCCCTGAAATACATGTACCCAGGCCGATCGCGTGTGAAACTTCCCACGCACCCCTGAAATACACGTACCCAGCCCATTCGCGTGTGAAACTTCCCGCACACCCCTGAAATACACGTACCCAGCCCATTCGCGTGTGAAACTACCCGCGCACCCCTGAAATACACGTACCAAGGCCAATCACGTGTGAAACTTCCCGCGCACCCCTGAAATACACGTACCCAGGCCGATCGCGTGTGAAACTTCCTGCACACCCCTGAAATACATGTACCCAGCCCATTCGCGTGTGAAACTTCCCGCACACCCCTGAAATACACGTACCCAGGCCAATCGCGTGTGAAACTTCCCGCGCACCCCTGAAATACATGTACCCAGCCCATTCGCGTGTGAAACTTCCCGCGCACCCCTGAAATACACATACTCAGCCCATTCACTTGTGAAACTTCCCGCGCACCCCTGAAATACACGTACCCAGCCCATTTGCATGTGAAACTTCCCGCGCACCCCTGAAATACACATACCCAGCCCATTTGCGTGTGAAACTACCCGTGCACCCCTGAAATACACGTACCCAGGCCAATCGCGTGTAAAAATTCACACAAACAACAGTTATACACGTACCCCACTCGCACAGGTCCTTTCGCGTGTGGAAGTTACCGCAAAACCCATAATACACGTTCCCCGCTTGGCGTTTGCTGTTTGGCAGTCCGGTAAACTGGTCCAGGGTTGGCGCAGCCCTTTGCACTGGATTGGGGATTTTGATGGCTTTTCCTTGCGCAAGGGCGTTCTTGGGGGCGTATCTGGCGCTGCTGCAGGGTCACTGTGCCACTCTGCGCCACGGCTGCTTTTGGAGGCTAAAATCCATGAATATGCTGTGTGCGGAAATCGATTTTAGCGCACGCGGCTGGCGCAGACATTCGCACAGGGACACTGTGCGCCAGCCGCGTGCGCCACTTTTGTGCAAATTTCTATGAATTACCCAGCAAATCTCCTCATCCTTTTTACATTTTTATTTTTTGTTTTATTTATATATTTTTTATTTTTTTTCCTTTTTCATTTTTTGCAGCATTGTCTTTTTCGTATTGTTATTTATATTCTTTTATATTTCCCCCCATGGTTGGACATTGCAACATGTCTGAACATGAAAGTAGGAACAGTGAGGATGATGTCATCATTTGGTTGGACAATCCTTCACCAGTAAGGAAGAAGCACACAGGCATAAAGAAAACTGCAGACAGTAGTGCTTCTTTTAAGTGAAGGAAGACCACTCCAGCAAAGAGGTCGAAGAGGTACTGTGCACGTTCTGCAACAAAACTCTATGCCGTTGGTCTTCCAATATTCTGTCTCAAAGTCTGAGAACATTGATAATGATTAACCATCTGGTGGGTGTCCACTGGGACGATGTTGATGATGAATATCGTAAAGCCCATGAACATCACAAAAGAAAAATGCATGGGACCCATTCTTTGTATAGAGGAAGATCAGCACCACCTGTTGAACCTCCATCCACCAGTACAGTAACAACACCAAGAAGAAATGAAATGTCTACATCAGCAGTGGTATCCACTAAACTGACTCCTTTGTTGCTGACACCCGACCTTTCGACGATGTAAGTCATGTGTAAAGGATGCTGCAAATGGGAAGTCAAGGGAGATGCCACAATTGAGCAATGTTTAAAGTTAATCGCTGAACATCAGATTACCTGTCAGGCTTACTATCTTTTTTTAAGTGGCAATTTCCCCCAAATTTTCTATTAAAAAAAAAAAAATATATATATATATATATATATATATATATATATATATATATATATATATATATATATATATATATAGGATTTTATTTGCATTCCTTTTGTTAAATGTTTCATCCTTATGTATTTTCCTCCCCTATTCCCCTATTCCACCCACCTCTTTCCATCCCCCAAAACAGCCAATTTAAGGGCCACCTTTTATGTTAAAAAAAATAGATAGAATTAAACACAGACTGCAAAAATATGTTACAATATCTATTGTAATTTGTTTTATGCAGTTTCAGTACTCAAAATTGTCCATTGTTGCTTGTACTTGCGGTTATCAGTGGCACGATTAAAAGCTTTCCAGTCGTGGTCACTTTATCCACGCAAAAAAAGATCCTGCTATTCATTGTCTAATACCGAACCCACGTCTAGAAATAATGCTCTAAAAAATAAACAATTCTTTGTATGTGCATATATACATTACATATATAGATTTATCCAAAGTCTTACCAAACACCTGTCTATGTCCTTGCGTCTTTCTTCCATATGTGAACTCTGAATAAAATGAAATGTTCTTAATATTAACGGTAAAGGCCAATTATACCATGCACTATCACCACTGCAGTGGTACTATGGTGTTCATCATAACAAAATAAATACAAAATTGTGTTTGTTTATTTTCTCATAATGATACTAAAATAATACTGGTTGTATTCCAAGTATACAACCTTTACAAAGTTGTGTTCATTAATCATTCTATAGAAGAAACAAACATCTCAATGGAGAGAAAAAGTCCATGTACAGTTATTTTAAATACTTAACATTTAAGTCATTATAAACTAATTTTTGCATCAGCAAATTTGAAAAATAATTGCCTACAACATCCATATTTCTTACAGCAATAAATGCATGTCAGTAACATGCACAGATATTACAATACTGTACAAAGATTACTTTATGCTATATGATGACTAATTTACAGATGACTTTATGCAACTTTGACCAGGAAACCAAGACATATAAAATAACTATGTCATCAGTTTAACAAAGAAGTAAATGAAGACATGCCAACACTGTAATATTATTTTGAGTATTGATCTTTTTAAACTATAGTCATACCTATATTACAAATTATATGTACACAATAAAAAATGTTGTGAATAAACACATTAACACTTAACACTTATCAAAAACTACACTAATAACATAGCAAATGCCATTTCCATACTTCTTATAAAACTGTGTGTCTTCTTTGTTTGGCCACCTACATACAATAGAAGTTCATAATGACATTTCATATCATAGAAATCATATATTTTTTAAAACGCAGAACTACAATGTGTTACCTAAACTTCTGTTACCACTGATTCTGCTACATAGTGTGGCATACTCATTCTGTCTATTTTAAATGTATTATAAATTATAAAATGATATCTACACTGTAATTTCATAACTTCTTTCATAATCTGGTGTGCGTTATTTTGGTTTTGTATTTCAATTGCACTATATGTTTATCTTTATCTACAACCTATTGTTTACTTGTTTCATATGTAAACAGTCATCAGCTTCTACACGTCCTCACACTCAAAATAATGTACATAGAACCATTTATGTAACATCGCAATTATAGGCACCACTTGTACATATTAAAATATACAGTGTTTTACACAATTAAACAGAGGTAGAACATTGTAGAATGCTATTTTCTCTTCTAAATTATATAATCATCACAATACTACCTCTACAATTATTTAGTACTGTTTCTAAGTAAACCCTAGTAACAAACCCTGTCCTACTTTACATAAGCCACGTACTAGCATGTTTATATTCACAAATAATAGTACACATATATTTACAAACTTTGCTTCTAACAACATTAAGCAAGCATTCTTTAAACCATTTGGCAATCTAGCTTGGTGTGTGAATATAGAGTAATTACAAACAAGCCAATCTACCTCTGTACGCACCCATTTTGTGAAATGTCCATATTCAATGGATGTCCCCTCATGAAAAATAATTGCAAATGTTTAAAACATTTTCTTAATAACAGAAAATTGACTATATACAAAATTAATTATTGATGTGTTAATTTTCATGCCATCTACATTGTATCTTTGAAACATAATCAATACAAGTAGATTTTGCAGTGTTGGTTGTAATTCACAACCACAGTCACTGCATTGCATGTCATGGATTTCTTACGTTACAAGGTCAGAACATTTTACATTTTTCTGATCAGGCACATGCAGATATCCACATCTTTCACAAAGATATGGAGAAGAATACCCTTTCTTACATTTTGGACACATATGATTCAACTCATAGCTAAATCCAACATCTCTAGCTACATTAAGAGTTTCTTTCACTAATATCTCAGATACATTCATTAAATATTTTTGACTATCCTCTTCTGTATTTTGAGAAAATAGTTGATTTCCACTTGCAACAGCTACAACATTGCGGATTGACAATGGCGAATGGGAACTGTGTGGATTTTCATCTACAAACATTTTAAGAAATTGAAATTCAACACAAAGCTGCTTCTCTGCTGTTGAAGCTATTTCTTGTATCAATGGAGTCATTTGAGACAACATACTTAAAGCTGCATTACAATAGCATTCAACTCATGTTTCATTACTAAAGCTGCAATGAGAGTATGTTACAGTTGAACGACTCTCGCACTCCATTACATACCGTTGTTTTTTAGTCTTACAAGTCCTGATTTCCTTTTAATGTGCTTTCACTGACTCCTTACGTTTCCTGGTTGAGTGCTTCACAGGTACAGGTATAAGGTTCAGGTGAGGAGCATACAGTATTCTTCAATACAAGAAATGACAGCTGTCACTTTGCTTTGCCTTCTATATTTTTCACACGAGAAAAAGCTATATATGACATTCCATCTTGAAACACTGAATGACCAATGTCAATAAGTGCTGCTTCTAAAGTCCACCCTTGTGATTTATGAAACGTTATTGCATATGCAGAGCACAATGGAAACTGTGCTCTTTTCACAAAGGTATCCTTAAACACCATGAAATGTGCAAAGCCCCATGAAATCAAGTTCCTTCTACATGATCAAACTTAACTTCAACATGTTCAATTCTTGTACTGTGAAGGAAAGTGTGAAATACAATCACTCTTCTCATCGCTCCATTGACTAGACAAATTTCTACATTGAATGTCGTACAGTTTCTAGATAAGTTTTAAACTGTGAGTGAATTTTTCTTTTAATAATCTCTAAGTTCCATATTTTTGTCAGTTCCGTACAATTTGTTATAAGTCTTTTCCTTAAACATATATTTACTCCAGTTTAAATCCACATTTTCAGTCTGGCCTGGCTCCAAGATCTTGGCTGAGTCAGAGAGTCACATGGCTTGTCTTCCTGCCAGAGCAGTTGTTGTCAGTCACACCCGAATTAGCATTTCCAGTCAGCTCAAGGACTCCATTGTCTCCACTCAGCGCAACATGCCAGAGTGCCCATCCCAGTTCCTTTCACACCAGCCTGCCAGTTTCTTAGCAGAGAGCATGGGGAATATTCCTTTGTTGGGTAAAAGGGTGTGGAATGTCTTTGAAGCTCAGTGTGGGAAACTTTAACTTCTTTTAAACACAATGTCTGAAATTGTCTTGTCCTAAAACATAAATTAAATTTTTAACAAATACATCAACCAATTTCTTACTTCAAGCCTTTTTAAAATATAGTTTTGAATTGTATCCATCTCTTAGGCTTCTGATAGCAAGTCTTTCTTTGGCATAGTTTGAGTTCAATGTAGAACTTTAAACATGACAGGTTTTAAAATCACCAGCTTCTGACAAATGTGAGTAACGGTATTACAACCATTTTTGACAGATTTCTTTCCAGAAACCATCTTCAAAAGTGGACTTTGTTCTGATAACATATACTCCTGCTGACACTATATTTATGTGGATTCTTGAAGTAGAATGATGTTCACCACCCAACAAGGAGGTTGGATTTTTTTGGGTGGTTTGTGAGCCATGATTTTTGCAAATTTGACAGCCAGGGAAAAACTGATTTTTAAAACAGCTCTGTGTTTCTTTTGCAATGATTTTGCTCTGTGGGCAGCCAAATGATGGGTTTTGGCAAAAGTGGATGGCGTCCTATTTTTCAATTTTTACTGCACACTTTCTGGTGATTTTTAGCAAGCAGCATATTTTCCGGCTGCCATTCTGATGTTTCTGCTGCAAGCAATGCACAGTAATGTTGCAGGGCCTGGACTAGTGGGTTGAAACATCCTACAATGTTTACCTCCAAAGAAAAAGTTGCAGTCAGTTTTCAAAACCTCTTGCATTCACAAGTGAATGAAAGCTTGCATCAAGTTAGACATCATACTTACTTCATCTATTTAATTTTCTAAGAACTTTTCCGACTTCTTGTGCTGCACTTGAAACAAGTTTCCGATATTCTAGTTTGTTGTCATGCTCCACTGGTAACATTAACAGGCGATGTAAAGTAACACCTCCTACAATACATGCTGCTAAACCTGTTGGAGCAGTTACAATACATGACAAAGCAGAATCTGTTTCATTTTGGATCATAGCTATTATTGCATTAATTAAAACAATGTTTACCTTTTCTTGCTTGTCCACTAACATACAACAATAAAGGTTTCTATTGGACAAAAGAGCATTCACACTTGTCATGCAGTAAACCATGTAACAACCTATCTTTAATTGTATTATAAACTTCTTTTTGCTCTATATTATGTTTACTAACAATTTCATCACAATTCACATCTGCAACTTTACTTTGTTGCATTGCAGTTTCTACTACAGCCATAGCAAGCTCAACATCAGTATGAATAAATGGCTCACCAAGAACATTTTGACTTCCTGCTGCAGAATCTTGACTGCCCTCAGGAGTCTCTTTTGCCAATTCAGCTGCCAATAATTCTTCCTCGTGTAGTTCTTTCTCCAGTACGTCTAAATACTGCTCACATTTTGGATATATAATTAAGCATTTTTTTATCAAAAAATGATTTTTCAAAAGTTTCAATACTTCTGAGTAAATCACTCTCTGCACGCCATGGGAAGAACAACTGTAAAATACACAAATAAAATAATTCATTTTTCTCTGCACTTTGTGTTAGGGAGAATTCTCTGTTTAGGCTGAATTTCCCTACCTAGTGAGTCCCCCAGCAGCTTTGCTGGATTTCTGGGGTTTAATTTTTTTCTCCTGCCAAGAGTGAGACTCTTTTTCCCTCACTCTTGGACATGTTGAAGTGTGTTATCTTGGACAAACCTTGTGTTGAATGGGCTATGGGGTCTTTTACTCCATAGGGCCTCATGTATTTTTGTGATGTGGGTCACACAGCACCCTCTGTGCCGTGACCCAGGGGTGTCCTAGGGACTCCCCAACATAGACTCCATACCCTGGGACTGACTACTGTCTCCCAGGGCATGTAAAGTCACCAAAGACTTTGCTAGTCTTGAATCCTGAACAGAACCAGTACAAACCATCATATTGTGGACGTACTGGCTGGGGCAATTCGATTGCCCCAGGGTCTGTTAGTCGAGGGGGCACGTCTCCGTCCCCCCTGATCGAGTTTTGGCTGGTGGCAGTGGAAACTACTTTTTATATTCGACCGCGAATATTTCCCTATGGGATTTCCCATTGTTTTAGGCTAACACATTTAATTATTTATTTACGGTAGCCTTAAACATACCGCCGGTTTATATATTTATTTTTATAACTCCGGTTGGGACTTTTTGCCAAAACTTGATTCTAAAATGGCGTTGGTGTTCACCTCTGTAACTCTGACCCAAAGTGGAGCCCTTTGTTCCACTTTTGGCGGGCTTCTCCACAGAAGCCCTCCAAAGTGGTGCCACTCTGTCTGGGGTACTTAGGAGGGGTGGAGGGGGATTTAGGCACCCTGGACTGAGTTACCTTGGTAACTCAAGTCGCACTCCGTCCTGATTGGCCCAAGTGGTGAGCCGCCCGGCTCACCACTTAGCATGTTTGAGTGACAGCTAGGCTGGGTGAATGGGGGCTTGCTGCATAAAAGCAGGGCTTTGGGGACTGGGACTTCAGAAGTCGCCACAGGACCAAGAATCCGACGAGGGAAGAGCTGAGCCGACCTGCTTCGACGACACCAACCGGTGGAGCCCTGCTGAACCGTCTCACCACTTTTTCCCGACGACCGAGGAGAACTCTTAACGGAGTGGCTCCTTCCCTTGACTGGTGGGGACAACCAGTTTTCGCCTTCTTTCCATCCTTTGAGGTATCTCGTGGCCGCCTTGCCTGTGCCAAGCACCCCGGCAACCGGAATACCACGCTTTACCCCCTTACCGCGAAAGTCGGTACCAACCCTTTAACCGGAGGACTCCGCGGCTGGTTTCTTCCCGGGCAGTGCAACGACCCTCTTCTTCTGCTCTTCAGCGAGAACTTCTTCTCCCCTGACCGACGTCGAGCCCTGCTGCCACTGCCTGGAACAACTGCCACCGCTGGAGGATCCTTTCCGCTTAAGGTACTGTGTTCCGCCTGGCTTCCCTTGCCACCGACTGTACGGGGTAGATTTAGTCCCCGGCTTTCGAACCTGGGAGTGCCTGGGACACTTTGGCTAAACTTTCTGAGCCACTCTAAACTCTTTTTGACTGCTTGCAAGACTTTGAATCTCTAACTAACAGTGTGATCTTGGGCACATTTTCGCTCCGGCTACTCTAAGAGTGGGCCCTGCCTAGTGACTTTTGCTCACCTGTGACTTTGTGCTTCTTTGAGCCTATTGCAAGTGTTCTGGACCTAAGAGTGGTGTGTTCAACCCATTTCTGCTTTTTCTCTCCCTTTCTTGGAAACTACTAGAGTGTCATCTAACGTTAAGCACTCACCTCTGTTTTAATTAAGTGGTGTTAACCTAGAGTTGTCTAGATAGGAGAAAGGACTGAATCTACTTTCATTATAACTGTGTTTGACGTTTTACTATATTGTTGCTAGAGTGTTTTTAACTTATGTGTATTTTAAATAAATAACTATCTACTTTTGAAACCAAGCTCTGGTCAGTGTTTGCTTGTGCTATTGTGTTTTGGTACATATTGTGTATACTTTACATACTGCCTAACTCTTCTTGAGAGAAGTCTGACTGCTCAGCCACAGCTACCAGGTAAATCTGGGTGGTACAGACTGCTACCAAAGGGGTTTACTGCTCTACCTGTAGTCTTAAATCTTTTGCAGTGTTCCCCAAGGGAACTGCACAGGTTTCTGCCTAACACTGGTGTACAGCGGTGGGATTTGTATTGAGTATACATTTTATTGTGCTTTAGATACCTTAGTGCAACTAACCACAAAGCTTAGCACTGAAAAAGTAAAACCTCTAACATGTCAGTTATAGAAAGCTATAGTCAAGAGTCCCTTGCAGCCAAAACTGCTGATTGTTTAAGAGTGCTCTGTAAACATAAGGATCTCCTGACTAAGGGCAAGAAAATGGAGCTGATTGAAAGATTGTTAGCTAACCAAAGTCTGGGTGATGGTTCAGAGGAACCTACCACTCCAGCAACTGTAGATGACAGTGTTGAAGTTAACATGGAACAAAATGTTGATGTTTCTGAGGAAGAGTCAGAAGAGGAGGGTGAGGCTGTTGTAACTGTCCCCCCTAGGCCTCTGCCTGCTCTACCTGCTGTGCCTACTGGACCTTTACCAGGTCCCACATTTAGTCCTCAGTACTTTGAACTGGAGAAAATGAAGCTAGAATTGGAGTATAAGAAACTTAATGCTCAAACTGACAAAGAACTAAGGCTAAGGGAAATGGAGCTCAAGTATGACTTAGAAATGAAGAAATTATCTGTTGAGAATGTTTCTCTCTCTGGCTCCTCTAGAAGTTCCAGTCCTAAAAGACCCCGGATGCCTAAAGAATTGGTTGGTATGTATGAGCCTAAGTTGGATGTGTTGGATTGGTTGTCTCTGTTTGAATATAATCATGGGCTCCAGAACATCACAGGAAATGACTTACTCACCTGGTTGTTCTCTAGGCTTCCCCCTGTTGCAACTGATGTGGTAATGGAGATGGGGGAGGAGGATAGGAAGGACTATGAATGTGTGAAACTAGCTTTGATAGCTAGGTTTGGGAAGACCCCTTCCCAGTATCTTAAGAGGTTTAGGAACCTCAAAAAGCATGATGGTACCCCTTGGGCTACCTGGGTGAGTGAATGTTTGAAAAACTTAGAGGGATGGATTAAGGGTTACAAGGTGAACACTTATGAAGGTATGAAGAATCTGTTTATGTTGGAGACTATTTATGATGCCTGCTCTCCTGAGCTCAGACAGCACTTGGCTGATTCCAGGGAATTGGATTCCAGGAAACTAGCTAAGGCTGCTGACTTGTGGGTTGCCAACAGGGCCACTCACAAGGATTCTGGGGTAACTCAGAAGAAGGATGGGGAGAAACAGTCTAAAAAGGACTCCAAAGAGAATTCTAATAATTCCTATCCCAAAGAGGGCCCCAAACCACAAAATAACCAGGGTAAGCCACATGGGAAACCTAGTCAGGCTACTGTACCTTCTGGCCACAAGCCAGAAGGAGGTCAGAACAAGCCACCCTTCCAGAGAGCATTTGGACAATGCTATGTCTGTCAGGGTACTGACCATATCAAAGGAGATCCCAAGTGCAAGGGTAAACCTGCAGGGATCAGCACAGTCTCCTTAGCCTTCACTCCTGAGGATGAAGTACAGATGGCTAGTGCCCACTTTGAACTCTTTGCTGAAGAACCCTTGGGTCTTCAAGCAACTGTAAACTTAGAGCCTATGGGTCTGGTTAGTCCCCAGAATAGGGTTGTGTATAACTCCCTACCTGTTAACTCTAAGGTGTATTATGTGGACAGTGTTCTTGTCAATGGCCAGGATACTCCTGCCAGGAGAGACACTGGGGCCAGCAGAACAGTAGTGGATGAAAGCTTCTTTCAACCTGAGGATGTGGCCAAAGCACCCAAAGGTCCCACTAAGATGTCTGGAGGCCCTGTCCAAATGGTTCCTATTCTACCAGCCCTCATTCAGTGTAACAACATGACAGTGAGGATCCCTGTCAGTGTTCAGACTGAGGTACCTGGGAAGGTCCTGTTAGGGAATGACCTAAGAACTCTAGGAGTAGTGTCACATACCCCCAGGCCTCCCAGTATGGAGAAGCAGAACTTAACCAAATTGGCTAGAAAGGCTACCTTGAAGGACCCTTCTAAGCCGGTGGAACCCTCTACTGAGAACCCCACTACAAGTCCTGGTGTTAGTAAGTTGACCTCTAACCCAGGCACATTTCAGGATAGTATGCTAGGAACATGGGCGCCCCAACCAAGCTCCATCATTGTTCCCCTAGTCTCAGAGTCTCTGACTCCCCCTGCTTCTGAGGAAGAGGTGGATAGACCAACTAGGCCCCTATCTGGACCTGAGAGAACTGGTAATTCTCAGTGCTGGTGGAAAACCAGAAAAGAAAAGTCTAAGGCCAAAAACCTTCAGACTGTTGGACCTTCTACTGAAGACCCCAACTCAAATCCTAATATTAAGGGGGAAACTCCTAAAATAGGTAAGGGTAGATCTAAGAGGAAGGGGAAGCAGGTACATTGCCTAACCCCAACCCCTCCAACCAAGAGGCCTAAGACCCAACCTGCTCCCACAAGAGAGGTGGTGAGGAACCTTGGAGGCCCCTCTAGATCTAAGGGAATCCTTTATAAGGACCCCTTGAAAAAGCCTAACATAGGTTCAGAAGTTGTACCAACTTCTGAGGGACTGGTCAACCAGATCCCCTATAACAAAAAGACTGATGTTCCTCAAAGGGTCTGTAGGTCCGTTAGCTTGCAAAAGAAAACCTTTGAGTTCTCCATCGAACATAGGTCAAGGTGTCACCATCAAAATGCTGATGGACTCTCTAGGATGTACATCATCGACTAGAGGTATGAGGTTCATCCAGGAGTGGATTAAATCCTCCTGTCCCTTAGTCTGGGGGGGGCGAGTGTTAGGGAGAATTCTCTGTTTAGGCTGAATTTCCCTACCTAGTGAGTCCCCCAGCAGCTTTGCTGGATTTCTGGGGTTTAATTTTTTTCTCCTGCCAAGAGTGAGACTCTTTTTCCCTCACTCTTGGACATGTTGAAGTGTGTTATCTTGGACAAACCTTGTGTTGAATGGGCTATGGGGTCTTTTACTCCATAGGGCCTCATGTATTTTTGTGATGTGGGTCACACAGCACCCTCTGTGCCGTGACCCAGGGGTGTCCTAGGGACTCCCCAACATAGACTCCATACCCTGGGACTGACTACTGTCTCCCAGGGCATGTAAAGTCACCAAAGACTTTGCTAGTCTTGAATCCTGAACAGAACCAGTACAAACCATCATATTGTGGACGTACTGGCTGGGGCAATTCGATTGCCCCAGGGTCTGTTAGTCGAGGGGGCACGTCTCCGTCCCCCCTGATCGAGTTTTGGCTGGTGGCAGTGGAAACTACTTTTTATATTCGACCGCGAATATTTCCCTATGGGATTTCCCATTGTTTTAGGCTAACACATTTAATTATTTATTTACGGTAGCCTTAAACATACCGCCGGTTTATATATTTATTTTTATAACTCCGGTTGGGACTTTTTGCCAAAACTTGATTCTAAAATGGCGTTGGTGTTCACCTCTGTAACTCTGACCCAAAGTGGAGCCCTTTGTTCCACTTTTGGCGGGCTTCTCCACAGAAGCCCTCCAAAGTGGTGCCACTCTGTCTGGGGTACTTAGGAGGGGTGGAGGGGGATTTAGGCACCCTGGACTGAGTTACCTTGGTAACTCAAGTCGCACTCCGTCCTGATTGGCCCAAGTGGTGAGCCGCCCGGCTCACCACTTAGCATGTTTGAGTGACAGCTAGG
This sequence comes from Ambystoma mexicanum, assembly GCF_040938575.1. Lineage (NCBI taxonomy): Eukaryota > Metazoa > Chordata > Amphibia > Caudata > Ambystomatidae > Ambystoma > Ambystoma mexicanum. Next base: position 822,721,232 of record NC_090928.1, on the reverse strand, counting down.
CTGGGTGAATGGGGGCTTGCTGCATAAAAGCAGGGCTTTGGGGACTGGGACTTCAGAAGTCGCCACAGGACCAAGAATCCGACGAGGGAAGAGCTGAGCCGACCTGCTTCGACGACACCAACCGGTGGAGCCCTGCTGAACCGTCTCACCACTTTTTCCCGACGACCGAGGAGAACTCTTAACGGAGTGGCTCCTTCCCTTGACTGGTGGGGACAACCAGTTTTCGCCTTCTTTCCATCCTTTGAGGTATCTCGTGGCCGCCTTGCCTGTGCCAAGCACCCCGGCAACCGGAATACCACGCTTTACCCCCTTACCGCGAAAGTCGGTACCAACCCTTTAACCGGAGGACTCCGCGGCTGGTTTCTTCCCGGGCAGTGCAACGACCCTCTTCTTCTGCTCTTCAGCGAGAACTTCTTCTCCCCTGACCGACGTCGAGCCCTGCTGCCACTGCCTGGAACAACTGCCACCGCTGGAGGATCCTTTCCGCTTAAGGTACTGTGTTCCGCCTGGCTTCCCTTGCCACCGACTGTACGGGGTAGATTTAGTCCCCGGCTTTCGAACCTGGGAGTGCCTGGGACACTTTGGCTAAACTTTCTGAGCCACTCTAAACTCTTTTTGACTGCTTGCAAGACTTTGAATCTCTAACTAACAGTGTGATCTTGGGCACATTTTCGCTCCGGCTACTCTAAGAGTGGGCCCTGCCTAGTGACTTTTGCTCACCTGTGACTTTGTGCTTCTTTGAGCCTATTGCAAGTGTTCTGGACCTAAGAGTGGTGTGTTCAACCCATTTCTGCTTTTTCTCTCCCTTTCTTGGAAACTACTAGAGTGTCATCTAACGTTAAGCACTCACCTCTGTTTTAATTAAGTGGTGTTAACCTAGAGTTGTCTAGATAGGAGAAAGGACTGAATCTACTTTCATTATAACTGTGTTTGACGTTTTACTATATTGTTGCTAGAGTGTTTTTAACTTATGTGTATTTTAAATAAATAACTATCTACTTTTGAAACCAAGCTCTGGTCAGTGTTTGCTTGTGCTATTGTGTTTTGGTACATATTGTGTATACTTTACATACTGCCTAACTCTTCTTGAGAGAAGTCTGACTGCTCAGCCACAGCTACCAGGTAAATCTGGGTGGTACAGACTGCTACCAAAGGGGTTTACTGCTCTACCTGTAGTCTTAAATCTTTTGCAGTGTTCCCCAAGGGAACTGCACAGGTTTCTGCCTAACACTTTGGCTAGTATAACCATACAAAAATCAAAACAATAAATACAATAAATAAAAAGTGAGGCCAGCAGGAGGCAAGTGCAAGGGTAGGGGAGACATCAAATGTCAAGTGCTGGTAGCGGGCTGTAGGGATACAGAAACAGTCCCAGAGTACAACTAGTGGGGAGGAGACCTGGGCCCGAGATCAGAGGATAGCCAGGTAAACCAGTGTAGTTTCAGTTTCAACCAGGAGATCAGCAGGCGAGCAAAGGAGAGAACGCAGAAGCAAAGTGGAAGGTCTTGAGTTGCATCCGGAACTGGAGAAGGAGGCCACAGAAGAAGAAAGATATCTATCAGCAACTCGTTGCTTGGGGAAGCGACTGACCCTGAGGGAATTGGAGGCGGATGAGCGAAGAGCTTGAGAGGGAAATTATTTTGGAAGAGAGAGTTGAAGGTATGGAGGTTCCATGCCCCAGAAAGCCTTATGGACAATGCAGAGGGTTTTCAACTTAATCCTCGCCTCCACTGGGAGCCAGTGCAGGGATTTCAGTCCTGGAGAGATACGATCCCTGGGCTTGAGGCCAAGGACAATTGTTGCAGTCCTGTTTTGGAGGAGTTGCCAAGGGTGGAGAGTAGAGGCAGGCAGATTTAGAAAGAGGCTGTTGCAGTAGTCCAGCCAAGAGAGAACCAGAGCTCTTGAGACCGTGAGCTTCTGGGGGAAGGAGAGGAAAGGAAGAATAACTCTGAGGAGGTGCAGCTCGTAGTGTGACTTCTTAGACATGTCAGAGATGTGAGGAGAGAAGGAGAGTGTGGAGTTGAAGATGATCCTGAGTTTTTTGATGATGAAAATTGACGTTCATACAATAAGTGAAAAATATATTCAACATTGGTGCAGAAACATGAATCTTCTGAATACATTATTGTACAATGATATTCTGAAGCAGGCTTCTCAGGTCTTTTCCCAGATAATAATTGGTGCACCTTTCGTTGCTTTCATTTGATACATTTCTAAACTGTCGTCCATGACTTTACGTGAGTGTAGATGATGAATAGTGTAATGTTCTTACAAACTATTCCATTCTGAAACAGATAGATGCTGAAACTGACCTTTACTGCTTTTGTTTGTTGACTCAACATAAATCACAGACAAGTGTGGTACAGTCAGACTACCTTTATATAAATGATTGTGTTCCAATAGAAATGCCAATGCGTTTTTCCCTTTTCCAATATCAATAATGTGTTGCCAAATTCTCTTATCTTTAGTGGCAACACCATTTACGAAAACAAACAAGGAATCTGCAATGTTACGCTTCAGTGGTAAAGTGTTAACATTTTCTTCCAAATTCAGGGATAAATACACGGCTGAGCCTCTCAGACCTTGCACTAATGACTTCTCAGGAAAATATGACATCTTTGTTTTCAGTCTAACAATAACTTGAAAAGGATAAACAGTTTGCAATGCAATCACTTCAAACATGTTAAATGTTTTAAGCACACAAGGACTTTAAAGCACTACCATATCGTTTAGCAGACTACTTGGCGGAATACGTGTTTGATTATAAAATCCAACACAGTGTCTACAAACATAAAGTGCCTCACTTGTGTCAAATCATTCTTGTACAAACAAATACAGATGAAGTTATTTCCAAACATCTTCTAAACTGTGTTTAATTTTGTTCTCAACATACACTAGTTAGACTTCAGACTTATAAAAAAGGTGTCGACAAGATACACAAAAACTGTCTGGTCTTTCAGAAGAAAACAACTCAAACTTTGCATGCTTCTTTTATAATGTTGTAAAATCTGATCCTTTGAAAGCATAGGATCATCACTTCCACTTCCTATAAGTGTTTGATCTACATACACATAGGGTCTCATCACGAGTCTGTTGATAACCCTTAAATGCAGCGGTAGGGCTATTACTGCTGCATTTAAGGGTCTGCCAGATCATGGGATGGCAGGTTTGCCCTCAGCTCTGAGCTGGGGTCAAAACCACTGTGATTTTGCCAATTTTTGGCTTTATTACGGCCGGCACTAATACCATCGGCGTTAATAGTGCAGAAATTCCCCATTGGGCCCAATGGGCAATGGGGAATTCCCGAATGGGCACAATGGGGAATGGGAACCAATAGTTCCGCCAAACCTGAGATCTGGCGCTAATATCGCCGGGGGGGGTTTGGCAGTAGGGCTAATAGCCCCGGCGGTAATACGGCCGGGGTTACCGCCCAACTTGTGATGAGGCCCATACTCTTTTAAATGCATCATATTTATCATTTGCATTGTAGAAACTAAACTTTCTACAGTTCCTATCGAAAGTATTTCATTTAAAACTTCAAGAGACATACTTAGTGGTTTGCATACAAACAGTTGAACTAGAAGGTATCTCATTTTAATATGAAGTGTAGCCCGCATCCGTACATGATGAAACTGATTATTTCATGTACAAGACAAGTTAGAGAGTGACCCAAATGTCTTTTTTCATGAATTTCATAGTGATCTATTTTTTGTTGCATTCTTGATCTGTCTTTGAACATTATCATTTGTGTGAAATACTTGCAAAAATGCTTTAAAATTTTACAAGAAAATGTATCAATATTCAAAAAACAATTTGCAAGTCCATACCTCACAATCCTTCTTTAGGTTCATTTTTCACTGACCTACAGTTTCCTTTTCTGTATTATTACACAGTTTGATTTCTTCTTTTTTTTTAAAAAAAAACCACCATTTCGGACTGCATTGCTAAGTCCACTCCCATCAATATTAGCGGAACATTCTTTCCTTGAATGTAACTCTCCTCATTACAATAAATGTCAGTATGAGAAGTGTGCTTGAACTCTCCACCAAAAATGTCACAAAAGTTGTCATGTGTAAATAGATTTGTATGAATTATGTAGTCACCTTAAGCAATTTCTTAAGTTTATTTAATACAAAATTGAACAATGTTCTATTCATATCCAAATCTGTCTTAACTTCTACTCTTTCCTTTTGCAAACAACACTTTACCACATATCTAGATTTTGTTTTCACGCTTCTCCAAAGATTGGTAAAAGCTTGGGAGTGATACTTTTTCCTATATATATCCTTATTTCTCTGTTTCAAATTCATAGCACATTGGCTACCTTTTTTCTAAAAATCTTCCTATTTTACCAGCTAGTAACAAATTTGAATTCTTCTTTACTTTTTTTTATTTTCAATGAAAACGTTATCAGCTCCACCAAAACATTGTGTTGGCATATTTCTTATTTCAACTTTAACATTGTTAAAACTATCCTCAACACTACAATTGTTGAATTATTGGCAGGATTTGTATATACAGATTTAAAAACACTACTTTAAAAAAAGATTATACTGTTTAACTCTACTTCCCAGCTGGTGACCCTTCCCTATAGCTCGTTGTTGTTATGTATTTGATGGCATCTTACAAAAGAAACTGTATAAAAACACAACATTCAAATGATTCATGCATTGTGTTTATTTATATTTTTAATATAAAATATGAGTTTCAAACCCCAGGCTAACAAGTGGAGATGGACTTTAACAGCCAGCCAACCCAGGATTTGTAATGCCAAGCAAAACAAGAAACTCACTGAAAGTTGCAGAACAGAAATTCATGTTTCAGCCCATCAGCCCAAGTGTAATAGTTATTTGCAACCTGGGATTTTTCCTCACAAGATTTATACTAAAGTGAGTACACCTCACACCAGAAAAAAAGTACACCACCACGATGTAAATCAAAAAGACAAGTGTTCCCTTTTCAGATGACAGCAAACATAAAAATAAACTGTTCCAAATTGGATACCATAATTAGAAAAGGAACCTTTATAAATAAATGACTACTACTAGTCTCCAAAACATATCAGCATGTCCACCGTCCTTCCACTACCCATCCCCACGATCAGTACAGTTTTAATGGCTAAGTCCCCTACTAGCGCCAGAAAATGCCTCACAAACCTCTACTTAACATCTAAATGACAACTCCAAGTACCGAGCATCAAGTATATTTGTGTTCACATAACTAGGCCCTACCACACCCTTGCTTCTCCCAGCACACATTTAATTACTCCTCCTTAGCCATCCTCAACAAAACACATGCACAATAACCTACCTCACCTGATTTCAAACATCACAGCATAATAACACAATAGCCTAATGCACTATCCTGCCTTCCCCTACAAACTAATAACTACAACTGCTAATCAACAAATTTATATCAGCATGTATGTCCTCCCTTCACTGTCCATCCCCACTGTACTTAAGTTTCAATGGGCATATGCGCTAGCCAGCCCTAGAACACTTCCAAACCTCATCAATAATAGGGTTTCCCCAACCCACTATGCAACTCCATTAATTTGGCATCTTATACACCACATGACCCATTTCTCACATAGCATAATAATTCCACATCCACACCACATCCAGAAGAAAGGTGTGATATGTCAAAACCCAATACATGCCGTAACAGTGAAAGCAGGATTTGAAAAAAACATACAATCAATATATACATAAACTATTCATGACAAAGATATCAAGAGAAAAAAAGCTGGAACATAATGCACTAGCACTGAATTACTCCACCCAGCTCCAGTTTATACACATAACAACCCTCTGCTTAAGGACTGTAGGTTAACTCCAGGTAGGCAACATTCACTCTACTCCTACTCATAACTGTGCTCTGTCACAACCTTCATCCTCCTAAAATCCGATTGGTGGCAATTTAAAGAGAAGAATCATTGTTACATTAGCATAACAATTTATTCCATTTGTGTTGCTGAATTTCAATGGACCCAAGAGTACAGTTTGTGGATTGTTTGATGTCTCTGTAGATTTTTCAGGAGAAGAGATATTTTTGTCTTGGTTTTCTGATGGACGTGCAGTTGACTCCGTACTAGACAGTTTTACTGTTGTATTTTTTGATGCAGAAACATCTGGTCATTGTTTCTTTAGTGATATTGTTGCGAGATCTGTTATCACTCATGTTTGTTTTAGTTGTCTTTTTAAAGGTTTCTTTTTTTGAGGTACAGGGTACATATCTAAATGGAGGGTTTATAGTTCCCCTAGCCCATCGTATTCAAGGATGCAATGAATGTCAGCGTTGCTGCCAATGTCAATCAATGCTTGATCTAGGGTTAGACCTTGTAATTTGTGAATAGTGACAGCATATGCAAAGGATAGAGAAAACTGTTCTCTGCATACGTACATGTCTTTCAGGTGAAGGAAATGTGCGATTGTCCAGCCAATTTTTGTAACTTCTGCAAGTTTGTCATAGTGGATGTTGACAAACTGAATGTTGTTGTCGTGTGGATATGTTTGCAAGCCAACAACGGTACCAAATACTCCATTGACTAAACATTGTTCTATGTGAATGTTTTGTTTTAGAATTACTCTGCAGTTTAGACACAAAGTCAATATTTTCTCCAATCCAGCTGTGTTGGAGATACTTTTTTCTAGGCTATTTAGTTGTGATGTTGCTTGTTGACGCATAGGAAGTTTCATGCCATACACTTTTAGTTTGTCTGTGGAGCTGATGTGCAGTAAAGGTTGCATTTCCTTTTTCAAAATTGTCTTTTTGAATTGACTACAGCTTCAAGGGTTCGCATTAAGGGCACACATTTTAGATGTGGTTGAGTTAATTGTACCTTCAGGAGCAGATGTGTTTCGTCCATATAGCTCATGAATTAGTCTATTTAAGATGGATTTTGAATCTTTACTAACCAGACCAGTTCTAATGCATTTTAAAATGTTAGCATGGTTGAGGTCTGTAGACTGATGCATGTTTTGAGTCACTTCTTTGTGGTGAAAATGTTGCCATAGATTTACATTTCCAATGCTGGTGGGGGTATTGCAGCATTGTTTGTATCCTAATGTTTTGGAAATGGGTTGACCTTTTACTGATGTTAACTGAAACCGTAATTGCTTCATCTATCAGGAGCACTTTCATTTGTTTCAGAATTCTACATACTTAAATAGCAGCTTCTGCTGATAATTTGTAGTATTCTAATTTGTTTTGGCATTCTACTCGGGAGGAGCATTCCCCGGTGTAAAGTCACACCTCCTATGTTGTAGGCAGCTACACCTGTGGGGGCTGTTACTACAGCTGGAATGTTGATCTTGGTTAAATTTTGTAGAAATGTGCTGATTATTGTAATTACAAATTGTTTACTTAAACCAGCTTCTCCACTTACATACAGGAGTAGAGGTAATTGTTACAGCTACAGGTCTTAGTTTCATGTTTAAAAACAGGTTACAATTTTTGAGTGACTTCCAGATAAATGGAGAGTTGTTCATTATTTAACTGTGATCTGAGCACTGTCTACCCTCTGCAGATTGTTTATATTGATACATGATATGTTCTACCTCCTTCATGGCTATTTCTAAGTGTTCTTGGCTTCCTGTAAGGGAAGGTTGATTGCCCTCCGGAGTGTCTTTGTCTAGTTGAGTTTCAATTTCTTCCTCCTGTTGGTGTTCATTTTCCAACATTTCTTTGTATTGTTTGAAATTGTCATTTGATATACTGCTTTCATTTGCTTTAAATACAGCTGAAAATGAGTCATAGTTACCTAATAAGTCTTCTTCTTTTCTCCAGGATTTCAAAAGTTGGAGTAGGATCATGTAATACAGTTCTCTATGTTGTGGATATTCAAAATGATGACTTTATATGATTAATTAGATTGGGTTTGGTGAGGTTAACTAGTATTTGCCACAGACCCATCTTTTCCAAAGCAATACTTTGGTTTGGGTAGTATGTGTCAATTAAATGTTTTGGCTGTTGGGACCATTTGTGGCTATGGCTTCTATCTCTTGGTAGGATTTTAGTACTCTTTCTCGGGATACTTTCTCGGGATGAAGCCCAGCCAAGATTCAGCCAGACAATGTGTTCAGATTTGACATCTAAGGGTGTACATGTTAAATGGTCTGCAGCTTCGTAGCACCCGCATTCTGAATGGGAGAGCATTTTTATACCGAAGCTGTACAATCTTTGTGATAGTGTTTTGTCAGATTTTATGTAATTCCAGTTATCTTTTAGTTCTGTTTAATCAGCTTTGGTGAGATAAGGCTGTGGCATATCTTGCAACTGCAGTGGAATTTACTTTTTGTCTATGTTTGCATTCCACAAGAGGGCAATGATTGCTTTGCAATCATTGATGTACTTGAATGCTTCGTCCCTTTTAATGTATGTATTTTTAGGGGATTTGCATTTCACGCTGTGTCCAACAGAAGACATCAAGCTATTTACTTGTCCTTTTTTGCAAACTGGTCTAGGGAAACCAAAGTGACATTTGTTATAGTATGTGCCTTTGTGTTTATATCTATGTGGGAAGTACTTGCCACACTTATGTTTTTTGAAGCGTATGATTTGTTTGTAGGTCATTAGCTGTGGTTTCTGAAGGGACACGTGATGTATTTTTCAAAAAACTGTAATGCAGTGGTGTCACTATCATGGACAAATTTAAGAGCATCTTTTATTCACAAAGTTATGTGGATGTGTGGTGCTCATCTGGATTTCACCAAATTAAGTATTGCATTTCTCCGAGTGGAGGGCTAGTTTTAGTGCAGATAAAGATCAGTTTAGCAATGAAGCGATGGTGAAAGTACTTTGATAAATTCACTAGGCCAAGAGAGCAGAGTTCTCCTGGAGTTTTTATATCTATTCCTTTATTTTGGTTTACATTCTGTAAGAAGTTGTGCAAGTCGTCCCATGCATACACTGCACAACTTAAAGTAACAAACCATGTAGGTGGGCCTAGGTTCCTTAGCATACAACATATATCAGCATGACATCGGAACCAGTATTCCTGTGTACGACGCATGTTTGCCAATAGATTTGTGATACCTGACTGCAAGAATTCATCTGTGTCTTTTATCTTTTGAAGCAGTTGGTAGGGGAAATGTTTAAAATGTTAGAACCTGTTGTTAATGTGTGCGCAACTCCATAACATAGAGTTGCTAGTTCACTTTAAAAGATAGGTGGAAAATGTATTCAATATTTTGTCGGAATCTGGGGTCTTCAGAATGCATTCTTAAAGACTGATATACTGATGCACTAATATGTATGGACCTTTCATCATATTTTTCTCCTTTTCCTGTAGGAAAGAGTAGAGGAAATGAATGTGCTTCTATACTTTTTTCCCATATGCTCATCAGGGATTAGTTGGCTTGATACATTTGATGTTTCTAATGCATCGTTAAAGGTGTCTTTGGAGTGTAGTGGGTGAATTGTATACTGGTTTAAAATGTTGGCTGCACTAGTAGGATCTACACGTTCAAATTGGCCAGTTGTTGGTGAGTCTTGAATTATTTGAGTGGTTTCTCTTACGTTCTTCTAGATATTGCATGGCTTGTCGAACTTTGTTTAAGTCGATTAGTCGTTGCAAAATTATTGTGTTGTTTGTTGGTATACAATTAACTAATACAATCAAACATTGATCTGTTGCTCGTTGTACTCCTAGAGTTTGTACCTTTTCTTTGAGATCTAATGGCAATATGCAATAGATATTCTTTAGTAACTCAGAGGTAATTTGGCTGATTTCGGTTGAAGGCGTATTATAGCCTGAAATTGGTGTACTTTTTTGATCATACTGCTCTCATAGAAGTTATGTTGTTGGAGAGATTTCGGAAGTGGGAATATTTCTAAGTGAATAGTGATAGCACGTGATGGCATTTGGGTATTGTCAAGCTTTGTGTTGCAGTACATGCTATTGAGGGGTCAGTTATTTTGTGTTTAGTTTCAGCTGTTAGATTTAAAGCTAATTGGGACCATTGTAATTCTTCATTGTCCTCTATGTTGTATGCTATGTCTACTGTGTGTGTGCTCTTTTTATAAAACTTTCTGCAACAACAGACACATTTTTGGTCTGGCATTTCAGCAGGTGTTTTTTGAAACTTAACTATTACTTTTTTGTATGTCTTCATTAGGATGTTGGTGTTTATGAGGTTTTCGGTAATGTTTTCTGAAGTTACAGAATTTTCCAAGTCAACTTCAGTTCCAAGATATTTATGTTGGATGTGTTCTATTTCTTGAAGCAGTTCTTTGGCTCTTCCTTATAGGAGATTGTTATTTAAATTGTGCAATTCTAGAGAAGGACATTTTGCAAAGTATAGTTTATGCACAAGATCCTGTATAATAAAATGGTGTGTTGCTAACATTTTGATGTGGTGAAAGGTGCTTTTGAAAGCAGTTGCTAAAATGCAGGCTAATGAATGGCTTCAAAGTCCTGTGTGGCTGTGCACTGGACAAGGGTCCATAATTTGTAAAGTTTTCATTTTACATTTGTGTTTTAGTTTCACTTAGTGGTTGTGGAACTTTCTTAAAGATTTGAAAGATGGTTGGTGTACATTTCACATTGAGTTGCATGTCCATTTGCACACTGGATGGTTTGTTAGTTGACCGTTGGTTGGGGACTTTTTTTTATAGGGGTTCTTTTGCCATAATGGTGTTTCCACCATTTTGTATCCCCAACCATTATTGTCTATGACAAATGTTTTTGTTGTTCTTGTTTATAAGCTTCTTCAATTAAATATGGTTCTCTGCTGCTTGTGTGAATCCATTCACCATCACAGAAGTTTAAAAAGGTCTCTATATTGACACTGCACATGTTTAGAACTACTTTTTGTAATTGATTTGATTAATTTAGTTAGTGGTTTCATTCTGTTTAAAATCATTATAAACAATGTTCTCTTTAGTAGAAAAGCGCTGCCAATTAGAGCTTGCAGGATTAGTCTCCTGTGGTAGTTTTTAAGGGCAGATTGTGACTTTTCAGCTGTTTTTATAAGATTGTAAAGAACCCTACGGTTGAACATTTTTTAGTAACATACATTTCTTGGATTGCTTTATCGTGACTACGTTAACAAAGATAGATAAAATGTAAGGTTTGTTAGTAGGTCTGCTTTTCTTTTTACATATTTTTTTACTTTTATTTTTTGCACGAGGGGCCTTACATTTTTTATTTGTGACTGTTCAGTGAGGTTACCAGCTCTTTTGTTTTAATGTTTTCTATAAATTGATTTAGAGGTGGATGCATATATAATTTGGTTTCATTCTTATCTGGTCTATTCTTCGTCTCTTTTCTATGGAGTTGCATTTTCCTGTTTCTGTTGGGAAAAGAGAAAGTTTGGGTTTGAAAGTTGTGCAATGTACATGCATGTATCATGAATGGGTGTGTGGGTGTGATAGGAGAGCTTAATACAGTGCTGTTTGATTGTGAGGTGGCATACAAGTTGTAGTTGGGAAGGTTGTGAAAGTAAAATTCTGTAAAGGTGTGATGGTGACAGGTTAGTGATTAAGAGAGTAGTGGTGTGATTGAATCAGTAGGGACATTTTGCTGTTTTCAAGATCACAGTGGGTTTTCAAATGGTGTTGTTTAGATGGGAATAGGAAGAAGGTGAATGGTGCAGTATAATGCATTAGAGTGAAAGAATTATTGGTTTGAAAACAGTAGTCTGGAGTAATATATAGCGGAAATGTGCTGTTTTCATTACATACATTTACATGTTTCATTAATGTACTAACTTTGTAGGATGAGAAGGGTATTCTTTCTTCAGTTCTTGTCTTCGGGAATATGTTTCTTTCCTGTAATTGTAAAAGAAAGTTTGTGGGGATATGTGGTAATGTTGAAGTACTTTTAGTGAGCAAGGTTGTTATTTATGAAGGTAGGAGGAGTCGTTGGGAAAACAGTTAATGAAAATGCTGGATGTTTAAAAAGGTTTGTTTTTAGGAGCATTTTTTCGGAAAGTTAAGACATGCACATTTATATACTATCTGTGTGTAACGTTTTGCAAAAGAGAAGAACAGATGATTGAAAAGATTTGTAGTACACTTTTAAATGGAATTTGGTGTGTGGAAGTTTAATATGTTAGGAGTATGTGCATATTTGCCAACATGATTCATTCTAATCTCTAGGTGTTTATGTAATCCTAGATTTGTTGCATTTTCTGCATTACAGGGTTGTTGAAAAGTAGTTTTTGGATGGCTCATAACTTTGGCACCACTCAATGAAACTGCATGACATTTTGCGATTACATTCTAGACCTGACTCTGAATGGTTCTGCAAAATGTGGTGCTGTTTTGTTAAGAGGGAACACAATTAGAGGGGGGTCCTAAAATATTTTAAAGGCTCATAAGTGTGGTGCCATTTGAGGAAACTGTACAAAAGTTTGCAAACAGATTTTAGACCTAGATATTCATGTTTTTGCAAAGTCTGGTGGGATTTTGTCAAGAGGGAACAAAGCAAGATAATATTTCAAAGGCTTATAAATATGGTGCAATTTGACGAATCTGTAAAAAGGTTTTCAGAAAGATTGTAGACACAACCTTGAATGTTTATGCAAAGACTGGATGGATTTTGTCAAGTAGGTGCTAAGTTATATGACTATTTTATGTACGTAAATTTTGACAATTTTCAAAAAATAAAACATGGGTGGATTTGCAGCAAACCCATGCAAGAGCATTTGCAAAGATCTGAAAGCAAGGTTTTGCAAATATGTCATGTGTTTTATTTTTTTGAAAGTGTGAAAATGAAAATACACAACACAGTGATATAACATTGGTGTCTAGACAATGGTCCTGGTCATCAGCAAGGAGAAATGTGTACTGTAATTTGCTCATTTGTGCATGCGGCATGGCTGAAGTGGTAGGTTTGAATGGAAAGAATATTCCGTTTACGGTCACAGTCTGAAGTAGTGGACTAGATTACAACTAACATGCACATCGAGCATTAGCAAGGATCTAAAAGGATGTTTTTGGAAATATGGCTTGTGTTTTTTTTCAAAAGTGTAAGAATGTAAGTAGAAAAATGAGTGATCTACATTTAGTGTCTGGGTACTGTGCCTGGTACTCGACAAACACAAATGTGTACTCTGATTTGCTTATTGAGGAATGCAACATGGCTGAAGTCCATGCCTCATGGATTTGGAGACTGACCAAGGCTGCAAGCCAGGAGCACTGCCCATTGGTTACATTATAAGGGTATAGGGGACACTGAGCTAGGATCTAGGGTAGGTGCATTGAATAATAGGGGTGGTTTGGTTGTGCTGCGGTCATGGTTGAGCCTTATTCTGTAGGCATTTGGATAATTTGCATCCCAAGTATGCACTGCTAATAATGACAGACATAAGTAGATGTTGCAAAAAATATGTTTCTTAAAGGAGGTTTATAGTTCTTTCATATATATGAAAAGAGGAATTATTAATAACTTATATGAAGTGATTTAACACCAAAAAACATTTTTACTTTTAAAACCCTGTTAAATTGACAGAAAAATCCTTGTTAAAGGGATGTTAGAGTTAAGATACTTCCCGCTCTTGGGACTCCTCTGCTCCAGCAGTAAGCCAGTGGTTTCCAACCGGGGCATCCCTTGCACTTGCCCATCCATACTGCCCTTCTATTTATGAACCTCTCTCACTGCACGAAGCATATGTGCATTTATTCGAGCACTGTGTACAATTTCTTTGCATAATTATGGGAAAGACAGATGCAGAAGATTTGTAGAAGATTGTTAAGTGGCAGTTGGTGTGTGGAAGCTTAATATGGCTGTAGGGTTATATGCACCGTTTTTTGGAAGTGATGGGTGGATGGATGTGTGACTGTTTGAAAGCAGTCATTGAGGTGGTGTCACAAATATAACATTAAAAAGGGTAGAAGGGCTGCCCTCTGCGATGGTGTGCACGTGCCATCCACTCCTTTTAATGATCCATGGCCTGGAAGGTGGACTGTGGAGACCACGGATAGTTATAAAGGTCCATTGATTATGGTCCTTATTGTATGGTAGATATAAGTATTTGGGGCAGAAATCTGTTTCTGTCCTTTTATATTTTTCGCTAGTATACAATTGTCCATTATGTCCATTAGCATAACACCAAATGGTAATGGAAATGTTGGAAAATCTTATTGAGTCTAACTACTTTACTGAGAAATGTAAAGTGAGTGGAGTCTATAAGATAATGTTTTTAATTCTAGTTTTTAACTTTGAAAGGTGGATCCAAAAGGAACCTTTTTCTTTTGATTTATTTCTTTGGAAGGAGAGGTCAGAAAGTAAGGTGGGGAGGGAAATGAGGGAAGAGGCACAAACCACAAAAATGGAGCGGCAGGTGGACAGGTGGAAGATGTTGCCTTTGTGTTACATCTAAGGTAGGGACAATGTTTCACAGCTTCACAAGCGCTTCGAAATTGCTCCCCCCTGCAGAGTGGTGTGTTGCAGTATACACAGAGTACTGTCGTCCTCGAAAGATATGGATCAACAGCACTTTTATTGTTTGTAAGGTAGCTGGTGGGATTTTGTGTCCCACAGAAGCAGGCTGCGTCATTACAGTATTGGTTAAGGAAGATGAGTTGGAGGGAGACAGCCTACTACTTGCTTATTGAGCTTATTGACTTGCTTGTTGAACAACCTTAGGCATATTCAACTTAGTAAGTATCAATTTTATTCAACCACGGAGTATACCACAGAGTACACACTACCCCTGATGCCACTACAATGCTGCCCTTGAGCGTACTGATATTGAAGGCTGGTGGATAACTGCAAATGCTGATGCACACCACTTTGCCTGAGGGATCAGGAGAAGAGGGCACCACCTAGAGCAGCCTTGATGCACCAGTAAGGTCCACCCCCCATGTCAATGACCCCACCTCACACGCATGAGAATGTACTGCACCACACAGACTCAACCTTCATGGACAACTCCACTCCGTTAGAATACACAATATGACAGTCCATTACCAAGACATCAGTAGTGTGTACATCAGTTAACCTACCTCAACCGTCATAGGACACCACCCCAGATGACCTGTCATAAAGCTCTGTGGCAAATCAAGCTGTATATTGCCAGAGGACCCCTGCATGGATCACATGGAATGACACCAAACCCTCCATGCACCATCACACCTGCATAGCCCCCAGCATTCTCATGTGTGAAGCAGCAAGTAGTCACATGTTCTCAAGAGCAGCAACATGATCGGCAAACACCATGTAAAACATGCAGGCCACTTTATGGCACCAGGAGCAACTATACACTTTATTACAAATATTGCACATCACAGAGGAAGCATTCATGTCTTGGTCACCATGCACAGTACATCATGTGGGCAAATCAACCCATTAATGACACTGTACATGATTGACAGGGATCTGCCAAACAGCAGGGGAATGGCTCTCACATCTCTGAAAAATCCATCCTCTGGGAGAAATATTCCACAACAGCAACCGACAGCAACAATATATCTGGGGACAGAGAGAGGGAAGGCACAGTTAGAATCCTACATGGGACATCACACCCATATCTTTCCACAGTTTGAAGCAAGACACATGCATGTAGCCATGCTAGTTAAGAAGTGTGATATCATCAGATGTAGAGGTTCCGAAGGATAGACTTGTGATGACATATCTAACCTCTAAATGGGTCCAACACTGACCCTGCAACTCATACCAGCATATATTCATGCACGGCCTCACAATGCACCCAGTTTGTAATTATGGGATAGATGGGTACACACATACTTGCAATGTACCCACCTGTACTCCAAATGTGTCCTGATGTCCATGGTACATGCCTCCCAGTCCCTCTCTTGGCAAGAAAATGGCTCAACGGGACAATTCACACATGACCTTCACACATTTTGATCAGCCATCATATGAACAACTCTAATCAGTGGCAGTAAGCTGCAATGAAAAATGTGTCATTCACTGTTGCCGAAGAGCCTTTCAATCTACAAACTAGAAGGTTTCCGGAAACAATAGCCTATTCACCTTATCGACATAGCAGGCAAGTACAAGATCAGTATGTTCCTTGGGTTGTAGACAGGTCATGGCAAATGCGCACAGGAATGCATGGCACCTAACTACCTCATGCCCAAGCATTAGTCTGCCACCCTCCTGGAAAAGCATGCACAGAACTAGAAAATAAATCACTGCCCTCTACAATTTTCCCCCACATACATGATGTAATTAGCTGTGAACGAACTGGGAATAGGATGTGTGGTTTTAAAGGGGATACTAATATACAAAATATTTAAGCTAATGTGCCCGTTCTGGCTCAAAAGATTGGACATGTGTCTAGTCAAACTTGTAATGTGGATGAAAGTAATGACATATTGTTGCCCTTGGGAAGAGGAATAAAGCTGGAAGAACGTATGCCATTATTGTCTTGTCCATTTATGAATAGAGGTTTTATTATGGATCTTCTACATCGTATACCAGCATTTAGGAATATATGTATAATGGATATAACAAGGATTATTCTTCCAACCCACAAATTGGGCCTTGGATGAATTTATTTCTCCGACATTAGAGCCCTTTTGAGTCTTTCTTACTACAAACTAAGAAAGATGGATTTCCAACTTACTGTTTGTCAGAAACATGTGTACAGCAACTGATGAGTAACTCTTGTTTTCACATGGGCTGTACTAATACACATGTCCCAGTGAACAGAACTGGGCCCATTTGTTTGGGATATAAAACTACTCCCTTAATCATTTTATATCATGCCCTACATGAATCCCTGGAAATCAAGTCCAATTACGATGGGCTTCTTGGAATACATGGGGAATATGTGGGGATTTACCTCTTTTTTAGGAAAACCTCAGGGTCTGAAGATGATCTCTTCATATGTAATATTTCTCTTACAGGAAACTTGGTAAACTGATAGTTTCATTAATGATGGGTTTAATATCATCTGTACTCCTTCAAAGCAAAATATACATGGGCGGCTTGGCTATAGGGGCAAAATCTTTCCTACATCTGAAACCCTTTCTGGTGGGCAAACCTTGTTCTTATGTCTCTTCGGCAGTTCTATATGATGGGAGTCAGTTACAAATAATGGCTCTAATCATAAATGTATATAAACCACCAGGGGAGAAAAACAATTGTGCAAACGAGGAAAGTTTAATGAATTATTAACCAATTGGTATACTCACCATCAGTTAGGGAGGGTCATTATTGCAGGTGATTTTAATCAGCATATGTTCCTGAATGAGGGGCGTGATCAGATTTTGGTCATTAACCATGGACCTAGTTTTAGAGTAGGCCCCATCGTACATTTCTGCAAAATAAACAGATGGAGGTAATATCTAGAAACATATCACCTAGTTTGCCTCAATCTTAAGGCAACATTCCATTGATCTGTAGCCAACACATGGACCAATGGAACTTCTTCTTCATATATTGATTATGTGTTTATTAGTCAAGATCTATGGCCATACTTTAGTCCTATTACACTGGTACAGCCTAACCTTAGTGATCACTTGGTATTGACGCGTATATGTTCATTGGGAAATACTTAGCCGAGCTCAGGCAGGAAACGTGGCTTAAAGGTCTTGATCAATAATCAGGGTAACCAAAAATATATTGGTCATATATAAATGTTGGAAAGCTTAACTATCTCATAAACAATGATTTTAAATTGATCTTAAGTGAGTTATCCCATCATGACTCAGACCTGATTACCACACTGTTGCAATCTTTCAATCATTTTAAGTTGTGTAGAATGAACAAAGTGAAGAAGGGCAGTGGGCGTAGTAAATTTGATGTAGACATCTATCAAAGGAAAAAAGAGTATCAGAAAGAAAGGGCTATGGCTATGAAACAAATTGATCTCTCTAAGTCAGTACGTGTTGCATATTTAGCATCTTTAGCAAATAAATACAAAAACTGGGTTCAACAACACAGAAGCTTGTTGCACAGTGGTAATTGGAGATGCATGTTAAAATGTCTTCATATGAATGATAACAGAAAGTGTTGGTCCTTTTTTAGGTTATATCTGGCAGGTATATCTCTGCATGAATTGAACGATATTTCCAAGAAATCTTGATTATTATATATGGGACATCTATTCCACAATCCATCATTAACTGAATTGACCATTCTTGTTTGCTTTGGGGATTGTAGAATCTTGAAGGTATTCAAAGTGACAATATTGAATTA
Source organism: Ambystoma mexicanum (assembly GCF_040938575.1). Lineage (NCBI taxonomy): Eukaryota > Metazoa > Chordata > Amphibia > Caudata > Ambystomatidae > Ambystoma > Ambystoma mexicanum. The sequence continues at coordinate 822,703,117 of NC_090928.1, read as the reverse complement.
GTAATTAAGAACATCAAATGCTCTATGGCCCCCAGCCCTGACACAATTCCTAATGTTATATTTAAAACGAATCCATCTAAATGGGTGGAGATCTTGGCTCTCTGGTTCAGCAAGATATTGTCATCTGGCAGGATTCCTGATAATTGGATAGAGTCGATAATGATCCTTGTATACAACAAGGGTGGTGGGGATGATCTCTCCAACTATTGGCTCCTACCTATGACCGATTTCAGTGCCATAATCTTTGCAACATAAAAAAAACGAATATATGGGCACTGGGTTGTGCCTTTCATGTGACCAGGGTTTTGTTTTTCCTATTGCGGTCCTTGTTTGCTGATTGTGGAGGCCACGTGTTCTTGTTGGTATAACATATGTAGTGAGGTTGCTCTGTGCATTCTGTATTTATGTGTCTTCGTATGGGTTAGAATATGCCTGCGTCGCTGTGTGTAGTGTTTTTCTTGTGGGTGCTATCTCAATCTTGCATTGTGTTTGCTAGGTTGACATTGTCGGGGCAGTTCTAGTGTGCATGTGATATGTGGCATATGTTCAGCCAGTCCGTGGTGTAATGTCCAAGGTGTGATGTCTGGCATGTAATGTGCATGCATTTCTGTGGGTGTGTCTGGTGATTTTTGGGGGCATGTCTGTTTTTGGTGGGTATGTTGGTGGGTGTGTTTATGTTTTGTTGGCATTATGGGGTGTTGTGTTTTGCAACATGTCTGATGGGGCAAAAGGTGTACATTTGGAGGTATTTGATAAGCGTACATTGTTCTTGGGAGATCTTTGGTGAGTTTCGTAAGTTAAACCATGATGTTGGTGTTGTTAGTGTAGTGCGTGATGCAGGTGTGTGTGCATGTGTGCAGTGATGGCAGGGATGCTTGGTGAAAGTTTGTGGGTGCACAGGAATGAAATTCTGGACGTATGTGCCCATGATCATCATGTTTGACTTCAGTTTCCCTTGATGCATTCACTTACCCTGAGCTTTTGTTGTGACTCAAGTCAATCGCACCCAACATAAAAATAATATCAATTAACAAATAACATTATGAATTAATAAAAATACAAATATGAACAAGGTACAAGCATAATTGTATATACATATAATTTACTTAATTGTAGTATTTATCTTTTGTATTAAAGCAATTGTTTAATTCATTGTACAACTCGTGTATTATGTCTGTCATTGTTGTTTTAATATATTTTATCCTTGTTTTATGTTTGATATAGTTAAGGTTGAACATGTTTTAACTAATATACAATAATACAAACAATTTAAAAATAAAAATAAAATAAACATAACATTATGAAAACAAATATAAAACCAATACAATATTATTAAAATATCACATACAGTAAAAGCTTTTCACATTTACTACTACAATTTATACTAACGTATACACAACATGTATTGTCTTAACACTGAGCTTAAACAATGCAAACATTTAATATGTGTGATAAATTAAATTTAGTAAATAATGCAAACTGTAAATACTAACAAAAGCAACACAAATGTAATGCACATTAAAAACATAAATAAATAAAAATAAGTTAACAATAATATTAAGAACAAACACATATTCACACATTACATCATTGTGACTATAACGCATTTTAGAGCAAAAACAAAATATTGCAACACAAAAACAGGGCGAGTCAAGGTTACCATGATATTTGGTTTAAATATAAAAACAAATAATTCAGTAATACTTTTGTTTAAGAAATGGAAAGGCGCCATTATTTTGTGCTCAATGCAAACAATTCTACCAATAAATCTGAAGGAAACTGAAAAAGAATAAATGAGTTTGGTAAGGGATGTATTCATATAACGCTAAAGTTGGAGAGGGGGAAAGAGGACCACATGTCCAGAGGGGAAGTTTGGGGTGTCCTGGGGAGCTCATTTATGTCCAATGGTTTTTGTGTCACTGGGGGAATGTGCCAGAATCTCACAAGATTCTGCACTAATGTCAAGGGCGGTTCGTGGAAAAAAAAAGCAAGTGAAAGAAGCAATAATAATTACAAAAGGAATAATGGTAGAGGGCCATGAAGGAAATGCACAAGAGAGGAGAGTGGGAGAGACATAGACAGAGGAAGGGGACATATGATGAGTACCAGTGGGGACAGGGAAGGATTCCAAATGTTCAGGTGTTTTCTCTGTTACCATGGAAATTGGCAAATGTTGAAAAACATTATTAGCTTGGGAATGATTACTGTTAAATAATCCTACGATAGTAGAGAATGGCATGGATGGTTAGAGTGAGGTTAGAGTACAGGAAAACACATTTGTGGGAAAAAGACTATGAGCTTCTGTGCTTTTGACATAGTAGTTTTAACCTGCACATAGGTAGGATCTGGTTACTTTTACAACCTAACATAAAAAACGCTGAACGCATTCGCAACCAGTACACAATTTATGGCACAAAGCATAGCAGATGTGCATGTTGCTGGATTGGAGTAAAACCGTGCTGTCCAATATTTCCACAGAGAAGGTGGTGCTCCCGTGCCCAACATTATTTTATATATCTCCCACAGTGCACAGCATCATTGATCGATTTGAGTGATTTTGGCAGTAATCCCGACGGGAAGCCAAACAAATGAAATGTGCTCAAAATAGTATTCGGAGGAATGGGTTAGTTTCGCAAAAGGGTAAGTGTGAGGATCACATGTGTGGCGCGAAAGTTAGGGGTACTCTGGAGTGACCATTTATCCCAGACCATGTTTGTCCTACTGGGAGAATCCCATGGTATTCTAGCACGATTCTTGCAGAAATGTTACAATTTGCGCTCCAAAATAAAATGTGCAACATGAGCCACTTAGAAAAAGGGGGAAATGGGAGAGGGTCTTGGAGGACATACACAAGTAGGGAAGGGCACATGGAGAGTTTCAGTGGGGATGGAGAAGGCCTTTAAATTGCTGAGCATTTCCCCTTTCCCAAGGTGATCGTTAAATGATGCATTACCATGGGAATGATTCCCGGTAATGGTTATCATGGAAACAGAAATCAGCACAGCACGGGTTTAGGGGTGGGAAGTTCCCAGGAGACACTGTGGTGGAAATTAATGAAGAGGGAAGCAAGATAGCATGGGCCATAGCCACTGCCAAAGGCCAAAGCTGGTGGAATCTGGTTAATTTGTAGACTGGGGAGATGGGCCTCAGTCTTTGTTAATATTTGGGGCATGCATGACTGGTTGTAAACTCGGCAGGGGAGGGGTCATAGGCCAGAGCCATTGGTCCTCTGACTATTTTCATAATTGGGGCAACATGAACAGTGGCTGCATTCGAAAGCTGTGGGCATTGGCTGTGGTTGGTTAGTTACCAGGGAAGGGCAAACAACCTGGGCTGTAGGCAAGCGGGCCTCCATCTTATTTAATAATTGATGCAACATGATAGTGGCCACTGGTTGTTTTTAGTTAGTTATTTGGAAGGGGTGATCAGCCTTAGCCCCATGGTTGGGCCCCTGCATTGGCTGTAGGCCATGGCAGTGGGTTTCTATTCTTTGTTTGTAATTGGGGCAACATTGAGAGCGGCCACGTTTGAAGGCCATGGACTCTGACGTTGGAAAAAACATGGCCATTGGCCCTCAGAGAATATGTAGCATAACAAAACCCTTGAAATTAAGTGAAAACAACTTTACTTAAGACAGAGCTAATATGATCTGATTTATTGCAACAGAACCCATGACATTCTGAAAGTGTAAGAATTGACAACCCCCTTAACTTGGAGTCCCCCTGCTTAATCAGCCCATGAGCACATCAGGTGACATTTCATCCTGGATCAACAATGAGATAACAATTGACATTTTGGGGTGCATCTCTAGGGGGGCTGTGAGTTAAGATGACTTCGAGGGCAATGTGTTTATACACAGCTTTACCAAGACAAGTCAGACCTCTCCGGGATGCATCAACTGCATACGTGTCTTAAAGTTATATAGAGATCTTCAATGCAGTGTATTCTCACATGCATGTGGTTGGAACATTCAGCAAATAAAGGATCAGCTTTGGTGGGTTCATAAAGGCTTGCAAACAATGGTATACTTGGCATGTGAATGTAGAATACACCAGTTCAGCCAAATCATGCATGCCACTGATCCAAACAGTAACCATCAATGGATGTTCCACTCCAATTCAGAGTGATATGAGAAGTGCATTGTGGGCATACCATTAGCTCAAATGCACGTTTGTTGGTCCAGAACAGTTTCAGCTTCTTGACTTGGGTTGAAAAAGCTACGTTTACAATAGCACTGCCCTTTACGACAAAGACACTTGTGTACACCTATCTAAGTTTAACAATTACACCATTTTATCTCTGCAACTATTATTTAATCTGGCCACAAGAATACAACACACTAAGTTACAGGAACAACCAATGAACGCACCATTTTCCCTAAAATGAATTTGACAGTTTTACATTCATAACTTTGCAAATAATGCATACTTGCTGTGGCCACTGAAGGATTACACACTGAATTACTGCGGCTGTAAAACTCATCTGTGTCTCCAAACAATTCTGCAATGTTCTTGTCCTAACACTGACAAGGCATTTCAGTTGTTTTAGTTAACACAAAATGTTCACTGGGAAAAAATAGAATCAGTAATAGTGACACAATGCTGGCTTATCCTATGTCCGTTTCCCACCTCTCGTTCAACTAAATCACATGTTCTACCTGCTCATCATATTACATTTAATTATTTTCTGTATCTTCCCCTCAACTAAGCCTATTGTAAAGTTCTATCAATCCTTCAGTGTAACACTTTACATTTGCTACACCACCCTCAATGATAGTCTACTGTCTCAACCAATCAATAACCTACTGACTTTATCTAACAAGACTGTTCTTTTGAACCACCAATCTCATATTCATACTATTTTTGCACAAACCAAATGAAACACTTCGACCAAACCATTGTTAATGTGAAAAACAACTTGATTAGTTAAAAAGTGCCCAATAGTCTAGCATGTTGGTTTAATTGTGTGCAACGTCAGCCAGGCTTATTCAAATGTTACAATATAATTCTAACCTTTGTGCCCCCATTGAATAATCATTCTTTTATTTTGAAAGCAATTGCTGTGAAGTTGATTCTGTCACTTTTCTTTTGACTACATGAGAGTTTCCAGAGTATGATCACTTAATGTGGAAAGCACAGGGTTTATTTCACAATGTGACATTGTAAGTAGCTAGGTATAAACCACATTTCCTCAGTTTTTTATCCATTCGTCCTGCTAATCATGGTAATATGAGTAACAATATCCCCTTTCAGACTTCGACTGGCTACCAAATTCCCATAGCATTTAAGAGGTGTCCTTCCCTGTGGTAAAGAAAAATATATGTTTGACTTTAGCTCATCAATGGGGTATGAAACTATCCTACAAGTGACAAAATATTATTTAAACAGGACAACTCATTCTATTGATATAGACCTTAAAGGAGAGAGTATTCAGATCAAAGTTGCTTTATAGAACGTGCTATTATTATATTATTTGCAGTTTATTTTTCAACTCTGACAGGTAGGGTTGACATGAGTAATGTGCAATGCAAGACATAAGAGTGTTTCCTTTGAAACTCATTAATCTCAGTATTCATTGCACCGTGACCACATTCACTTGGTGACAGCTAGGACATTCTGATTTGGCTGATTGGTCTCAAGGATGCATTTTCTGAGCATTTTGTCATGAACTGATTCAATGTGTTCCTGTGATGGGATAGAGAAGGTTTAAACTAGTGTGAAATAAAGCCTGTGTTCGCACAATAGGATGCTCAGTTTCCCATACTAATCACTGTCAACATTCTATTAGCACATGAACACCATTATAGACCACTCAACGAATCAAAATGCTTCGTATATATTCTATCATTTTTGGTGGTATAGATTTGATTTCATGCCTGGTTTTTGTTTGTCCAGAAGTACACTGTGTTTTCTGTTCTAATTCCTGGAATTTAGGGAATGTAATGGGGGTGCAAGGGAGAAAAACAACCTTGACACTAGGTTGTCTGGTCAACTAGAAGATCAGCAGATGTCCACACACTCGTGGAACACTCCTGTCCCCTGCACACCTATTTGTATTGTAAACAAAACAATATATTTTTCTTTCTTTTTACGTATTCAATAATTGACAAAGATTCTGTTTTTTCTAAAAGTAATAGAAGTTTCTTTGTATTTGTATATTTTCAAAAAATATATTCATGTACAATCATAAACATTTCAAAGATTCAACTCCAAATTTTCAAATATCCAGAATTATTATTATTATTTTTTTTTATTGTTTAATCAAAAAATAAGATTTTACAATACTTTTTGTAGAACAGTTCGTCAGGCAGTCGCGATGAAACAAGGCAGACTTCATTGATGCTTTCATCGAGCTCCTACAAGTCTTTTGGCAAGAAATTTACGAGGCTTTGCTATAGCCCGGTAATAAGTCGCAGTGCAGCTGGATGCGATGCTTATGCAACTGTTTAACTGTTTATTGATCACTTTTATCGTTTAGCAGCTTGTTCTCAATATATTCAGTCATTTTGGCCATTGCAATTTGCCATGCAGTTTTTTCGCCTCCTATCAATCGATACCACCATTTATCATCTTCGGCCAAGATGTCGATGTCTACCATGCATGCTAGATATCTTTGCCTGATGGAGCTGGTAGCTGAACAATTCATAATCAGATGCCTTAATGTTTCTTTTGGTGGATGCGAATCATGTTTGCAGAATCGGCCTCGAATGTGTAGGATCTCGTTTGTTTTGTAAACGTTCAAACGTGCTCGTAGTATCAAATTGCGGGCCAGTTTACTTGGACATTGTTTTACGTAGGCTTGCAGCTCATTTCTTTTTACCATATTACTTGGTAAGTGGCTGGTGAGTTTTAGCTTTGCGGCAGCATCTAATGTAGAGGCCCAGTCGTTATCTTTTATTATTTTTAGGATTTTACACGGGTTGGATGTAAGTTCCTCTTCATTTGATGCGATGCTGTTTAGCACCATTTGATTTTCGTTTTGCCATTTTTTAGCATGTTGCAATTCCTACTATCCATTTCACATCTTATCAGTCTGAAGATCTCATTACTATGTGCCATTCTACATTTTCTATAGAGCATCATTGAATTGCATGTTACTGAGCATTCTAATGATTGCAGACTTAGCTCTCGTCTTATTGCTGCCCCTGGTGTTGATGTCGGTAGATGTTATACTATGCGCCAAAACAGTGCTTCCTACTTGGCCCATAGCTGTTTTGGAATTGTGGGCATTGCTTCTACACCGTATAGGGCACCACTTTCATTTTATAGAAGTTTATCGTGGGTACTAAGGAAAATTTTCCGAATTTGCAATCGATGACTTTGTCTTGGGCAGCTAGTTTTTAAGTACAATTCTGCTTGCATGGCAATTTCTTTTTCTGAACTATCCATAATCACTCCTAGATATTTGAACTTGGCCACGGTTTCAATGTTGGCTTCACCTAGGTGCCATTTAAAATTGGATTTTTGTTTCATCCCACAGTTCTGGATGGTCATGACCTTCGTTTTGCTCGTGTAAATTTTAAGGTGATTTTCTACGGCATATATTTGCAGAGCAGTGAGTTTCCGTTGTAGCCCAATTTCTGTTTGATCAAATATTGTCATGTCATCTGCGTACAACAGATGTCCGATCTGCCGTGGACCCAGTTTTGGTGGAAATGGCCTAATTGATTTTTCTATGCTTGTGATGTCACCGATGTAAGAGAGAAACAACGCTGATGCTAACGGGCACCCTTGTTTGTCCCCTCGTGCACTTTAAATTTCGTCTGATAGCGCTTTCAGTCGTACTCTCAGAGAGGTGTTTTGGTGTAATGCTTGAATAGGGGCTAGTATGTTCTCTGGACAGTTCCAGGCCTTTAATTTGTTCCAGAGTACCTGTCTCTCCACTCGATCAAAAGCCTGAGTAAAATCGATGTATACTACGAACAGGTGTTGCTTGTTCTGGCGTGTTTTGGTTTTTAGTGTACTGCATGCTAGAATATTGCAGGTTGTTCCTGCATTTTACTTAAAGCCCGCCTGGTAGGGGTCATTACATTTGGCTCCAGCTGCCCAGGTTTGGAATGTGTTCATGAGTAGTGAAGCGTATACCTTGCCCATTACATCAAGTAAAACAATTGGTCGAAAGTACTCAGGGTTTGTTAAATTGCCCTTTTTGTAGATTGGAATGATTATGGCTTTGGTCCATTATTGTGGAATGGATCGAGTTTCAGCGCATCGCCGGAAGATCGCGCTCATCAGGCTAGCCCACTCGTCAGGATGACTTTTCAATTCTACATTCGAAACGCCATCTGGGCCAGGAGCTCTCGAATTTTTTAATTTCCTGATGGCGTCCAGAATGTCTTCTTCTTTGTCTAAGTTAATCCAGTGGGTCCATACTGTTGCTGTTCTTTCACCTGGTAGCTGACCACTGACCGAAAGACTTTTGTGAAATGTTTCTCCCATGTGTCTTGATTTATGTTATTTAAGATTTGATTATCCAATGTTTTGTCTGCACCCCGTATTAGAGTCCAGAAATTCCTGCTGTTGTTAGTAACAAGGGTTTTAGTTATTTGTTCGGCGTCAGCTTGATGTAATTTATACCTGTGGAATTTCACTCAGTTCTTGTATCTTTTTCTTATATCCTTAATGTCCACTGACATGTCTCTGTTCGACACCTTGTAGGCAGATCTTAGCGCTCTTCTGTATTCTCGTCTTTTCTCGACCAGTTCTTTATTATAGACATGTGTGCTGGTTTGTTTTGAAGCGGACTCGAGGTGCCTTTTTTGTCGGATATACGGGATTAGTAGTGGTTGGTAATCAATGCCATCAGTCGCTTCTGAGTATATGTTTGTGTTATACTCAGTAGTCACTTTACTAATGTCCGCAGCATTTAATCTTAATCTTGTTCCTTGCGCAGTTGACACGACCTGGGTGATGTATTTCGGACTTTTATGACTGGTTATGTTACAGGAAGTTTCGAGCAAGTTGTGATCGCTCATGGGGTGTGACGCACCTTGAAGAATTTTGTGATGCGAAGTAATGACTGTGAGACAAAGATGTGGTCGATAGTTGTGACTGATGGTGGACGTTCCCACGTTGGTAGTCTGTCTGCTGCAGGGAAAGCTTCATCTAGATTGTGTAGCCCATGTGATTTGCTAAAATTTGTCCATTCTTTGCCTCGTTGTATGGACGCCCGTTGGGCAGCTGTTGCTTTTTTTGGCTCTTTACAAATAGCATTTAGATCTCCACACATTGGTACGGCAGTAGTTGGATGTTCGGTTGTAACTGCTACAAGCAAATTTTCACAATGTTCGATGAATCTTTTTCCAGATATTATCGCTGGGTTCCAATATAAGTTGACTATGATAACGTAGCCTGTTTCAAGTTTGACATTTGTCGGATCTGTCACGGATATTAGCACTGCCAACATCGATTGATTGGCTGTAAATGTTTTTTCCACTTGCACTCGAGTTCCATTGCGACAGGCTATCATCAGACCAGATGTTGGACGCCCTTTATTGCCCCTTACTGCTGGTGCTAAGATGATCTGGTATCCCTCCATCGTAGGTACTTGTTGGAGCCAGGTTTCCTGAAGACAGATGATGTCAAATTCTCCTAGGTTTGGCTCTCCTGGAGCTGTTAGATGGAGGTGGCCCTGAGTATTCCAGGAACAGAGGGTTAGTTGTGTTACGCTATCTTGGGGCATGTCGCTTGTCGCTGTGGCGTTGTTCATGGGTGGCTATTTCGAGCGATGTGTGGTAAGAGCTTTTGGCAGCCAGGCCCATAGTCCGGTTTTGTTGTTGCCGGAGGGGTCCTTTTTTTCCTCTGTGCTCTGTGTCGTGTCCGTTACGTGTTTACTTATTTTTTTCGTTAAACTTATGGAGTTGTCTGATCGTTGTTCTTTTGCTTCTTGACTTCTTTCTCTTGTTTTGTGAGATGCTTGTTTGTGTACAGGTGTGCAGTATGTTCTCTTTTTTTCTTCGTAGCTGGCCTTATTGTTTGGGAGATCTAATGCGGGCACTTTCTTTGAACTGGGATTTTCCTTATGAGATACTTGTTTGTGTACAGGTGTGCAGTATGTTCTCTTTTTTTCTTCGTAGCTGGCCTTATTGTTTGGGAGATCTAATGCGGGCAATTTCTTTGAACTTGGATTTTCCTTATGTTTTGTCTTTGCATTTTGAAACCGCGATTCCCTGTGTACTGATTTCTCACATCTAGTTCTTGTTGAGCTCTGATGTCTTCGTAATGAGACATTCTGACTTTCCTGAACTTGGTGATCAGATGTGTCCTCGATATGGAATCCGCGTCTGTAGATGACATGCTTATGTTTTAAGATCTTGCTGTGCATGGTCCGGGAGTTCAAATGGAGCAGCGTGGCTGCACCTGATCGATTGCGCCAAGGTTCCACAATTTTTATGTCTGTCGAGTGCGTATCTTGAAGTGTCTCAATGGAACTGAATATGGCCATGACAGATCTTCTATTTAGGATGACGTTGTCAGTGTTACAGTTTCTTTGAGTCATCTTTACCAGCCACCTGTACCTTGTTTATCTATTGGATATATTGTGTAGCTCTTTTACTATTTGGCCTCTTGCGCCATTTTCTTTACGTTGTCTCTTACTTGACTTATTTATTTCTGTTCTGTCCGAGCGAGCATTTCGATCTCTGTCTTGATAATGTTGCGTTGTAATTCTGTTAGATTTTTCCTTTTGATACCCATGAGGGGTGTTACGTGAGTCACAACAAGATTTTGTGTTTTCTTCTGTTTTGACGGGGTTTCTCCTGGTTGCCTATTTACTTCTTCTCTATCCCTCCTACGTTTCTTGTCTTGATGACTTTCGATTTTGTTTCTGTTTGGCTCCCTGTTCTTGGAATCCTTGTTAGTTATCGTCATCTTGTGGTTTGCTTCGCTGTGACACGTAACTGACTCACTATTTTGAAAATGATATGTCAGACGGTTTACGTCGTTCCTCTAGGGTTTCAAAATCACGCTCCTTTTGAATTTTATTGCTTCCTCTCATATGTGTCTTTGATTTTTGGTTTGAGTGATGTCTACTTTCGCTGTCTTTTGTGACACGCTTCGTAGATTCATTTAGATTTGTGTCGTCGTCAGGATAAACACTAAGATTCATTAATTCATCTTCCGTGTTTAGTTCTGGTGGTTTAGTTCTTTCCCCGGAATGCCTTCTTGCGTGATAACTTTCATCTGTCTCACTCGCTCTAGCAGATGTAGCATTGCTAGTATGTGCTTTTAAGTTTCGGTCTTCTTTTGTTGCCGTTATTCCCGCTGTTCGCCCTTTTCTGGCGATGTCGTTATTGAAACTCATTTTTTGAGATGGGTTCTTCTTTTCTCTATCCCTCCTAGGTTTCTTGTCTTGATGACTTTCGATTTTGTTTCTGTTTGGCTCCCTGTTCTTGGAATCCTTGTTAGTTATCGTCGTCTTGTGGTTTGCTTCGCTGTGACACGTAACTGACTCACTATTTTGAAAATGATATGTCAGACAGTTTAAGTCATTCCTCTAGGGTTTCAAAATCACGCTCCTTTTGAATTTTATTGCTTCCTCTCATATGTGTCTTTGATTTTTGGTTTGAGTGATGTCTACTTTCGTTGTCTTTTGTGACACGCTTCGTAGATTCATTTAGATTTGTGTCGTCGTCAGGATAAACACTAAGATTCATTAATTCATCTTCCGTGTTTAGTTCTGGTGGTTTAGTTCTTTCCCTGGAATGCCTTCTTGCGTGATAACTTTCATCTGTCTCACTCGCTCTCGCAGATGTAGCGTTGCTAGTATGTGCTTTTAAGTTTCGGTCTTCTATTGTTGCCGTTATTCCCGCTGTTCGCCCTTTTCTGGCGATGTCGTTATTGAAACTCATTTTTTGAGATGGGTTCTTCTTTTCTTGAGCAGTAAGATTCCTGTTTGTTGTTACTGAAGCGAGTCCTACACTCTGTTTTTCTTTGCAGATGGTTGGTTCGAAGATTGCGTAGGTTGATTCTCTTGTTTCAGTATCTTTTTGACTATTTGGTTGAGCGGTGCTGAGTACCAGCATTACCTTTGTTGACTGGTTTTGGGGTTTTGAGCTCGGTTTAGGTTTCTGGTTACCTGTACCAGTTTGTTGTTGAATTTTTGTAGGAGCTGTCTCCTTGCCAGATGAACTCTTGTCTGTTGTTAGATCGATTACTATTTTAGTCTGTGTGCCAGCTTCGTTTGTGGTGTGCTCTTTAACTTTGGGCATCATTTCTACATCAGACAGTGTGGTCGTTTTGTTTGTGATGTTAATAGGAGGCTGATCTGTCGTCTCTTTCGGGCTTGAGGAATTTTCTTTTGCTGTGATGTAGCCCTCAAGATGCAAAACCTTAGTGAGAATCATGGCTAAAATGATCTGTTCATCTTTGACAGATTCGTTCATAGTTTCGTACAATTTGCAGAAAGGATTTAAGGCAATGGTTATAACTGACATTATTCCTTGTAAATCTGCTTTCCTCGATGCTAACTCTTGAGCTTTAGTTGAATGGTGAGGAGTTGTGTTAATAATAGGCCTCTGGCCAGGTTCGGAGTGTCTTTTGTTCGGTTTTTGAGGCCAGTCTGTGCCTCCTCCCATTTCAGTCGGCAACATATTTGATTTCATCGGTGGTCGAAGAGTGTCTGACCTTTGTCAGATGGCTGCCGGTTCATTAGCTGTAGTGGTTGGCTCATCGACGGTTGTCGTACTGTTTCCCATGGGAGAGTCAAATTGCGAAGCTAGTTGCTACCGTCCAACAGAAGCCATTTTTTTCACGAATGTCTGTCATTGGAGTTTGCAGAGAATGCTGTTCTTCTTGCGATGGTAGCGACGCGATTGCCTCCTCAAGTGACTTCGCGTTTTCATCATTTGTCTCAAAAATATGTGGGTTGGGCGACGCCGTCTCCACAATTGGAGTGGGGGTGATATGGGATTGTTGTTGGTCTATATTGAGTTCATCATTCGGTTCTACCCTATTAACCTCCTCGAGGTGATGGGATCTGTTCAATTTCTTTGCTGCACTGTCGCTTTCGACTACTTGTGGATTTGCTGCGCTATGTTCTTTTGGCAATGGAGTTATATTAATGCTAGTTGGTGTGAGTATTTCTGGGCTCTGAATGATAGCAATTTAATTCGTATTTGTCCCATTTTCTATTTGATCAAGCGCGTTCCTTTGTTCTTGTTCTTCATCCTTCATAGATTGGGATTGCGAGATGCGTGATGTATCCTTGTCTCTTGATATATTTCTTTCATTGGGCATTAGATTCTTGGGAGTTTCAGCAGGCTGTGGATCTTCGACCTGTTCTGCCCTTTGTATCGTCGATCGATGGAGTTTTCTTTGCTTTGTCGGAGGCATCAGATCACACACTGCCGCAAGCATTTCTGCATCGGAGACTTCTGCAAGGTGATTGGAATTTGTTAATGGTTGTATTGCAAAAAAGTCGGTCAATATACGCCTTGTGTAGTTTTTCCGTAGCTTTGCATACGATGGATTGTTGGACATGTTACTGCTGGTTAGTTGTTGTATTTTCCCCTTTTGTATGTTTGCATTGCCTTTTGTCTCTTTACTGTGTTTCATGATTTGTTGTTTGTTCCCAAATGGGGAACTCTTCTTAGTGTTTGATGCACATGTTTCTCTAGCTCTCTTTTTTTTGATTTTCCGCAGGTGATAGCGTGTGTACTAGCCCGGGATTTTCCTGGTGCTCTGGCGGTGCGATAGACCGCTCATCTCCAGCTTGAGTTTCATTTCTTTCACTGGGGGCGTGAACTTGGGCAGTGGTATTTAGTGTAGATGCCACGCCTGATACCTTACTTTGATTGTCCTCATGACGCTGCGCCTGGACCGCATCCTGTAAAAGATGTGTTATCGCCATGTCCGCTTGTTGGGGCATAGTGACGTTATTCTGCTCTAGTTCAGTAGAGCATGTGTCAAGGCCCTGAGAGACTGGCTTCTCTGCAAGCTCGTAGTGACAGCTAATGCTTTGCCTGGACCCCTCTCCGGGGGACCATGGCTTGGCAAATACGGCTGCGCTACGCTTTGCTGCGGTATACATTTCTGCTACTTTGTTCAGCTTGAGCTCTAACGGCGTCAGTCTCACTTCCTCCGTAATAGTCACGACCTCAACCTCTACTTCAGATGCAGCTCGGTTCATTGCAGATTTGGGAGGGGGTGTCGGAGGACTATTTCCGATGGTCAAAGTGTCAATCATCTATTTCTGCGCCTGTGGGTGCTGCTTAGTCATGGTATGGGGACGGGCAACATGTTGTTTATCGGACCTCGCGTCTTCCTTTTGTGCATTCCCACCCCCTTGTTTCGCACTATGTAGGCACATGTGTTCCTCCATGCAGAGGGGAGAAAGCGTGCAGCAGATACGTTATTCCCTACTGCAAGTTTGCAAGTTTGTGTTATATGTAGCGTGTTGGCTTACCGCATGCGTCTGTTACGTGCTTGTCCTCCGCAGACCACAAACTCCTCCGGCCCACTCCAGATCGCTTTGTTTCACTTCCACTCCCTCCAGGCACCACCAGCGCGCCTAATAGCCGCACAACAGCCGTCGCCCTCTACTCCTTCCGGGCTCAACGCCGCAAGGGTGAAAGCGAATGCGTTTTCAGGATGAATTGGATCACGTGACTCCTCACGTGAGCAGCAACAAGGCTCCGCCCCCTCCTGGGAACGAAGCAACACGCTGCGGGTGTTTTAAGCAGCTGATTGCAGAGAAATCGCCGTGCAGCCTCTGGTACAGGAGTCTCAGGTGAGCAAAAAGTTCTCAGCACAGGCAATTGCATTAATCAAATTTTTATCTTGGAACAGAGATATTCTAAATACACATAGAAATGGTTTCTTGATTGCTTGTGGTTTGCTCTACGTGTTTCGGAAAAGAGACTTCCCTTCATCAGTAACTGTCGATTCAATTTCATGTCTTTCTAGTCCAATTCCATCCATGGAAAAAACTATAATAATAATAATAATGGAAGGTATTTCTATCAATTCTCAATTTTTTCAATCATTCTTAATATTTCTGTCATGATTCTTATATTGATAATCACCTGGATGGGTTCTCTTTCACCTTTTAGGGTTTTCAATGTAATATCTTGTACATCATGAATCTCCCTAGGAAAAAATGTATCTTACTTAATACAAATAGCCCCCTTTGACTGTATCATAGCTTAGAAAGCTTATATTTTAGCATTAAAAAAAGGTTATATTTTTAGGTGGGGGATGTTAACCATTACCTGTGCACTGGTGGCAATGGTTTCCCAATGGTGCGGTTGTTAGATTTCTCCCTTCAGATTTGGATTGTCACATACAGCTGAATGTGCTGTCACTCTCCCTCTGTCGTTCAAAAAAGTCCCAAGAGGTTCCCCTGTGGATGGAATCAGGATAGGGTTTCCTGAGCCCATAGTTAGTTTCTACTAAACATCATACTGTTCCCAGTATTTGCCCGCTTGTGCCTACTTACCAGCGCTCTTGATCTCTTCTCTGTGCCTTGTTTTCAAACCATCACGGACTGCGATGTTTCTTTTTTGCAAATATTTCTGCTTTTTGTTTACTCACATCATCATGCGGTAGCGTGATGATGTCATTGCAATATTTGTTGTTGCGTGATCTCATCATTTATGATGCTATGTAATGGGTATTTAAATTCTGGGACAATTACGTGGATGTCCGCATTAAAAGCTTGCATGTTATCATTACTCTTAGTTGTTCATTATTGTGAATATAATGATTCCAAAGTTATCAAATAGATATTTACCACTATGAGGCTGAAAGCATCTATTGAGTTGGAATTCACATTTCAGATTTCTAAGCAACCATTGCTGTGGCGAGCGTAATAATCGTCCCAATACCAGGATTATTAACTGGGTATCCATCCTAAATGGTTGAAAGCCACACATGCGTTTTGTTTTCCATTGTGGTGAATCCAACGATTGTTTGGATTCCATGGTTATCTAAAATCAATGGTGTGAAGCAACTTTTCCTTCGGCAATCCATTATGATGGTGTATGGACCCGGTGGCCCTGTTGCACCATCCACATGTTTATCAAGTGAATCATGCTCAGACTCTATATTCGATCATAACATGTTGCCTTATATATTGTTATAGTGACTTCAGTTAAAACTTTTTTTTTTTATTATGACGATTACTTCCTTTGAATTTTCCATAGTTTTTTGATATCATGCATTTGTCTTTTGGTAACATATCACAGTATGGGTCTCGGGAGGATAGCTTAGGGGCAACATGCTCACCTTAGAAGCAAGACGACACAGGGGACCACAGGTTTGATCCCTGCATCCGCGTTTAAAAACCTCTGGGTATTAAGTGTTACAAATAACCTATCATATCATATGTATTGCTGAAACATTGTTTTAATGTTAATTACATTAGTGTGTTCAAACATTATCTCAGGAGTTGGAAGAGACAATTCCCTAGAGGTTTTATAGAAAATCTCCCAAGTTGAGCCTCATTCAGTCCGTCGGGGGCTAAATTCCCCAACCTCTCAATCCCAAAAAGTTCTCTCTGGTCCATACATCTTCCTTGGATTCCGTCTCTTGTTTTTTTTTGTTTTTTTTTACTTCTTCTAGTATTGTTTGGGCTATTGTGTGCCTATTCTCTGACAAATGTTGTGCCACTGGTAACCTGGTGTTATTTGTTCGGATACTGCTCATGTGCTCATTATATCGCTCCTTAGCTTTCCTTACTGTATGCTCAAGATAAAATATTCCACAGGGGCAGCTTAATCCATAAATTACTGATCTTGAGTCACAAGTTGCAAGATCATTCAATCTTATTTCATTCCCGCTCCGTGGGTGTCTTATGTAGCTTCCTCTCATCACATTGTTACAATTATTGCAATTCAGGCACGGAAATGTGCCTGTCTTTTTTTTTAGTGTTTGTTGTTTATCTCTTTGTGGTCTTTCTGCCTTAACTAGTTGGACCATGAGGTTCTTTCCTCTTTTGTAGGCAATAATAAGTGGTTTTGGGAATAATGTCTGAAGTTGAAGATACAATTCAATGAGTCTCCAATTCTTTTTTTATGTGTCTCATGATGTGATGGCTCTGACTAGAATATTTGAGGGCATATAAGAATGGTGTCTTTGAATTTTATATGTTCATGAATTGAGTTTAGGAATTCCAAAAAGACACTCAACTCTCGTTGTTCTCCTCTTCAGATGACAAAAATGTCATCTATGTACCTTTTCCAGGTTATGATTTTCGTTTGCCATTGTGTGTCTGTGAGTACATGAGTTGACTCTAGGTAGAACGTAAATCTATATTTACATATAAAGGGGCCACTGAAGACCCCATCGATGTGCCCAGAGGCTTGTAGATAAAACTGTGTCTTGTAATGAAAATAGTTGTTGACTAGTATGATTTTGCTTAATTCTAGTACCAATATTTTGTTAGCTTTACAGTTATTATCACTGAGTAATGAACATTCCAATGCTTCTAGTCCATCTTGATGCGGAATTGAAGTATATAAACTTTGTACATCAAAGGAGACTATTAAGTCGCTTTCCTGAACATCCACTAACTATTTAGAGCATTATGTATCTTCGGTAAGCCATAGAATACTGGTGTTATTGGATGATCATTTTTTCGAAAATGTTTAGTTTTCTCTGCTATCCAATTTTTGTCACCTGTCTTTTCCATTGTGTCTTTCATTATTTGTGCAATCTGACTCAATGGATCTTGTTCAATGTGAATGTATTTGTTTTCATCTTCTAGTGGTTCCTTCATTTGGTTGTCATAGAAGGTGGGGTCCATGATGACAATGGCTCCTCGTTTGTCTGCTGGTTTCAAAGTGATTGCATGATCATCCGCTAGATCCTTTATGATATGGCTCTGGTGTCATCTGATATTATATCTCAATGTCTTCGTAAAGTTCACCTTCTTCAGGTCCTTCAGCATTTACCCATCAAACATTTCTATGGCTGTGTTGTTGACCGGTGGATCTCATTCCAACCAGTCTAAATGAGCAGCACCCTAAATTGGTCCACTTTCAATTTAGCTGAAGAACTCCTTCTGCTAATAAGCTTATGGAACTTGAAAGGTGTCATGGTCACTGGAGATAATTACACCTGCACAATAAATTGCCAACTAGTCCACCTTGGGCAATGGCATGGGGGTCTCTATTGTACATTCAGGGGCCTGTTATCAGTCTAGAAGGCTTAATTCAAACTTTGGAGATTTGTCATTTCCCTTGCAGACAATGCAGTGGCAAACGACAATTATAGCAGGTAAGACTCTTCTCTCTCAACATTTCATGGTTTTTCCTTTGGCTCTCGCTGTTTTAAGCAGAGAATTCTACCCTCATTAAGTGGAATGTTCTAGTAGCATTGTAAACATTCGACATCAGGCTATAATCGACATTACCACCTGTGGCTATACTGGCTTTTAAGCCTTCAACTCAGGTCTGAAACATGTGTGAAATATATTAATGGGCTATATAGCTGTGGCAAAAAGATTACTGATCTGTGGGTGTACAGGGATGAGTATTGACTAAACTGCCAACTCATCTTCACTCTAGTACACACCCAGCACTGATCCCAATGAAAAAGGTGAAACAATTACAGCCCACCAGGTATAGCTACTTCTCCTATTTTGGTCATGTGGGCTGAGGGCAGGCTGTACACTTTGGGAGGGTTGTGAGCTGATAACAGAAGCAATCAGCCCGCTTCAGCAGAATGGTTTCAAATTAAATGAACGTCCAATCAATGTTCTATAAAATATGACCTATAATGAAACAATCAATGTAAACAAACTAATCAAAACACTAAAAACCCACCTCTCTAAAATAAACACAGAGAAAGCAGAACGTTGATGTGAAAGGGAACTCTAGGTTGATAAACTGGGTTGTTCAGGCAAGAGAATTAACAACAATGTAACTGTCAAAGGATATCTTTTGAAGGAGAGAATGGGCAGCTTAAATGTTACAATGTTTCCAAACAATAGAGCAGGGGAACAGGGCCTCTTCACGGTACCTTTAAACCTTTTATTTGGTGTTTCACAGCATCCAGTCAGGCTTCTAGGCACTCTCAATTTGGTAGAGTCTATGTTGAGAATTTCCAGTCATTGTGTGGGTTCAATGCCATGAAGCAGTCAAGTCAACACTCAAGTCGGTACCTTCTATCATGTCAGGCCTGGGACCAGTTGCAGCCGGATCGTTCCACTTCAATGGTTCGAGCTAGCACCTGGATGGAATAAGGTACAGCAAGCAGTTCAAAGTATGCCGGGAGCGCCAAAAGCAGCACCTCAGTTCCTACTGCTGATCAAAGGGTGTTGAGTGTGACCATCAAATTCTCAGATGTCTAAAAGCACCAAACAAGATTCCAGATGCTTCTGGCCTTCTGGGTTCCAGAGAGAACCAATCAAGAGTTTACTGGACAAGCTGAGTCATTCAGTACTGTACTGCAGTTTAACCTCACTGTTCCCTGGGGATGGCTACGGGACAGAGTTTGCCTTTGCCTTGGATGCCTTCTGCCAGCATCTCTCTGGCAGAGGTCATTGGAATAGACTGTCTTCCCAACAGAGGTCCAGTGAAATCTTCTCTTGTCTTTAGTCAAAGATTAATCAAATAAGGAGGGGGTTCCTCCCTCTTTCTTACTAAGGCAAAAGGTCAGATGAGATTATTGTAAATCAAGCCTGCCGTACAGGGTCCGATTCAGGCTGTTGTAAAAAGAAACCCTTGTCTGCTGACATACCCAGAGTGCTGTGACCTGCACAAAATGGACTGGGGGAGGGGTACAAAGATGTACAGATCCCTATAAGGAACCAAGATGTTGGAACCCCTCTCTCAGCCTTCCTCTCTCCTCCAGCTACTTCAACCCCACCCCCATGTGATGTCTGATGACTGGCAAGGGACTTGTTTGGTCAGCACTATGGTATTAGTGTGGCTTAGTTCTCAGTGCTGTCTTTTTAAGCATTGGTTCGCAAGAGCTCTCTTGAGCAGGGTTTGTGTGCCCTGCAGAAACATACTACCCGTTCTCTGGGGGATCAAAGAAGGCAGATTGCTGGCCATTGTCCGACTTGGCAGTTGTGAAGACATCAACTTTAAGAGCTGAGTCCCTGGTCACAGAGCTCACATTATTATGATATGAAATTGATGTATCTGTATAATTGGGTAACCTTAGAAGATGCCTTGTCACAACCAGATATGGCTTATGTTAAAGATGAATGTGCTGGCAATGTAGACTTAGGTACACAATTATTGTGTTTTGATTCTGGGGTTCAGAAGATTTAA
Source organism: Ambystoma mexicanum (assembly GCF_040938575.1). Taxonomy (NCBI): domain Eukaryota; kingdom Metazoa; phylum Chordata; class Amphibia; order Caudata; family Ambystomatidae; genus Ambystoma; species Ambystoma mexicanum. Next base: position 822,682,899 of record NC_090928.1, on the reverse strand, counting down.
ATGCCTACTCCGCCTGCTGTGTCGTTGCGTTTCAGCAACAGTTAGACATGCATGTGACCTTTAAAGCTGTCCTCCGTTACTGCAATACGGTTGCTGAGAGTGCCAGTGGACTAATTCAGCGTAGGCACACATTTGCACTATCATTTTGAATTGGGCATTTATGAAAGGGTGGCATGATTATAAGACCACCTTTTCAGAGACAGAATTACCTGCATCATTGTGTGTACTAAACCCCTGAGCTGCTAAGGGTATGACACATTTTAAAAAGTGCTGGCCACATAGAACATTCAGCTTGTGGAGTGTGGATGTGTGAATAAAAAATGCACATGTCGACCAGAGGTGTTGCCGTGTCTGGAAAAGATCAGGGGGTAAGCTAACGTCGGGACTTGTGGGACTCGGGGCTAGGTAGCATTTTGGTTGTAGCACCTGACCTTCTATCAGCGGCTACTACCAAAAGACCCGGGGATATTGCCCCCTCAGCCCACCTGGCGACCATGGCAATTGAACTTGGTGCTCCGAAAGGAGCCACATTTTCATTTCCATGGCAAGATGTGGGTGAGGCAGCATGCGTTTGGAGGAGGTTATATTTAACGCCTGGCGGCCTGGAAAGGGTGAAAGGGGCTGCCAGAGCGTGAATGCTTCAATGGATGGGATAAATGGAATGGGCAACATAGAGAGAGGAGGGAGCAGGGCTACAGAGAGGGGGCGACTCCGAGCAATGCTGAACATTCCCACTCTTTAGGCATGCAGAGCAGCCCAGTGCATGAAATTAGAACATTTATCTGGAGAAACAGTCCGTTTGCCAATTAAGTGGATTATTGGCCGACTGACACTGGGTACTAATGCCTTATAACGTAGACATTGTTTTGTGTTATTATGTCCTGCCATTATTTATTTATTTTGTTTCGTTGAGATATGAATTGATCTTTACATAATCCAGGGAACAATGGCGACGCATGTGATTCTAGGGATCGTCTTTCAAAGTCAAAACATGTTTCCATTTGATTGTTCGTGAATACTTAGGACATTATTCAAGCAGGGGTCATCCTTTCATCAAAAAAGAGAAGAGGAGTACAATAATCGAGGCGGTGTTATTGTGGTGCGTGTTCGCTGGTAATGAAGAGAATGTGACCACTGTTTTTAATGAAAGTATATGTTGGGTAAATAATGTCCCTTAGGTTGGTAACTTGACTGTCTCGTTTCACGTTATAAAGCAGGCAAATATATACCGATGAAGAGAATCCAGACACTCTCTCACATTAGTGAGATTAGATTGTGTTTGCACGCGTATGTGTTTACCGATGAGTGAAACTAATGAAAGAGCCTGCTGCTCGCTAAAATGGAGTCCATTTTCTCCTTCTTAATTCCGGTGCACAAAGCACTCTGAAAGCCGGTTTACAGAAAATAAGGATCTGAACGGAACTCTAAATCTAGGTTAAGAAAGAAAACTGGGTCACCGCTGACTCACTCTGACACCCAATTCACAAATCAGTTTGGAAAGATGCTTAGAAGCTCCTGCTCATGCATTCAGGCACAGCGAGCAAAACAGAAGAAGAGAAACCTCACACTGTACGATCACCACACAAGGCACGACACAGTGTTTCGCAATGATGTGAATGATCGGTCTTTAATGCGACCTTTGCATTTCTTTATCAGAAATGTAATTTCTTGGATACAGAATCGAGAAGGGGCCAACGCTCTGTCGTTGCATAAAACGAAAGGAAACTAGAGGAAAATGCCCGGAATTCGTCAAGAGGAATGTGTGTCTGTAGAGCGTGTTCTTTTTCTAAAATGGCCGAGCATCTTCCTGCAGTTCGAGTTCGCACTGGTGTTGTTTGCATAAGAAGTTACTCTGAAGCACAGAATACATTACTGAATTATTTAATAGGTCCCCAAGCAGTTCACAGTCTTTGTTACCTTGATAGGGAATCTTCATTGTTTCCCCACTGAATACGTGTTGCTTGCTTGAAAATAAAATGATATGTTATCTATGTTCGACTTGCATCCATTTTTGCCTCGCTCAGCCCTAAGGGGTAAAACGAGGAGTTCGCTATTCTCCTTGGGGTAAAAGCACACTACACGAAAGACCAACCTGCTGAACTTAGTTTTCCTATTAATGGCCTTCAATGTGTCTTTATTAGGGAGTGCTACGAAGAGAGCATATTGCTTTCACAATAGATTTATAGGTTAGGAACGCTCTCTCAAAAACGTGTTTTTAACGAAAACGGAGAAGCTCGTTCTGGATTGCATTCCATTTTCCTAAGAGGGCACTGCCGTCCGATGTTTTAATTAATATTTCACTGACTTACAAAACCATTCTTCTTACGCAGTTTACAAGCGAAGCGTCGACTTCAATCGATGCCCAGCGTGGCTTAACATCGTGTCTTCATCTGCGTTTCATTCTTTTGTTAATTAAATAAGAACCCGTTATTTTCTTGTGTGCCATCCTAACAGCTTGCAGTCTTGCATGTGGCAAATTCAAAGAGCCAGTTCTATTTCGCTATTGAACAAGAATCAATTTAGTTTAGCAAGAGATTAGGAGCGGAGAGTAATGGTCTAATCAAGAGCCTTAGGGGTTTGAAATATGAAGTTACATTTCGGTTTCAAGTTCTTCGCCTTATCAGCTTTTTTCCATTGAAACATGTTCGGTTTAAAGAACGCCGTGTAGTATAGCTACATTCTAAGATCACTAGAATTCAGTTGGACTGATAAACAGTGTGTTGCTAGTATTAACCGATAATGTACATGTCCACATGGAATAAAATGGGGGTCATTACGACCTGGGCGCAAAAGGATACCGGGCACCGGTAATGACACCGGTGCCGGTAATCCCTTTGCGCCCTATTCCGAGGTCCCTTTGCGGGTCCCTCCCTTAACGCCCGGTTTTACCAGGCTTTATGGACAGACCGGCAAAGGGATACCGGGGTCATTAACGGTACCGCAATTTGCGGTACCATTATTGATGCCTTCCCCCTTCCCATTGAGCCCTATGGGGGCTCAAATGGGAATGGGGAATGGCTTTTCAAATGGGGATTTACCGATCCTGCAATGGTCAGAATAGACCGGTAAGTCCCCATACCACCAAGACGGTGGCGGTACCGGTATTGGTGCTAGTCATGGCGCTAGTAGCGCCATGACTAGCACCAACCTCGGAATGAGGGCCATTTTCTGTAGCAAACATCGCAGCCAGCCACTGAATATAGTTGTATATGTCACTTCACAACGAAAGCCATTTGCTTGTTTTAAATGGATTCAAGCAATGAAATACCAGAACGTTGTTTATAAGATACCATCTTCGGTAGGGCCTAATTCATGGAAGTTTTTTTTTTTTATAATGGTGCCATCCCATGGGGAAACGTTTCATGAATCAGGCCCTTAATTGTAATTCAGGTTCAAGCAAGTTCAACCTTTATTTTGTATTCATGATTACCACATATGGTTCGGGGGTTATGATGTTCAATAATGTGTTACAAACTCGGGAACCCAATAAGTATTTTGAACGCAAACCATTTATACAATTCAATTAAGGCAGTATTTCATCATCCATTCAGGAAAGGACTACTTGAGATAGCAATAGCTGTGGCATATCCTGTGGCAATGAACACAAAGTGGCCAAATGACGTAATGTCTTGCTGAATGTGCCGCACATTTATAAGCTACAACCGGACGTTTCTGTGTACATGTATTAATTCACAAAACGGTATGAGGCTGTTTCGTTCATCAGCTTCATTGATTTTGTGGCTGGCATATTCTTGCATGGAGGACTAGCAGGCTACTCACATCGCCACCCTTTAACAACACCTTAATGTTGCGCTTTTGTAGCTATTGAAAAAAGTACAAAATCACATGAAACAGACATTCCACTGGGAGAGGCGATGTGTCAATTTAACCTGCTCTGTGTCCAAAGATACACCTATTTGTGGCATGTTCATGCTGATTGTGGAAAGCAGAACCACATATTAGAAAACGGTTACTTTCTTGGGCAGCGATCTGCAACCAGTGGCTCTCTAGATGCCGTGCACTATGACAAACATAATCCCGCATCCATGTGGAAGGCTGGAGGTCTGGTTAACTTCCCTGGCTCCTGCCTCATGCCCAACGGCTGTGGGATATGCCAAGGCAGCTAGTAATCTTCCTACTAATGTGGCATATAGTGGTGTGCCAGCTGTGTGCTTAAAGCTCCTACTTCTACCATCTCCAAAGTGACAGTCCTGAGTATACTGTAGACGTCCCATAGGCAAAGTTAGAATATATCATCACTGCCTGGTCCTCTTGCTCTTCAAATGCTAATATCATCGGTATTCGCTTAGCTATCTGTGCAGAAAAATGTACTGCTAATCTGATACTTGTCACAATTTCGAAATTATGATAATGATATGGCATTTATAATGCGCCTATACACAAGTGTTTCAAGGTGTATCACTGCTACTCATTATTACTGCTGCTCCCGAATGCCTCAATGCCATGCTCTGATCTATCATTGATGAACCATCAACAAACACCACCACCCCAACTTTGTTTCTTTTACTGGGTTTACATCATCATGTATATATGTATTAGTGGAACACTCATGAAACAAATCTCCTGCCGCGACTGGTTCCGCAATCAATCACACAGGATTCACTGTGCAACATCAAACAATGTTTATTGATGGATTGGACAGTATGATCTTGTATCCAGATGCTCGCTGTGTAGGGATCATGGAAATGGGTTTTTCATGCTTGGTGAAGAGGGTGTGCTCCTCATACAATGTTACTGCACTGAGTTAAAGCAGTTGATCTCTACATTGAAAAAGCTGCTGCAGCCAGTACGTGTTCATATGAAAAATGTCCTCTCATTACTGGATCTAAGATCCCACTGTAATGTGTCAAGGGTTTGTGACTCATTGAAGCTTTTTGAGTGAAGACTGCTGTCATCCCGTATGCATTTAAATGTGAGAATAAATACAATTCTTCCTTACAATCCGGTATTCCTAGCACAGGGGCTGTACTTATTGCTTGTTTCAGTTCCTCAAATAAATTAATTATCTTGTTTGTTCACATTATGGGGTTCTTCTCTTTCTGTGCTTCATTCAATCGTTCTAAAAGAGGCCAAACGTATGTGCTGTAGTTGAAGACCCACATGTGACAATAGTAACATAGCCATAGAAATTGCTGTAATTCTTTCAATGTCTCTGGACCGGGTGTTTTTGCAATTGCCTCTGTTCTATCAGGCATCACATTCCTCACTTCCTTTGATATAATCTATCCCAAATATGGTACTTCTTCCTGGCAATAGTGCAATGTTTCTTTGTCCACTTTGTATCCTTTCTCAGCCAATACTGTCAGTAAAATTACTGAGTCTGACCTGCACTCTCCGGTGTAGTGCTGCACACTAGAAAATCATCAATATACTTTATAAACATACTGGGTGTTTATACATTTCCCAGGTTCATCTGTAGAACTCTGTTGAAGACACTGGGGGACTCCCGGCTCACCTGTGGGAATCGTGTTTGTTGGAGTCTGATCCCACGATATGTAAACACTGTGAGATTTTGAGAGACTATGTGCAATGGAATGTAAAAAAAAGTGTTTTGTAGGTCAATCACTGCAAAATGTGTAGCCTTAGATGGCATGTTACAAAGGATTGTAGCCGAGGTGGCCACAACTGTAAATTCCCCTTCTACAATATTGTTCAAGGGGCGTACATCTCCAAGACTCCTTTTGCTTTTTTCACAGGTTACACCACCATGTTGCATGGGGATTCAGATCGTACAATGATACCCTGTCGCATCAAGGTGGCAATCATTTCATAAATGCCTTCATCTGCTTCCCTTGACATGGGATACTGTTTAACTCAGAGTAAGATTACTCCCACCTTCAATTATATGTGTAATGCTCCAGTACCTTTCAGCAGACAAACATTTTAAAGGCCCACTTGTCCATAGTATACTTTGTACTTTTGCAAAATCGTGTGGCATGAAAGATGCTATCTTTTCAGCCAACAGTATTATTTGAGGTATTTCCCTGTACTGTATTTGCAATTGGTATCGGATGGAAATCTTAAAAAGTACTTCATCATCTGTATCGCTGTCTTAGAATAACTCATAGTTTGTCATGTTTCTTAACTGCTGCATTGAGTCCAGTGATATGGCTGTGCGCCACTTAGCACCTTTGTCGTCTGCCCTGTGTAACACTACTCTGTCCTTTCGCACCACTGCTGCCTGTAGGTGTTTCATTATTATCTCCCCTTCTGCCACATCCATGGGCACTTCTGCTCTGAACAAAAACTCTCTGGGTAATCGTAACAATTTATACTGTATTCTCAGAAGCCATCCTACAAAAACTTGTTTTGCATAAAGGAACAATTCTGAATTTAGGGGCATCCTTTTTGTTGATTTCCATCCGTGGAATGTTCATAGGAACTCTCTAAGAAACGCCTGTTGTTGACATGATTATCACTTCCTCAGCAAATTAAATTGTTGTGTTTAATTTGCTCATCAGGTCTCCTAATATGTTAGCTGGTGTCTTTTGAGAATACAGCAATGGTGCAGCCATCATATCTTCTCCGACTGTTATGGGTATCTCTTCTGTGAATGTACTTTTATCATAGCCCCAGAAAACCCTTGTGTGTCCGTCATTATTCGTGACAGTGAAAACCCTCCTTCCCTGACACAAGATCTCATCGCCCCTCTATCAAGCAGAAACAAAATGTCCTATCCCCTGTCGTCACCCCCACCCATGGTTCCTCTTCCCAGTTTGGAGTTACTGATAGCACTGGGCAAATCAAGCTTCTATGTGGGCTGCTCTATCGGGGATAAATGCTCACCCCTTTTCCTGTAAAGGGGTTCTCTCACAACCCTGATGCACCCCTTGTTGTGGGTACTGTAGGTTGTGGCAATATATTCATTTCCCACTGTCCGGACTGTTGTGTTTGCATTTGTAAGGGATTCAGTGATTGCTCTGGCTGTTGTAGCTGCTGTATCTGGGGCATCTGCTGATGTGGTGTTTTGGCGCATCTGTGGCAGTGTCTGTGGCTGTGTGATATTTATTTTATAATTTATTTTTAGGGATTTATTTCAGTGCACAAAACCCAGAGGCATCTAGGCGCTAGTTACAGAAATTGCACAGTACATCTAGAGAAGTGGAAAAAAGAGCACATATTAGTTTGCGACAAAATAGGTGTGCAAAAGCAGGCTGACAAAGTCTCACCTCCTGGTACGGGGGCGACATCAGGCATGCAGACAATCAAATGAGACAAAGTAGGTGTCTGAATGCAGACTGGCAAAGCCTCACCTCATAGTAAAAGAGGCTACATCAGGCGTGCAGACAAGCACAAGGGACACGATAGGTGAGTGAGTGCGGACTTGCAAAGCCTCATCTCATGGTATCGGAGGGGCTACATCAGGCAAGTAGACCATCAAATGAGACAAAATAGGTGTAGGAGTGCAGACTGGCAATGCCTCACCTCATGGTATGGGGCTACATCAGACGTGCAGACAATCAAATGAGACAAAATAGGTGCATAAGTGCAGACTGGCCAAGCCTCACCTCATGGTATGGGGAGCTACATAAGTCATGCAGATAAGCAATTGGGACAAAATATGTGAGTGAAAATGTAAAACAGGTAGTTGCAGCAAGGCCAATATTGGTATGGGTGCAAGCACAGTCCGGAAAAGCATCACCAAAAGGTGCATGGTGCTATATCAGAAGAAGGTGCAGATAATCATGAAGATCAGCATTAATGAAAGGTGCATAGGATAATAATAATAATACTAATACTAATAATAATAATAATACTAATAATAATAATAATAATAATAATAATAATAATAATAATAATAATAATAATAATTTGTATAGCGCTACAAACCCTCAGGCATCTGAGCACTGCTTATTGTTAGGGAGAATTCTCTCTTTAGGCTGAATTTCCTAACCTAGTGAGTCCCCCAGCAGCTTTGCTGGATTTCTGGAGTTTGTTTTTTTCTCCTGCCAAGAGTGGGACTCTTTTTCTCCCACTCTTGGACATGATTTATGGTGTTCCTTTGACTGTTAATGTGTTTTATGGGCTATGGGGTCCTTTACTCCATAGGGCCTCATGTGTTTTACTATGTGTGTTACACAGCACCCTCCGTGCAGTGACACAGGGGTGTCATAGTGACACCCCACCATAGACTCCATACCCTGGGACTGACTACTGTCTCCCAAGGCATGTAAAGTCACCATTGGCTTTACTAGTCCCAAATTATTAACAGAAACCGGTACAGACCATCATATTGTGGAGGTATTGGTCAGGGCAATTCGATTGCCCCGGGGTCTGTTAGTCGAGAGGGCACGTCTCCGTCCACCCTGATCGAGTTTTGGCTGGTGGCAGTGGATACTACTTTTTATATTCGACCTCGAATATATCCCTATAGGACTTTCCCATTGTTCGAGGCTACCAACTTTAATTATTTAATTCTCATAGCCTCGAACATACAGCCAGTTTATTTAATTAATATTAATTCGCCGGTTGGTATTTTTTGCCAGGACTCGATTCTAAAATGGCGTTTGTGTTCTCTTCTGTGACTCCAACCCAAGTCGAGCCCTTTGTTCCATTTTTTGGCGGGCTTCTCCACAGAAGCCTCCAAAAGTGGTGCCACTCTGTCTGGGTACCACAGGGGGTGTGGGAGGGGGTTTAGGCACCCTGGACTGAGTTACCTTGGTAACTCAAGTCGCACTCTTGTGTGATTGGCCCAAGTGGTGAGCCGGCCGGCTCACCACTTAGCATGTTTGATTGACAGCTAGGCTTAGTGAATGGGGGTGTGCTGCATAAAAGCAGGGCTTTGGGGACTGGAACTTCAGAAGTCGCCACAATGCCTGAGAATCCGACGAGGGAGATGCTGCGCCGACCTACCATGACAACACCACCGGTGTTCCCTGCGGAACCGACTCACCACTTCCCGACAACAGAGAAGATCTCCCGGCTGGAGAGGCATCTTCCCCTGACTGGTGGGCACAATCAGTTTACCTTCTTTCCCTCGCATCCCAGGACGTCTTGTGGTTGAATTGCCCGTGCCAAGCACCCTGGCAACCGGATAGCCACTTACCACTGGACCGCAAATAAAAGGACCGCTCCTTTTACCTGAGATCTCCGCGGCTGGTTTCTTCCCTGGCAGTGCAACGGAATCCTGTCTTCCTCCCCGACGAGACCCTCTCTTCCCCCGGACGAAGCACCGACTTGCATCCGCTGCCAGGAACAACTGCCCCCGCTGGAGTATTCTCACCACTTTAAGGTACCGTGTTCACCAGGCCTCCCTTTCTAAAGATTGCTACAAGGTAATAATAATCCCTTAACCTTCTGGACTGGGCTGGCCACCTTGACCATCTAACTGGTCCCTTTCTTTGGTCCAACCCTTTCTGAACCTTGTCAAGACTTTTGTGCACTGCAACCGTGTGACCTTGGACACATTTCGTTCTGATCCTCTTAAAGTGGATCCGGCCTTCTGAACTCTAACTTCACGGTTTTACTTTGCCTTCCTCTCTTGTTGTGTTCTTGTGAAAGTGTTGGGATCTGTTTCAAATTATACTCTGCTTTTCTCTCCCTTTTTAAAACGAATTATTAGAGTGCCATCTGCGTTAAGCGCTCACCAGTGTCTGAAAATAAGTGGTGCTTTACTTAAGAATTGTCTAATATTCTTTTAAGGGAGTGTATATCTTTTCTAGTGACCGTGTTTTTGATCTGCTTAACATTAGTGCCTGTGTTTGTTTTACTAGATGTGGTTTTTAATAAATAATGATATCTCTTTTACACCAAGCCCTGGTCAGTGTTTACTTGTTCTACTATGTTCTTTTGACCTATTGTGAATACTCTGTATACTGCCTAACTCTTCTTGAGGGAAGTCTGACTGCTCAGCCACAGCTACCAAGTGAATCTGTGTGGTACAGACTGCTACCAAGTGGGTTTACTGCCAAACACCTGTAGTCTTAAATCTTTTGCAGTGGTCCCAGAGGGAACTGCACAGGATTCTGCCTAACACTGGTGTACAGCGGTGGGATTTGTATTGAGTATACACTTTAGTGTGCTTTTTGAATACTTTAGGACAACTAACCACAGAGCTTAGCACTAAAAAGCTGATTTTCTAACTATGTCTGCTATGGAGAGTTATACCCTAGAATCATTGTCTGCCAAAACTGCTGATTGCTTAAAAGTATTGTGTAGACATAAGAATCTCTCTGAGAAGGGCAAAAAAATGTAACTTATCGAAAGAGTGTTAGAAAACCAAAGTCTGGGAGGTACAGAGGAATCTACCCCCCCCAGCAAATGTAGAAAACAGTGATGGTATTGATCTGAATCAAAGTCTTGATAATGAGTCAGAAGAGGAAAGTGAACCTAATGAAGTTAGCCACTCTGAGCCTCTGTCTGCCTTACCTACTGTACCTACTGGGCCTATACCAGGGCCTACATGTAACTCTGCTTATTTTGAACTTGAAAAAATTGAAGCTTGAATTAGAGTACAAACGTTTTATTGCTCAATCTGAAAGAAACCAAGAGCTAGAGTTCAGAAGAATGAATGCCCAGGCTGAGCAGAAGCAAGCTGAGTTAAGACTCAGAGAAATAGAGCTTAATCATGAACTAGAAATGAAGAAGTTGTCTGTGGAAAATGCTTCTCTCTCCTCTGGTTCCTCTAGGAGTTCCAGTCCCAAAAGACCCCGGATGCCTAAGGAATTAGTGGGTATGTATGAACCTAAGTTGGATGTGTTGGATTGGTTAACAATGTTTGAGTATAATCATGGGCTCCAGGACATCACAGGGAATGAGTTACTTCCCTGGTTGTTCTCTAGGCTTCCCCCTGTTGCAACTGATGTGGTAATGGAGTTGGGGGAGGTGGATAAGAAGGATTATGAATGTGTGAAACTAGCTTTGATAGCTAGATTTGCGAGGACCCCTTCCCAGTACCTTAAGAGGTTTAGGACCCTCAAAAAGCATGATGATACCCCTTGGGCTACCTGGGTGGGTGAAAGTTTGAAAAACTTAGAGGGATGGATTAAGGGTTACAGAGTTAACACTTATGAAGGAATGAAGAATCTTGTAATGTTGGAGTCAATTTATGATGCCTGCTCCCCTGGCTCAGACAGCACTTGGCAGATTCAAAGGAATTAGATTCCAGGAAGTTAGCTAAGGCTGCTGACTTGTGGGTTGCCAACAGGGCCACTCGCAAGGATTCTGGGACTACTCAGAAACAGGAAGAGGGAAAACAGATAAAAAAGGACTCCAAAGAGAATTCTAATAATTCCAATTCCAAAGAGGGCCCCAAACAAAACCAAAAGGGTAAGCCACAAGGGAACCCAAATCAGGCGAGTGTACCTCCTGGTGCCAAACCAGAAGGAGGTCAGAACAAGCCACCATTCCAGAAAGCATTTGGTAAATGCTTTGTTTGTGGCTCGACTGACCATGTGAAAGGAGATCCCAGATGTAAGGGTAAACCTTCAGGGGTCCAGCTTGTCTCCGTAGCATTCGCTCCAGAGGAGGAAGTACAAATGGCAAGTGGAAACTTTCTATTGCTGGCTGATGAACCCATTGGAGTCTCAGCCAGTGTTTCTTTAGTGTCTCTGGGTTTGTGGGAACAACAGAACTTAGATGTCTATAATTCTATCCCAGAATATACTAAAGAGTATTATAAGGATAGTGTCCAGGTGAATGGTCAGGAGACTCCTGCCATTAGGGACACTGGGGCCAGCATAACTGTGGTGGACACATTGTTTTTTCAGGCTGAGGATGTTGCTAAGGCACCCAAACACCTCACCAAGTTAGCTGGAGGACCTGTGCAGATGCTTCTCCAATTACCAGTTCTCATCCAGTGTAATGACATGACTGTGAAGATACCTGTCAGCATACAAAGTGATGTGCCAGGAAGGGTTCTGCTGGGTAATGACTTAAAAACTCTTGGAGTATTGTCACATACCCCCAGACCTCCTAGTAAAAGGTTACAGGAGCTCAACAGACCTGCAAGGGAGCGAACCATGAGAGGTACTCCCAAGGAGATGATGAAGAAAGAGATCACTCCTACTCCACTGGAGATGTCAGCGTCTGTCTCTAAGAAACTAGATGGACAAGGGAAAATTTCTAAAAAGAACCTCACAGCCAGCACTCCAGTGCAGCCAACAAGGACTTCCCCTAGGTTGTCCAAAGTTACACCAGTAACTCCCCCTCCAGCTGAGGCAGAGAGGGAGGTACAACCCTGTGTGGTTGAACTAGACTCTGAAGAAGAGCTAGTGGAAGGCCAGGAACTCATTGGAGATCTGGATCCTGTTGATCATCCGGAGCTGCAGTCTTTACTGGCAGAAGGTGGACCCAACAGGGCAGACTTCAGTAAGGGACAGAGAGAATGTCCAACTCTGGAAGGTCTTCGCCACCAGGCAGATGCTCAGGCTGAAGGGCAAGAGCCTGGGAAATATAGGTTACACTGGGAAGATGGCCTCTTCTACAGTGAACCAACGGAGTCTGCACCAGGGGACAACAAATGACTTGTAGTACCCCAAGAGAACAGACCACAGTTCTTGCAGTTAGCCCATGAGATTCCTTTGGCTGGTCACTTGAGATTCAAGAAGACTAAGGAAAGGCTCTCACTCTACTTTTATTGGCCAAAGATGGGGGCTGAAGTAGATAAGTACTGCAGGAGCTGCCACACCTGCCAGACTTCTGGTAAGGTTGGCTCCAAGAATGTGGCACCTTTAGTGCCTCTCCCTGTAGTGGGAGTCCCATTTGAGGGAGTAGGGATTGACATTGTTGGTCCCCTTGATCCTCCAACCTCCTCAGGCAACAGGTTTATACTTGTTGTAGTAGACCATGCTACTAGGTACCCTGAGGCAATTCCTATGAGGACTGTTACAGCTCCGGCTGTGGCTAAGGCCCTCCTTGGTATTTTTTACCAGGGTTGGGTTTCCTAAGGAAGTAATCTCTGACAGGGGGTCGAATTTTATGTCCCACTACATGAAAACCATAAGGAAAACCTGCAGAGTTACTTACAAGTTCTCAACCGCATACCACCCTCAGACCAATGGACTGGTTGAAAGGTTCAACAGAACCATGAAGAGCATGATAGGTGCTTTAGAGGACCCCCTTAAAAGAAAGTGGGACCTTCTACTGCCATGCCTTCTATTTGCTTATAGAGAAGTCCCTCAGGAGGGAGTAGGTTATTCTCCCTTTGAACTTCTTTATGGTAATCTGGTCAGAGGTCCATTGGCCCTGATCAAGGAGGGGTAGGAGAGTGCTCCTTCCCCCAAGCCAGTCAGAGTGACTGACTATGTGATAGGTCTCCGAAGGAGAATGTCACAAATGATGGCAGAAGCAAGTGATAACTTGAAAGCTGGACAAGCATTGGTCAAGCACTGGCATGACCAAAAGGCTAACATGGTTGAGTTTACTCAGGACCAGCTAGTTCTCGTTATGATTCCAACAAGGCAGAGGGCAAGACAATGGATGGGACCCTTCAAAGTTGTGGGTAAACTTGGAGAGGTCAACTATCTGGTGGACTTGGGCAATCGCAAGGAGGCCCCAACAGTCTTCCACACCAACAGACTAAAAGCATATGTCTCCAGACCTGATGTAGGAGCTTTGCTTCTAGCATCATCAGAGGAAGAAGAAGAGAGTGAAGCTCTTCCTGATCTCCTGAGAGGCTTACCTTTAGACGAAAAGATTGAAGGAGTAAATCTCTCTTCAAATCTGACTCCTGAGCAACAGGAAGAGTGAAAATCCATGTTGAATCATTTTGCCTCCCTGTTCTCACTTTCACCAGGCTTGACCCCTTGGGGACAGCATGACATACTCACTGGTGACTGTCTTCCAGTCAAAAGCAGAGGATATTGAATGTAAGAAAATGTAAGAACCCACATCAAAGGTGAGGTCAGCAAAATGCTTGATCTCGGGGTAATAGAGCCCTCTACTAGTCCATGGTCTAGCCCAGTTGTGTTAGTACCAAAGGCAGGATCTAAAGAACTTAGATTCTGTGTGGATTACAGAACTCTTAATGCAGTCACTAAGACTGATGCCCACCCTTTGCCAAGGACAGATGAGTTGGTGGATAGACTTGTTGCAGCCAAGTTCCTCAGCACATTTCACTTGACGTCAGGCTATTGGCAAATAGCCCTGAAAGACCATGCCAAGGAGAAATCTGCATTTTCTACCCCAGTTGGCTTATACCAGTTTAAGGTTATGCCTTTTGGATTGAAAAATGCACCTGTTACATTTCAAAGGATGGTAAACCAGGTTCTGAATGGGATGGAGGTCTTCTGCATGGCATACTTGGATGACATAGCAGTGTTCAGCAATTCCTGGGAAGAACATGTGGACCACCTAAGATATGTTTTGCAGGCTCTTGGAAAGGCCAATCTGACCATAAAGGCGAGTACATGCCAGATTGGACAGAGTAAAGTGGTCTACCTTGGACATGAGGTAGGAGGTGGAGAAATAAGGCCTTTGCCCAGTAAGATTGAAGCTGTGCAAAATTGGACAACACCTACTATTCAGACTCAGGTGAGAGCCTTCTTAGGCCTCACTGGGTATTACAGGAATTTCATTGAGAACTATGGGTCCATAGCTTCTCCACTGAATGTCATCTCCTCTCCTAAATTCCCTAAAAAGGTTAGGTGGAATGAGGAATGCAATCAGGCCTTTGAAACCCTGAAAAGGGCTCTTTGCCAAGCCCCAGTACTCAGAGCTCCTGACTACCATCAAATGTTCATTGTGCAAACAGATGCGTCAAATGTAGGAATAGGTGCAGTCCTCAGTCAACTGGAAGGGAAAGGTAGGGAGCACCCATTTGCTTCATCAGTAGAAAACTGAAGGATCCTGAAGCAAGGTGGGCAACCATTGAACGAGAGTGTTTTGCTATTGTGTGGGCTCTGAAGAAGTTTAGGCCATACTTGTATGTTTCTACTTTTGTCATTCAGACTGACCACCAACCCTTGAGATGGTTAATGCAAATGAAAGGGGAAAACCCAAAACTATTGAGATGGTCAATCTGCCTGCAAGGGTTTGATTTCACCATTGAGCACAGGTCAGGGTGTCACCACCAAAATGCTGATGGTCTCTCTATGATGTATGTCATCGACTAGAGGTATGAGATTCATCCAGGAGTGGATTAAATCCTCCTGTCCCTTAGTCTGGGGGGGCGAGTGTTAGGGAGAATTCTCTCTTTAGGCTGAATTTCCTAACCTAGTGAGTCCCCCAGCAGCTTTGCTGGATTTCTGGAGTTTGTTTTTTTCTCCTGCCAAGAGTGAGAGTCTTTTTCTCCCACTCTAGGACATGATTTATGGTGTTCCTTTGACTGTTAATGTATTTTATGGGCTATGGGGTCCTTTACTCCATAGGGCCTCATGTGTTTTTACTATGTGTGTTACACAGCACCCTCCGTGCAGTGACACAGGGGTGTCATAGTGACACCCCACCATAGACTCCATACCCTGGGACTGACTACTGTCTCCCAGGGCATGTAAAGTCACCATTGGCTTTACTAGTCCCAAATTATTAACAGAAACCAGTACAAACCATCATATTGTGGGCGTACTAGTCGGGGCAATTCAATTGCCCCGGGGTCTGTTAGTCGAGGGGGCACGTCTCCGTCCCCCCTGATCGAGTTTTGGCTGGTGGCAGTGGATACTACTTTTTATATTCGACCGCAAATATATCCCTGTAGGATTTTCCCATTGTTCGAGGCTACCAACTTTAATTATTTAATTCTCATAGCCTCGAACATACCGCCGGTTTATTTAATTAATATTTATTCGCCGGTTGGTATTTTTGCCAGGATTCAATTCTAAAATGGCGTTTGTGTTCTCTTATGTGACTCCAACCCAAGTCTAGCCCTTTGTTCCACTTTTTGGAGGGCTTCTCCACAGAAGCCTCCAAAAGTGGTGCCACTCTGTCTGGGTACCACAGGGGATGTGGGAGGGGGTTTAGGCACCCTGGACTGAGTTACCTTTGTAACTCAAGTCGCACTCTTGTGTGATTGGCCCAAGTGGTGAGCCGGCCGGCTCACCACTTAGCATGTTTTATTGACAGCTAGGCTTAGTGAATGGGGGTGTGCTGCATAAAAGCAGGGCTTTGGGGACTGGAACTTCAGAAGTCACCACAGGACCTGAGAATCCGACGAGGGAGAAGCTGAGCCGACCTTCCACAACAACACCACCGGTGGAGCCCTGCGGAACTGACTCACCACTTCCCGATGACAGAGAAGATCTCCCGGCTGGAGAGGCTTCTTCCCCTGACTGGTGGGCACAACCAGTTTACCTTCTTTCCCTCGCATCCCAGGACGTCTTGTGGTCGAATTGCCTGTGCCAAGCACCCCGGCAACCGGATAGCCACTTACCACTTGACCGCGAATAAAAGGACCGCTCCTTTTACCTGAGAACTCTGAGGCTGGTTTCTTCCCTGGCAGTGCAACAGACTCTAGTCTTCCTCCCCAACGAGATCCTCTCTTCCCCCGGACGAAGCACCGACTTGCATCCGCTGCCAGGAACATCTGCCCCCACTGGAGTATTCTCACCACTTTAAGGTACCGTGTCCCCCAGGTCTCTCTTTCTAAAGATTGCTACAAGGTAATAATAATCCCTTAACCTTCTGGACTGGGCTGGCCGCCTTGACCATCTAACTGGTCCCTTTCTTTGGTCCAACCCTTTCTGAACCTTGTCAAGACTTTTGTGCACTGCAACCGTGTGACCTTGGACACATTTTGTTCTGATCCTCTTAAAGTGGATCCAGCCTTCTGAACTCTAACCTCATGGTTTTACTTTGCCTTCCTCTCTTGTTGTGTTCTTGTGAAAGTGTTGGGATCTCTTTCAAATTATACTCTGCTTTTCTCTCCCTTTTTAAAACGAATTATTAGAGTGCCATCTGCGTTAAGCGCTCACCGCTGTCTGAAAATAAGTGGGGCTTTACTTAAGAATTGTCTAATATTCTTTTAAGGGATTGTATATCTTTTAGTGACCGTGTTTTTGAACTGCTTAACATTAGTGCCTGTGTGTTTTACTAGATGTGGTTTTAAATAAATAATTATATCTCTTTTACACCAAGCCCTGGTCAGTGTTTACTTGTTCTACTATGTTCTTTTGACCTATTGTGAATGCTCTGTATACTGCCTAAATCTTCTTGAGGGAAGTCTGACTGCTCAGCCACAGCTACCAAGTGAATCTGTGTGGTACAGACTGCTACCAAGTGGGTTTACTGCCAAACACCTGTAGTCTTAAATCGTTTGCAGTGGTCCCAGAGGGAACTGCACAGATTTCTGCCTAACACTTATTATAACCCATGGTGTGTGGTGCTCATTTATTGACCTGGGAAGGATGAAAGGCTGAGTTTGGCCCTGCCGGGATTCGAACCTGTATCAGCAGGCTCTGCACTGATGTCAAAGCGAGTGCTCTACTCATGAGTTGTGCCTAGAGGCATGTTGTTACATTTACAATCATTACAAGTTGGGTGATCATTTTAGTTCATTTGTATTGTTTACATTTATGTTATGCCCACACCCAAAGGTATCACAGCATTTGTACAGGGTCAGTAGAGTATCAAAGACAATTCAGGCAATGAAGAGGAGGCGGTAGGAACCTCACATAGTTGTTTTCAGCAGTCTCTTGAAGGCTTAGTAAGATGGCTCATTCCTGATATGAGCTAGAAGTGTGCTCCATAGAATTGGGGTTGTGGTGCTGAATCTGACACTACCTGCTCTGGCAAGTTTTAAGCAGGGATTGCCAGGGGGAGGTTCTCAGAAGAGCAGAGGGAGCGACAATGGAGTCTTTGCTGATGTGATTGATTAGGTATTGAGGTGCTTCATTGAACATGCATCAGTGTGCAATGATAAGTGTTTTGAAGTCAATACAGACTTTTATAGGTAGCCAGTGAACCTCTCGATGTGTGGCAGAGATGTGGTCATATTTGTGCAGGGCCAGGGCTGCGCGCAGGGATTTTTTTGTTGCAAAAGTTGAAGTTTAGCAAGGTTGGTGGCAGAGGTCCCATTGAGCAGGATATTGCAATAGTCCAGTTTGCTTGAGATTATAGCCATTCAGAGAGTATGGCAGTTGTTAGGGCTCAAGAACTGTCTACTAAGAGAGATGAGATTAGCATTATGGGCAGTTGAGGAGGCAAGTACATTGATGGGGTTTTGCATGCTTGAGGACAGGAATGGTAGTCCGTTCATTACAGGTTACATAGTTGTAGGAAGTGCAGGTTACATGGTTGTAGTATTTAGTAACAATCATTAAAAGTAATTCCCAGTCTCTCCGGAACAAACAGATGGAATAGATTTCATCACAAGTTCATGTGCCAGAATCTGCCTATAGGGTCCATCGTGATGGGGACACAGCAGGCATAATCAGGAGTGGTGAAAAATGGGTCACATACCAAGGAAATGTTGGTTATGTTGTGGGAACGGCTGCTGTTGGTGTATATTGAAATGTGTATGCAGAATATTGGGGTATCTAGTTATTGGGTGCACTGAGACTCCAATCCGTTATATAGACGAACCAAGTTAGACAGCAAAAAAAAAAAGAAGAGAGAGATGAGGTGTTTGCTGCAGTGTGGGTGGAAACGGTGGGCTACCCCTAGACAACTTCTAATGTAACAATTAAAATTGTTCTCTCCCCTACTCCGCGCTACCTTTAATGATATGTGCAGAGCATCCTGCTCTGGAGGTCAAAATTCATATGCACGGGTTTGCCTGGAGCAGTTAATGTTTATTCGCACAAATCAGAAATATGAGTCTCTTTTCATATATAAACCTCTTCTTAGGTGCAAACTCTAACCTCTCACTGCAGGCGGACTCCTCTGTCCAAGGGAGCCATGTCGAGGAGTCATAGACCCTGCACCAAACATCTCAGCAGTGCCTCCAAATGTTAAGATCGGCCCAAAAAGCACAATGAAGAGAAAAAAAACTCAATAAAGAAGTAACTCCAAGTGTGCGAATAAACCCATCTATATTCAAATACAAATGGCTGCTGGGAGAGCATACAAACGACAATCACAAGATAGTGTTAGGGACCACAAGTTTTTAACCACGGAAATCATCATTGTTGATGTCATAGTAATCGTCATTAAAGTGTCTGCGCTCTCACTCGATTGGGTAGCTTAATATAGAACTATAGTTTTCTATAGGTATTCCTTTTTTCATGTTTATAGGTTAGTTATAACATTGTACATAAAACACATATAGAAACATATATACCATCTCCTTACCTGAAAACAAATTAATAAAAATGTACAAAGATTAATAACATAGACAATCACATTAATTTCTTAGTAATTTCCTTCCACAGATAAAATATTGTAAAATTCATAACCAAATTTCCACCTGAGAATATGTTAGACCAACATTGTTCTGAGTTAATAAAATTCATATTAAAACCCTGAAGCATATATGCCTTTTCATATGAATTATTAAGTTCCACACAGTCTGTCAAGAGATGTCTTAAGATTTCAACATCATTATTACATATTCTACATAATCAATCTTTCTGTGGAATATTATTCCAGGCACGAGTGATAGCTAAGATTGGAAGTTGGTTGAAGTTGGTTGAATCTTAAGAGCATGATGAACCATCTCACTTTCAAGTTTTGTAAATTTCTTAAGTACACACAAGGAGTATTCACTGGAAATGCTTGTCTTGAATATTTTCCATAGTTCCTTTTTCCCATTAAATAGGTACTTCTAATATTTCGATTCCAAACCTCTGATTTTTGTTTTATTCCCCTGAATAAATATGCCAGATTTTCAGTAGGGTTAAATGAGCATCCAATCTTCTCAAAGTATTGATGGCTTTAGATCTAAAAGGATCTTTTCAAGGTCTTCCACCTTAAATGTAAAGTGCTTCCTATCTTTAATTGCCATAGATTTCTCCACACTCTCTGCTGTAGTATTTTGATGGTACAGGGCTAAAATATAATTTTCCCAAGCCTCTCTGGTAATGGGGTTAATTTCCCTCGTGCCCATTTGGCCAGAGTTGTGTTTATGAAATATATGCCAAAATCTTTTAGCATCTTAACCTTTCAGCACATGGTACATAGTTTCCAATTGTGCTGAGGCCATAGTTACCCTATGCATTTCATGCCAATTCTTAAATGTCATTGTATTCTTTTTTTTTTATTTTACTTGAGTATATATATATCAAACACATTTGTCCTTTTGATACGAATCATTTCTTTCTTTAACTGTTGCTTTTTACATGTAATTTCACAATCGTAAACATTCGTATGCGACTTTTCTCCAAAGACAATTCTTTTACTCTGTTCCATGGCTAGATTATTGATAACCAAGCTAGTAATATTATTGAAATTCCCCATAATGGAGAGCTCAGGATGTTTACTACCAATCAGCCTATCTATTATATTCAGCACTAGCTTTTTCCAGATTTCTATCAGTCCATTTAACACAGTTCCAATCCATTATTAACATTGAAGTCCCCTATAATTCGATCTCTTAGGTCTCTAGGATCATGACTAATTGAAAATTCAATCATGACACAGTCACTCAGCTTATTTGGTGTAAAAAAGTGAGTATATATCTGTAAAGCCAATTTCTGTGATTAATACCAAATCAATACATGAATAATATATTCCATTTGTCCATGTAAAAAAGCAATTCTGATCACTAATGTTTATCAGCTGGAGCAATTGATACAACTGAAAGAGAAACAGCCAAGGACCACAATCCATATCTCCCTCTTCCTTCTCCGCACTTATGGCCCATACATGTTGCTGATTTTCAAAATAACGATACTCTTTAGACATCATTACCATCCAATTTGTAAATGTAGGGCAATGAACATTTAAATCACCTATCAGATAATAAGGCCAGTAGGGATGTTTATTTTGCCATGAGTTAATTAGGACATCTCGGTATTCCACAATCTAATTCAATGTATCATTACCTGACGTATTGTATATATTAATCGGTAGCACTTCAAATGTCTCTTTGTTTTTCACAATTTTCACTTTAATAGGAAGAACCACATCTAAATAACTAGTGTGGGTACATTCAGAGGCTTTTAGGTGATGTGCTAGCGGTTATTAATCCTCCAAAAGGATCACCATTTCATGTTTTTGTATTTTCCTTTGGAAAATAGAGAAACCATTCAACATAAAATCCTGAGTTACCCACGTCTCCTGTAATAAGAACATGTCTGCTGATACCAGAATATGTCAACTCTCAATGTTTTCCAAGAAAGAACTATAACTTCTTGTGTTCCATGATTTCATTATGATATGTGTTTCATGTGAAGGATTCTATCATTCAACCCCATCAAATCCAAGGACATTTTGAGAATGATGATTTTGGCTACCTAACAGATGTTTGTGAGCAAGTAGAGAGGAGGCACATATCTTCTCCACAATGCCACTTATGACCTTCACTGATAGAATGCCCTCTGAGTTATGGTTGGAAGAGCGTTATCCAATCCATAACCCATTTTAAAAAAGCAGCTTGCTTGTGCCATAATCAATTCGGTAATAATGGGAGACACCAAATGGATCCCTGCCCAATTAGGACCCCATGACGACAGAGGGACCTCTACCAATTTCAAATCTTGGGTTTTCATCATTTGCAATGTAGAATTTGGATGTAATAACTCAATTATGCTTGGTAAGTTCAGATAGGGGCTTTCCGAAGTGGTATAATGATCATTTATTTTAATTTGATATGAGGCCCTGTTCTTTGCTTGAATAGAAAGCTGTTCCAAGTCCAGCATTTTATAAACACTCCTCAATGGGGAATCTTCAGATTTATTCATCTCCGGCCTTACCACATAATCTCTATTAATAACCTCAGCAATGAAAGGGGCAGCCGCTATTGTAGCCACTTCGTAGTCTTCTGTATGTTCCATAGAAAGGAGAAAGTCGTCTCTTATAGTGCCATTTCCTTTTATCTTCGGTAACGAAAGGTCATTATTACACATGAGGGCAAGACCGAGGATACATCCTTTAGGTTTCCTTTTCTGGGTACTTGGCCTTTTTTGTGTTAATTATATGGTTACTTGCAGTCTCATGACACGCCAGTCTTTTGGGAAAGCATACGCCAAAACCTGCGCTACTGTTGCTGATTTAGAAATAGGCTTAGCATGGGAGTTAACATAATTTGTCTTTTTAGTAAACTTTTTACTGATTACTACCAGCCGTTTAGTTTTCATAGCTTGACCCAAGTTCAATTCAGTCATGTCTTTAGCAGATTTGCCCTTCTGGTGGGGGATCAAAAGAATATTGCACAGTGAAGTTTTACTGTTTTCCCACTCATCCTTACTAGAAGCCTCTTCGCTAGATCTAATTTGCAGTGACTCCTGCATCAGCAACTTCTTTTCTCCCAGCAATCCCACCTCCTGCTTTGGAATGTGCTGGGCCTTATAGAGTCCCATCTCCTGCTTTAGAATGTTCTGGTCTTTATAGATGTTATTGCAAAGTGATAAAAGAACTTTCAAAATGATCAATGATTCAGGTTCTATATGAGAGCCATCAAGTAGAGAAGAATCAGCGGAGGAATAGTCCTCTTGGGGTTTAGGGTAAGAAGCATAGGCACTCTTCGCTATAATAGTACGATTAGGTGATTTAGCTAAATCACTAGCTGGAATGCTGCATGACTACCTAACATAGTACTAGCTCTCCCGCTGGAATAGTTTGATTTTCCATATCACCAGCTGCCTGCAGATTCACACACAGGTTTAACAGTGAATTAAGATCAATGAAGCTTTTTTATAGAACGAATGCTAGAGCCTGCTACTTGTTCTCTGGTTTCTTCTTCAACCCTTTCAATAGGTCTGTCCTTACTGAAAGTAGATTCTCTGATGGGTTTTTAAAAAAAAACTGTTATTTGGCCACAGTCGTTTGCCTCTATATCATGTATATAGCCTCTATGTGATGTATATTTGCTTTTTCAGCTTGAGTGTGGTAGGCAAAACACGGGCAGAAGCAGCACGTTCCTTCTATTTTAGCATATTATTACAAACACATGCAAGCATCCTAAATCCTCTTATATGCCTTGTGTATTAAAGTGGCAGCTGCTTTGTTAATTACAGATGAACTACGATAGACAGTTACTTCCCAGAAAACCTAGTGGCAGTGCTGGCTAGACCAAAGTGTTTATAGTATTGAAAGGAAAACGTACCACACAATAAAAATGGTACAATTAGTGCATGGACAAGGCAGCTGTTTACACGTTTTACTGCATCCCCTCCCTCTTACTCACACAGACGCAGCTGGATTTCCTTGTTGCAGATAGTCGGTCAAGATTAGAAATCGAGTAGCAGCAGATCCCAGAAGTCAAATTCAACTGCAAATTCAAAAAAATCCTCAAAGAACTCTGTTAAACTTCCCCGACCATATGCCCAACTCTGCCAAAAACTTCAGCATACTTTCCTTTTACTATTGGTTATTCTACATCTAATATCTCGCCCTAGCCTCATCCTTTTAAAAACGATACATTTCAATATAACATGGTATTGGTTGGCACTCTACTACACTAGTTCATAAGAAGAACAAGGTTTGATTGGTTGGGTTTTTGCTCATCCGGCCTCAGGCACTTTTATGTGATGCTAAAAAATGTGGTAGGTAAGGAAAAGTGGGCAACTGTTATGATACTGTTTAAACAATATACTCACTTCTCAGTCCCAGACGTGAGACTTTATTTGCCAGTCTGCTTATGGCCTTGGCATGTCGTCTCTGTAGGCCTCATTAGGGGTTGGGCGGAGCGGTAACAATGTGCTGGTAACACTATTACTGCCACATTACCACTCTGCCCTATCCCAGGTTTGGGTGGATTGTGGGTGGTTTACCTCCAGCTTTTTGTTGGAGGTGAAAACCTCCCCTTTCCACGCATTTTCACTGCTATTATCGATGGTGGTAATAGCTATGAAAAGCCCCATAGAGTCCTATACACCCAGAGTCAATGGGGATTAATAGCACCACCACAGCTCAGGATCTGGTGCAAATTGCACCCGATCAAGTTGCGGTAACACTAATAGCATTGGGTGGTATCCTGATGCATTTACTGTTGGGATACCTCCCAACTTATGATCAGGCCTTGTGTCTGAATGTGCTTAGCAAGTGGCAGGTGCCCAATCAAATTTGGTCTGGAATAGATGACCATTGTTTGATCATGTGGTAGAGGGCCACTGTTCAGAGCTCAATTTCTTCTGTTTATTGGATTTTCTGCTGTCTTAAACTCTGTGTGATTTCTATCGGCAACCACTCGGGGCGCTGTGTATCTGCTCATTGTGGGATCAATTGGCATGATAGCTACTTGCACCTGCCATTCAAGGATATAGCTTTTTCTCACTGCTACCAATGAACTTTAATAATTGCATGCTGTGCGCTCTGGGAAACGTTGTGTGGTGCTGTTTCAGCTTCTAAGCAGAACTCCACTCAGCGCACTGACCTTGGTGTTTGGGCTGCTGTCTGAGGATCGTGAGGCCTGGAATTTTGTTTTGAGCTATTTTATGTCAGGATGCAGTATTTCAGAATTGAGGCCTTGCAGGATCTTGTCTAAGTAATGGAGGTACTTCTGCTCTTTCTCCGCCATGTAGTGTTCTTCATGTCTTGCATGCATGTCACCATTCATTACTCCCCGCCTGTGTATGCTGCAACCCCTACCTACATTCTCATCTCTATACTACTTGTGTAACCCTATCTGTGTAATCTGCAACACTCCTGCTTATGTGAATGCAAACTACTTTGTGTTATACTTTTGTTGCACAAACAATTCTTCTCCTAATGGTGGCTGCATGACCCTGAGTGTTTTACTGACTTTTTATAGACCAGTTCTAAGCTTGTATTTTCTTCCATACTCAGCAACGGGTGGAGCCATGGCCAGACCAGGTGCAACTATCATCTCCATTATTACAATACATAACAATTTCTGCCCATAAAAGAGGATTAGATTTAAAAGTAGCATTTTAAAGCCTATCCAGACCGTAGGCTTTAGATGGCTTGAATTATGTGATGTTATATACATTTTCATCGATATTAGAATCAAGCCACCAGCCCAGGGGCACAGTAAGTAAGGGCACAGAGAGAGTTGAAACAGGGTCCAAGTACAAATTAGTAAAATAATCTATCCCAACGGATTGAGATGAAGGTCGGGCCTTTAACTAGTCTTGCAGACCCAGAGGTTTTATGAATGACCACAGTGAACGTGCATCTTTACTCGCACAACATCTTGAAACTGTCATCAGAGTCACAATGGGACATCAATAATTTGTGGAACCTTAGCCAATCGGTATACGCTAATTTTATTTTTCTTCTGTGCTTCAGATACACCCCACGTTTCTTCTCAATGTGCCTTAGATTCGTTCTCAGCTCTTTCTTCCTCTCATAGACAGCCTCATCAAAGGTGGGTGTGAATACAGTGATTTATGGCTGAATTCAATTAGCGACCTGTTTTAAGGCTTATAATTAATTCTTGTATTACCTCAGTGTATTTGCCAGGATTGCAAAGCTCCATATTATTACATTGCATGTAATCCATAATACGTTTGTTAAAACTTGAGGCCATGGAAGTTTTCCATATCACAGAGAGATCTCCAGGGCTTACTTTCACACTAAGATTCAATACAGGAGTCTCAACCTATCATGTAGTAATGTTAGTCTCAAGTACCAAGATACAATGGCCACTTTCAACAGCTTCCAAAATACACAATTAATTAGGGATTGAGAAACAAAATTGTAATCTAACGTAGAAGAAGGTCAAGTGTTAAGCCAGGTAAAAGACTATTTCCATTATGTAAGAGGAGATCCCATAAAGCCATTTCTTGCTGAATTAGCTGTCCACACTTCCTAGAGTTTTGTGTTGCCTGCCAGCTCTATAGCACTCCTCGTCTAGGTCTTTACTGTTGAAATCACCCATGCTGAGGACCAGTACAGTAATATGTTATGTTCTGTTACTTTGCATTTATATAGCACCGTATGTACCATTGGTGTGGTCTCAAGGAGCTGGTAGGTTGAACGTCCTCGGGAACCAAATTTCCGGTAGGTAGAGAGAATAGAGTGAGTCAAAAGGTGCGTGTGAGCATTGGATATGTGTGCAGCTGGTGTGGCATTCGTGTGATAGCTGCTTCTTAGCGGTAGGTGTGGAGGTTGAGATATCAAGAGTATGTGTTCGTTCTGGCAGGTTGTTATCCAGACCGATTTGGCTGCGTTAGGCCTGAGGAGAAACGCCTAGGCTGGAGGGTGTGTAACCAGCAGTGTTTAGTTAGGGTGATGGGGAGTATGAGGCAAATGATGGTATGAGAACAGCTATACTGAATGGTGTCATAGTATCGCTGTGTTCAATTTATTGGTGGTGTAAAGAAGAGAGTAAGCGTGGAGATGTGAATATGGTGGTTTACCTTAGGTGTTTGAGATCGAGCCCACTCCAATAGTTCCATGTACTCCATCTGTTCCATGTACTCCGACTGTTCCATGCATTACGACCGTTTCAAGCACTCAAAACCGTTCCTTTCAATGCTCTTTCAAAAGTTCAATGCCCTCCAAACCATTCCATGTAAGTCACGCCATTCTATGCATTCAATCCATTCCATGCACTCCAATCCGTTTCATGCACTCCAATCCGTTTCATGCACTCCAGTCCGTTCCATGCACTCGCATCCGTTCCATGCACTCCACTTCTTTCCAAGCACTCCAATCCGTTCCAAGCACTTCAAACATTTTATGCACTCCAACCATTTAATGCACTGCTCCTTTCATTCGTTCTAACCCGTTATCCTTTCTCCATGCATCATCCATCCACATACGTCATCTTCACACGTTCCGTCCACTTAACTGGTTTCACCCATTTCACCCACTTCACCCATTTCACCTACTTCACCGGTTCCAGCCACTTCACCGGTTCCACCCACTTCACCCGTTCATCCACCTGTTTCATCCATTCTACCATTTCACCCGTTCCATCCACTTAACCCATTCTACATCAGTTCACCCGTTCCATCCACATACTTCACCCGTTCCTTCCACATATTTCACCCGTTCCTTCTACATGTTTCACCCGTTCCTTCCACATGTTTCACCCGTTCCTTCCACATATTTCACCCGTTCCATCCACGTACTTCACCCGTGCTATCCACATACTTCACCCGTTCCATCCACATGCTTCACCCGTTCCATCTACCTGCTTCATCTGTTCCATCCATATTCTTCACGCGTTCCATCCACATACTTCACCTTTTCCATCTATATACTTCACCCGTTCCACCCAGTTCATCCGTTCCACCCTGTTCATCCATTCCACCCAGTTCATCCGTTCCACCTAGTCCATCCGTTCCACCCAGTTTATCCGTTCCATCCAGTTAATCCGTTCCATCCAGTTCATCCATTCCACCCAGTTCATCCGTTCCACTCACATACTTCACCTGTTCCAACTTCATACTTCCTCCGTTCCAACCCTTTTTTTAATTTTATCCATCCACTTCACCTGTTTCATCCACATACTTCAATCGTTCTATTCAATATATTTGACCCATTTTGTCCACATACTTCACCCGTACTTTCCTCATACTTTACCCGTGTTGTCCATAAACATTACCCATTCTTCCAGCTCCATCCTCCGTTCCTACCACCCACTTCACCCGTTTCTTCGCCTTACTACATCCATTCCTTCCAACCACTTCACCCGTTCCCTCCAACCACTTCACCCGTTCCTTCCACATACATCACCCGTTTGCTCCAACCTCAACACCCGCTCCGCACTCTACACCCGCTCTGCACTCTGCAACCGCTCTGCGCTGTGCATTCTAAACCCGCTCTGCCCTCTACACCCGCTACACACTCTATACTCGCTCTGCACTCTACACCCGCTCCGCACCCGCACCATATACTACATCCGCTCAACACCCTACATCGGCTCAACACCACCGCACCTTATATCTGCTTAATACCCTAAATCTGCTCAACACGGTACATATGCTCAACACCATCATGCCCTACATCCGCTCAACATCCTAAATCCATTCAACACCCTACATCCGCTCCATTCTATTATCCACTCAAACCCTACATCCGCACCACAACCTATATCCACACCACAACCTACACACTCATCCGCTCAACGCACTCATCATTTTTTACTCGTTCTAATTTGTTTGTCCTTTTTAGCTAACCAATAGAGGTTATTAGTTTTCGATTTTTTGCTCGGATCATGATGTTACATTGCTATTTATGATCTAGCATTTGGCAAAGTCATTGCAATGCTGTTATCCAGTTTGAGTTAGTTTGAATTCGGGGTCGGTTTTTGGGGAAGAGCCAGGTTTTCAGTAATTTGCAGAAAGATATGGGGTGGGAGTGCGTTCCACAGCATGGGGGCCAAGGCTGAGAAAGATGATCCGCCTAACCTGCAGGGACGTCATTTGGGGGTCGTCCTTGCGACCTCTGTGGTCTCCCTTGCGACCTCTAAAAAAAAATTCTTTAATTCTGTAGTGGCTGACTTTCTTGTTCAGGGCCCTTAAAAAACGAAGAAAAATAAGAACATGAGGGCCACAAGTCTAACACTTTCAGCACTGAACCTAAATAAGAAAGAATAGGAATGCCAAAAAATGTGTCTTTCTGTAATTCTGTACAATAATTGCTAGTCTCATTAAAGGTTTATTTCATGCACACTTCAGGGGGTGAGTCATTCATTTAGTCTGTTCTCAAACGCCTCAACTCAGCCTTTCATCCTTCCGAGGTCGATAAATGGGTACCAACACAGGTTGGGTGTTATTGGGTGTATATTTCTTCTATGTAAAGTGCTTAAGCTTAAGTGCTATATAATAACACATCATTATCATTTGGTCATGGAGGTTTGCTTGCAATCGCAGTAATTTGGTAATATGGGCCTATAAAACTGATCTAAATGATACATATGGCGATCCATTCAGGTATGAAATGTACAGCACATTATAGTGATATCGTAACCATATTTTTCGTAGTGTACAATGCTATGTGATGCCCCTTCCTGTTGTGTCAATGGGTGAAAGGTTGTGTTCCATCGCTTCCCGCAATATCACTTTGGGGTGGGGTCAAATGACATCACTTCCTGTGATGTCATCAGGGGGTCAAGGGTCGTGTGATGTCACTTCCTGGCATTTTGGTGAAATGACGTCCCTGCTAACCTGACTGAGTTTGTTTTTGGTTTGACTAGGAGGCCGGCTGAGCTTGATCTTAGAGTATGTGCTGGGTGATTGGGTTTTAGTTTGTCTTGAAGATAATGAGGTCTGGTTTTATGCAGTGCTCAGTGAGAAATGCATAAGGTTTTGAAGGTCACCCTTCGGACAACCGGAAGCCATGCAGAGTTTTGAGGGCTGGGGAGATGTGGTCTCTCGGGCCAAACTCTAGTAGCAGTTTGGCTGCGGCGTTTTGGGCTCTTTGTAGTTTATTCAGTTGGTATGTGTGGATTCCGAGGTAGAGGGGGTTAGCCTAGTCCAGTCTTGATATAACAATTGATTGGACCACGGAGAGGCTGTTGGGAAAGGAGAGGTATGGAAAAATGCGTCTAGAGTTTTAAGGTGGTAGTGGCAGGACTTTGAGACGTTGTTGACTTGGCGCGAGAGTGTTAGGCCAGAGTCTAGGGTGCATCCAAGATTTATTGTGGGTGAGTTGCCCATGGCAGATGGCCAGGGTAGTGGGTTGGAAAAAGTTTGGTGTTGCCACATACCATGATTTCGGTTTTGGAGGGGTTTAGCAAGAGGTGGTTTGTGGTAATGCAGAGCTCTATGTGGAGGAGGCAGGAGGCAAGGTCAGGTCAGCAGTTGGGTTTTGAGTTCAGGAGTTTTAGAATTAGTTGAGTGTCATCAGCGTAGTTGTAGCACAGGATGTTGTGTGAACGAATTATTCGTGGGAGGGTGGCCATGTAGAGATTGAACAGGAGGGCTGACAGGCATGCTCCTTGTGGAACTCCTGGGTCGACTGGTCGGGTTTGGGAGGAATAGGTGGAGAGAAGGATTATTTGGTTGCTATTTTTGAGGAAGGATGCTATCCATTTGAGAGTGGTTCCACAAATTCCTAGGGAGTGGAGGCGGTCAAGGAGGATTGAGTGGTTGATTGTGTCGAAGGCGGCGGATAGGTCAAGAAGGATTAATACAGTGCATCCTGCAGAGTCTGCTGTGCTTTAAGGTCATCCAAGATTGAGGTTAGGGTGGTTCTGGTTCAGTGTCGGGCTCTGAAACCTGATTGAGCGGGGTCTAGGAGATTGTTGGCTTTGACAAAGGCATTTAGTTGGGAGTAGGCAGTTTGGTCGATGAGTTTGGCAAGGAACGTTGAGTTTGAAATGGGGCGGTCGTTTTTGGGCTCGAGATGGTCGAGGGAATGTTTTTTTTATTAGAGGTTTGACGTGAACTGTTTTGAATGCGTCTGGAAAAATCCCCAAGGCAAGGGAGTCATTTATGATGTTCTCCTGCGCAGGTAGATGCGAAGATTTCTTTGAGGGTTGTGGCCGGGCAAGGGTCCAGCGGAGAGCCAAATGGTTTGCAGGCAGAGAGAAGTTTGAGAAATTGGTCAGCTGATATTGGACTAAAGAAGTCAAATCTTGGTTGGGTAGTGGTCGCAGGCGGTGGCTTGGTGGGTTGCCTGGTTGGTGTAAGAGAGCTAGTTTGTTGGTTCGAGCATTTGTTCTTTCGAGAGCTGTGGTGTAAAAGTGGAGAGAGAGTGAGTCGCCCAGCGATTGTGAGGAGGCCGGAACAATGGTGGTGCATGATGGTTTGGTGAATTTGGTGATGATTCTTTGCTGGGGTTTTTACAGTTTAGGATTTGGGAGTTGTAGTGGGCTTTTTTTTCCTTTCCGGATTTCGGCCTTGTACTGATGAAGGTGCGGGGCCAAGGTGGATCTGCTCAGGGGAGTTTTGTCTTTCCGCCATTTGCGTTCTAGGTATTTATATAGTTGTTTACTGGTCTTCAATTCAGGAGTGAACCATCTAGGGAAAAGGCCACGGCGGGCTGATGGTTTGCAAGAGGTTGTGAGCAGCATTAGTTAGGTGTTGAGCCATGAGTCAAAGGCGTCGGGGTTAGTTGATTATTGAGTAGGCAGGTAGGCGGGGGAGACTGGAGGAATGTGTTGGCAAGGTCAGGAAGGATTATTAGTTTCTTCCAGCATTTGCGTAGATTCGGAGGTTCAAGTTTGGGTTCGGGAAGCGGGTTGGGTGAGCGAATGGTGAAAGAGACAATGAAGTGATCGGACCAGATGATAGGGGTGGTGGGGTTTAGATGTATCCAGTTGTGGGAGCTGAAAATGGCATCAAGAGTGTGTCCTTTATAGTGAGTCAGGCCGTTTATGTGGGGTTGGAGGTTAATCGCGTCTAGGCTTTTAACCAGAGAGTGTGTCATAGGGTTGGTGGGAATGTCGAGCCATATGTTGAAATCTCCTAGAAAGGTGTGGTTGGGATGGTTTAGTTGGAGGGTGGCAATAGAGTCACATAGGTTGTTTGAGAATTGTATATCGTAGCCAGGGGGTCTATAGATTATTAGGAAGCTGTGGGAGAACGAAGGGGAAAGGGATAGTTTAACGAGGAGTGTTTTGCAGGAAGGAATGGAAGGTTGGTTGTCGATGATTGAGGCGCGGAAGTGAGTCTTGAAGGTGAATGCTATTCCTCCTCCTCTAGAGGGACGGTACAGTGGGATGAGGGAGTAGTCGGGTGGAAGGCTTTATTGGCGATAGGGGTGAAGTCATCAGAGAACCAGGTTTCAGTGATGAAGACTAGGTCTGGTTTGTCAGAGCCGAGGAGGTCAAAGATGCTGTGTCTGTTTTTTGCTATGGATCAGGCATTAAATAGGGTGCAATTCACTTCGGTAGAAGAGGTTGATGTCGGAGCTGCAGAGATGGGGGGTGAGGGGGGCGAGGGTGGGAACTGGAGAGCGAAAGAGGTGGGGTGGTTGATGGTCGATGGGAAGAGTGGGCGAGCAGAAAAGCTGGTGGGTTTCGGGTGGGAGTGGATGGACGCGTGTGTTGGGATGATTGGGTTTGGCACAGGGGATTTGAAGGTGGGGTGTGTGGGGGTTAGGAGTTTCAGTTGTGGTTAGTGAGAAATCGAGGGAGAGGGGTTTCGGCAGGGTGAGGCATGGGGGGAGGGAGGTGAATGGGGGATGAGGTGGTGGGTCGAGACAGGGGAGGCAATGAGTGCTGAGAGATTGAGGGGGACCAGGTACGTTTCCTCTTTAGTGTCTTTGTTGCGATTGGTGTGTGCGAGAGGGTAGGGGGGATCAGGGGGTGAGAGGGGTGAAGCTTCCGTCTTGCAAGGGCTGGGCGTGCAGTTTTTAGGGAGGGGAAGGAGTGTGGTCGGGGGCGATGCTGGTGGGGGTTGATGGGAAAAGCGCGGGGAGCATGATTGCTGGACAGGATGTGCCTGGGAGGCCAGTGAGTGGAGCGGGTATGATCTTAGTAGGCTGATCGGTGGAGGGGTTCAGATGAGCAGTGGTCTTAGGGTGGTTGGCTCGCCATCGTGCCCTGGCTTGGTGTTTGGAAAGGGGATGGGTAGGGGATGTGGTGGAGGGTGGGATTATATGGGGAGGTGGGGACGGGAGGAAGGGCTGGCCGGGGGGGGGGGTGGTGCATGGCGGTCGTTTCAGGTAGACCTTTGTGGATTGGGTGTACTCATGGTTAGTAACTGTGATACCACTGGGTGAGATTATTCAGGGTTTCTGGGTTCAACTAAATAGGGTGATATTATTCACGTATTCACGTATACTAAGTTTTAATGTTCTAATTGCAAACTAGGCTGCAGATATGCCTTTAGGCTCTTTTGAAATGTAGCTAGAACATAGAATATGCTATTAGACTATCTAGTTGCAACTACAGCCCAGTTACGCTGTTAGGTAGACTTTCTTCTAGCAAGCTGTGATACAGGTATGCTATTAGGCGGAGTTTCGAGTGTGACACCACCAAAGCTATTGTTTTTAGGTGGACTTGTAAGTGGAATTTAGGAGGACTTTCTAAATGCAGTTATGATACAGATATGCTATAGGGTAAACTTTCAAAATTCAACATTCAAATGCAATTATGACACAGATATGCTATGGGGTAAACTTTCTAAATTCAACTTTTAAATGCAATTATGACACAGATATGCTATAGGGTAGACTTTCTAAATGCAATTATGACACAGATAAGCTATAGGGCAGACTTTCTAGAGTTTGGCACAGTGACGCTATTAGAGACACTGTCTAAATTCCGCTATGTCAAGCGGTGATGTTATATGCACTTCTAAATTCAACTTTGCATCAAGATGATATTGGGCACATTTCAAAGTTCAAGCAATGCACGCTATTAGGTACACTTCTAAATTTTACCTTGCACAGAGAGGATATTAGGCACACTTCTAAAGTCAACTAGGGCACACTATTAGGCACACTTCTAAATTCAACCAGGCACGCTAATAGGCACACTACTAATCCAAGAAAGGCACGCGAATAGACACACTTCTAAAGTCAACTAGGGCACGCTATTAGGCACATTTCTAAATTCAACCAGGCACGCTAATCGGCACACTTCTAAATCCTTCTTTTGACTAATATTGGGTGCATTTGAGCCAATTTGTAAATCTTTGTGAGCTCCCAGGCCCTAAACCCCCTTGCCACGCTCCTTGCTCCCTCCCCGCAACCGCTCCCTGGTTCTCCTCCCTCCCGCCTCCCGTACCACCCGCCCGCTCTGATTGGTCCGTGTGCCCCTGTTCGTGAGGTCTAATGACCTGCGTGTGTCCTCGAGCGCCACTTCCATCGTGGCTTTGGAGTAAGTATTTCCAGGCCTTTTGACTAATATTGGGTGCATTTGAGCCAAATTGTAAATCTTTGTGAGCCCCCAGTCACTAAAGCCCCTTGCCGCGCTCCTTGCTCCCTTCCTGCACCTGCTTCCCGGTTCCCCTCCCTCCCACCTCCCGGACCGCCCCCGCTCTGATTGGTCCTGACAAGAGGCCTCCCATTCATTGCCAGTCCTTCCAGGGCAGCCCTCTGCCCGGCAGCCCATCGGCTAAGGACCCAAGGCAAAGGAAAGCTCCAAAGTGACGTCTCCTGATCGTATCTGCAGGTATCCACAGGAGAAGCACACCATACGACCCTACCACTCAACCCTAGAAGCTAAACTATTGTAAAAATCTTCATACATTGGTAACATTGCATTTAGAAGTCCGCCTTTACAGCATGTCTGTGGTATAGTTGTATTTAAAAAGCGGGAATTCTCTGTTGACTTTAGAAGTGTACCTAATATCCTCTCTGTGCAAGGTTGAATTCAGAAGTGTGCCTAATATCCTCTCTGTGCAAAGTTGAATTTAGAAGTGTGCCTAATATACTCTCTGCAAAGTTAAAATCAGAAGTGTATCTAGTATCCTCTCTGTGCAAAATTGAATTTGGTTGCCTAATATCCTCTCTGTGCAAAGATGAATTTAGAAGTGTACCTAATATCCTCTCTGTGAAAAATTGCATTTGGTTGCCTAATATCTCTGTAAAGTTGAATTTAGCAATGTGCCTAATATTTAATAGATCAAATAACATGGTTAAGAACTTCTCAACTTCGGGAGAGCTAGAATTAAAATATGGATTAAAAAGCAAACAACTCTGCAATTTCATCTGAATATAATGCCACCATTCTAATTTTACCAATAAAATGTCATGGAAATTCAACAATGTAAATTAGATTTCACTGCACACAGCAACCCCCGAAACGATGACCAGACGATCCTGCCTGACCTCACCTTGACAGATAGAAAAGACATCTGAAATAGTTTGATCTATAAGGCAGATCTCTTGGAGACAAATAATTGAACACTCCTCAGCCAATAAATTGTGAAAAGAAGGTGCAAAAAACCTGCCATTACACAATGTAATCTTGTGTACAGAAACTCAATGTGTATTTAACTCTATGGCCATCTCTCTGCTACCCCCATGAATATCATTTACAATTGAAGACCATTCTTATAGTGCACGTCTAGGTTGCAAGGTAGGAATATTACTGTGAACTCCATGCTGAATAGAGCCTGCTTAAAAATACCTTATTGTTAAAGGGTCAAAGGCCATTGAAAATTGTTTAACCCCTTGACAGGACCCAGTGGTTGAAAAATATCCGAACCTAAAGTTAATAATGTTGTTGCCTCATCAGACAAAGCACCTCTAACCATTTTTGAGCAAAAATAAAGACAAACCAAATCTATGTTATCGTCTTGGACAAACACAACTTGTTCCAAGTCATCAGAGCTAATTAATCTTAAATTAAGAATTTTGAAAAAAGAACGCCAAAATATGTTGTCTATTTAGTGCCATTTGTCTCTGATCCTTAAATATGCATTCCAAATATAGGATATAACCAGGATCAACCTGGGCAATATTTTTACACGCATGTAGTGCTCTGCTTATAATGCAATTGCAATTTATGTTTGGAAAGAGTAATCACTAATTTCTGAATTTCTACCCCATTCATGACAAAGCATCTTCACCTTTGGTCCATAGTTTGCCTGTTACTTTCAAACCTTTGCAATATTCTTTTACGCTTCTTGCCCATTCTCAGGGATGGCACAGGGGGAGACTGGTATGACACTAATTCAGAGCCACGCGCACATCCCTCTCCTCAGCACACATCCCTGTCCACATAAGTAAATCCAGATGGTACTAACATCCCTTGTTCCTTGTCACCCAAGCCATAATGGGAAGGCATACTCAGCTGTGGTACAGCTCTATTAACACCATGCCTACTGGGGCCACCACTCACAGGCCTCTCTTAGACCATCTAAGGGCTGGCACAAATCACACATGTCAGTCGTATCCCCAAATTCCAACAATGAGTCAAAATGTAAGAACAGAATACTGGAACGACTTGAGGCTTTGGTCTAAGTTATTAAACCATCTATTTACAGAAATTCTTAAAAAATGCTTGTTCCCACCTTCATGGAAGATGGCGCTAGTCATACCATTCTTCAATGGGAGTGATTGGTTAAGTCTGGCGCATTATCGCCCAATCACCCTCCTAGATTTAGACAGTAAAGTCTTCATGAAACATTTACTAAATGAACAAACAACTTGGGTAGACGCCACGCAGATTGTATCTCGTCACCAAACATGGTTTAGACGACGACTCTCTACCAGTTTAAATGGCCTGGTCTTGAACCTGGTAAGTGAGTATACAATGGACAAAGGTGTGGTCCCGCTGTGCGGGGCCTGGGTCTATTTATATAAAGCCTTCGACCAAGTTGACAGAGAATTGCTTTGGAGGAAACTACAGAACTGGGGGATTCCAGAGGTGCTGTAAGCAATGCTGATCAAGCTGCACAAAGACACTTCAGTAAGAGTGTGGCTCGAAGCACAGGGCCATCTGTCCAAATTAATTAGAGTGGAGAAAGGAGTGAGACAATGGTGTTTGGGAGGCACCCCTCTTCTTCAACTTGTTCCTAGTGGACTTGGGCATCTTTCTAGAGTCATCTGCCTTGGCCAGTCCAATGTTAAATGGGAGAAGGATCCATTAGCTGGCCTACGCAGACAATATTGTCTTGCTAGACAAGACAGCAATAGGACTGCAGCACTTCCTAACCAAACTGGGAGATTATGGAAGAACAAATGGGTTATCTATCAAACCTAAAACGTCCAAAATCGTAGTTTTTAGGCACCCTGAGAAGAAGATCTGTTTTGCAAGATGGGTTCTGGAGGATCAAGTTATCCCACAGGTGGATGAACTCACCTATTTGGGATATAAGATCTATGCTTCCCCAGCCATTTATAAAGTAGAATCTGAAGGTTCAGGAAAAATCTCACAGATTGTGCCTCAGATGATGAAACTCAATGCAAAATACTGTAAATTCTCTATACTCCCGTTGATTAAGTTCAACATTTCAAAGGCAGTCCCAGTGATCCTATATGGCCTAGATGCCATGCCTTTAATCTGGAACTCAAACTGGAGCAAACTGGAAGGCTGTTTATGGAAGAAGGCTCTCGGACTGCCAATGTGCACTGGAGACGTCTTGATCAAGCAAAACCAAGGAGATGAAGCCCTCAAGCTCTGTAAAATATGTGCTAATCCAAATAATCAATCTTTAAGATAACTCTTAATGGACTGTGAGGGAACTTGGTGCGTGAGATTGGCTCTTTTCAGGAGATGTGTGGATCAGGAGGAGGGTTTGATTTCAGAATTTTTCTGGGACAGAATGATCGCTGGCTATGAAACTCATTTAACATCTACTGTCGTGCAAGTTCTGAAAAGCTGTAATGTAGTAATCTGAAGTTACTAAGGTGAAAATGGAAGTAACTTGATTACTCTATACACTTCTTCCAAGCCCTAAATGCACATGTGTCTGTCCTGGTGGTGTACAGAATGCCAGACATTCCTCAGGGGCTGCACTATTGGTCTTGTGTGTAGAAAACTAAAAACAAGGTATGTTTTTAGAAGTGTATAGAGCTTACATTGATGAGTATGGTCATCTCTGACATGTGTTATGTTATTTGCTTTGAGTTTTGAAATGTATTATTTTATTTGCACATATCTCTGTTCACATATCAGCGATTCAATCATAAGTTCAGAAGGCCATCTCTAAAATGGGGCATTCTGCCCAAAAGTTCAGCAAAGTTCCAAACAGTTTTGTGAAGTTGGAAGAAATTAAAGTAGGGTCACTGGAGTCCAGTGAGCAGTTCCAAGTGTCAGGGGACGAGTTCAACTAGCTAACAAACGTGTTCCCAACATTTGGATTGCTTTCTCCAAAAGTTACCAAAACTTTTAAAGGGGAGTTAGTGGTGCAGGAAAGTATTGCTACAACTCACCCCCGTACTCCGATTCTTCACAGGACTTTGAAAGTTGATTCAACAAGGTCCAAAGTCTCTTTTCCCACCATCAGCCACAGCCCTTGATGATTTGCAGTTTTGAGCAGTGCTCCTGTTGGTTTCTAATGCTGGTGCAAAGTCTCCCAGTTGAATAATGCTGCAGAATTCGATGAAGGGCCCCTCTCAGGATAGGAATGGATACAGGTAAGCAGTTTTGGACGACAGCGACTGATGCACGGTGATGCAAAGGGATTCACTTTCTGCGGTCAGACTTTCCCTCCTATCTTGGGTCCCCTTGATGGTAGGACCATGGAAATTTGCAGAGGTAAGCTGAGGGTACCAGCCCAAACCCAGAGCTGGTCAGCCAGAGCATGGTCCTAGGACACTTACGAAGGCTCTTCTTCGTAGGACTCTGAGCTGAATTTGAGAGTTAATGTTCCCTCCAAAGGTCCAGTAATGACAAAAATGTGGGATCCTTTGTCTGCATTATGAAGCCATGCTCATAAAGGCCCTAACTTCTTTCTGCGTATTTGGAAAAGTGATGCCAGAGATGCTTTGTATGCATTCAGGCGCAAGGTGCCTACCCTCCTCCGACAGGAGATAGCCTAAATAGGCGACATCATGTTGACAATATTGAAACTTTTTCAAAGACGCTTTATGGCCATGCTCAGCTAGATGCTTTAACAATAAAACAATGCCCTCCTTGCAAGTGCTCTCTGAATCAGCAGCAATAAGAAGCTCATCAATGTACTGTATCAGCGTGCAATTGGAAGTCAAATCAAGCATATCGAGTTGTTCCTTAAGAGCTGTGCTGTAAATGCTAGGACTCTCAGTGTATCCTTGTGGTATTCATGTGAAAGTGAAAGAGCGTCCACCAAGTGGAAATGCAAACAAGTATCTACTGTCCAGTTGTATGGTTATGCTGAAAAATGCATTCTTCAAGTTGATGACAGAAAAATGTGTAGCCGTAGCAGGAATCATAGTCAAGATGGTGGTGATGTCAGGGGCAATGGGAAACTGTGGTGCTATTACCTTGTTAATTGCACACATATCAATAACTAAGCCATAGGGTAATGCATTGTCACCTTTCTTATGAACAAGAAAAACAAGACTATTGCATGTGCTACCAAAAATCTCTTCAATAACACCTTGATGCATCAAATCAGAGACAATACTTTTAAGTGCTTTTACACTTTCAATAGATACTATATACTGCGGGATGCGCTGTAACGTAATACCAGACTTTAACACTATGCATACTGGTTTTACTTCTAGTATCGCTACATCATTGTTGTTTACTGCCCATGAATGCGCAGGCGCTTGGTGTAATTCACTCGGTAAAGGCAAAGCCATAAATTGTGAGGTGGAATTCAACTGGGGTGAAAATGTCAAATACACTCCATCTGACGAGCAGTAAATTACTGCGTGCAATTTTTTTAACAAATTTAATGCCAGCAGATTCTCACCACAATTCGTAGTCAATAATTTCACATGAAAATGATTTAATTTGCCCAAAAATAAGTTTCTGTTTTGACAAAGGCCCGTGAGAGGCCGAAACACGTGTAAACAATCAAAGGGGCAATGAAGAAATAAAATCTTTGCTGATTTCAATCATAGTGACCAAAGGCAATTACTCGGAGTCAACCAGATTTCAAGTGGCGCAGATTAGGTGTGTCCCACTGACTTTGCATTAGTACAATTACTTTCAATTTTTTTGTTGTTGCACCATAATGGCAACAATACAGCCCTAGCAGTATGAGCCGGAGTGTTCTGAGGCTGAATTACTTGAAAGAGAAAGATGTGCAAACGATGGGGCTTCAGACGACAGTTGGGATGACGATTCAACAGATCAAGAGCCTGAACCTAGTCGCATTTACAGCGTTTCCACCTGGTGTGGCTGCAATCGGTGCACGCTAATGCCAAACGAGGAGGAGAACTGCTGCTGCCGAGAAAACTCTTGATGCTTGTCCTACATATTGGAAGACGAGACATGGCCGCAATGCATTACCGAGCTGCCAGACTTCAGCGCAGCCTGTCTTACATGGTCCGTGTTGAGGATTATGATGGTGCTTATGCACGCACTTCGAGCAGCAGTTCGCCCTCACAATCCAAGTAACAAGTAAGTGTAGTCTAGTTGTGATGTCACTTAGGCCACTACCATTTCATGGTCACTACCATGAAATGATTGTCTCCTATATTGTCATAACTTTGATCTATCATGCCAAACAAATGTAGTCTTGAAATTCTATACATCACTCGCAATTTGGGGAAATCATAGTGGTCTGCTTATGTTTATTTCATGTACAGCCATGAAGCAATATTTCTCTGTGTCACACATTTAATGGAATACATAGATGTTGAATATTGTACAGTTTCTAAGTAACATTTGTTCTGCCAAAAATGCCATTGGATACAAGATTTGTCATTGTCAACTAAGGTTTAATACACTTATCTTGTTCATTCAAAAACAGTT
The DNA here is from genome assembly GCF_040938575.1 of Ambystoma mexicanum. Lineage (NCBI taxonomy): Eukaryota > Metazoa > Chordata > Amphibia > Caudata > Ambystomatidae > Ambystoma > Ambystoma mexicanum. The sequence continues at coordinate 822,642,746 of NC_090928.1, read as the reverse complement.
TGTATCTTTCTCTTTCACAGGTGGTACAGGCTGTTGACCTATCGTTCATTTTTTTAAAAAATGTGGTTTGTCACAAACCTTTACAAAAAAGAAGTTCACATCATCACATTACACAATATCCATCCTAGGGAAAAATATCACAGCAATTTTAAAAGACAAAATGTTTACGACTGCAGTAGTCGTAAGTGGTTCTATCCATCAACAGTTAGATCAGAGACAAAACGTTCCGTGCAATAATCACTTCCAAAAAAAAGGTCAGTGCTACCGTAAGCCTTCTGTCACTTTCGTCGAAAAGTACTTGCCACCTGTCCTCTAGGCTTAGGGATGGTTTTGCTATGCTGAATTTCCCTAAATGGTTACATCTTTCACTAGATAGAGCCGGGCACAACATTATTAGGTGTTTAAGCGTTTCATCTGGTCCATTACACAATCTACATGATTTCAATATGGGAGTATCGTTCACCCATAAATTGGTGCGTTCTCTCGTCTCGAAGGCATTTAGACGAAATTTCATATAGAGTTTCCTTTGGTGTGGATCTGGAAATGTTGCTAGATAATTTTGGATTTTGTTTACGCTTCTTTTCTGGTGAGGAACATTTCTCATTATACAATGTTTTTGACATTGCTCGCCTGTTAAAATCCAGTCTTGTCTCCACAGCTTTGTCTTGACATAGTTAGGGTTTGTTTGCAGTGTGTGAATGTCAGTTTGTAGATCCACCAACATTTCTTTTGAACGCTCGACCCACATAGAGAGTACTGACACAGTCATCTTCTAATTTGCTTGATTTAATATCTGAAATTGTGGGCATAGCGACAACAGTGTTATTTTTCGATATGGGTTGAGCGTAAGCGAACAAACTCTTGCATTGAGAGAGATCAGGCTAAGCTCATATCTGATACATGCTGTAGGCGTACCCCATGGAAGAGACAAGACACGTGACCAAAACATGGTTTCCAAATTGTTCCATAACTCTGCAGAGCATCCCACAGCACACTCCATTCCGTACAAAAGGGCAGGTAAAGCTTTTTGTTTATAAAACGATAACACTGGTAGAAGCGAAAACTTGCCATATTTTTTGTTAAGCCAGGCGGCTGGTATTGCCAATTTCTTGCATTTTGTTTTGATGTTATTAACACAAGGTGCATCTTTTATGTTCGAGTTAAATACTGTGCCCAAGTATTTAATTTGCGATGTAGTTGCTAGCATTTTGTCACCCAAATAACAACAACATTTTTGTCAAGTTCGGGCATGGGACCCTTGTAGCTTTTGCAATACTATGATCTCAAATTTGGTGGTATTTATGACCAACGCATTGTTTTCGACATATTTTTGGAGGGCATTCAGGCTGCGTTGTAGACCAATCGGAGTTGAATCAACCAAAATAAGGTTGTCTGCATAGATCATGTGGCCAATATGACAGCCATTGTTTTAGGAGGAAATGTAGCAACTTCCTTTAGGATTTGATCAACGTCCAACAAAAAGAGGTTGAAAATTATTGCGGCTAAGGGGCAGCCTTGTTTCACCCCACAAAATGTTTGAATGGCAGCAGACAGCCTACCCATTTTATCAAGCCTAATACGTATATTTGTGTTGGTATGAAGATCCGTTATGGCTAGGAGTAAACTGGCTGGGCAGTTCCATTTAGACATCTTTTCCCATAGCAGTTGCCGGTTGATACTATCAAACGCATGACATAAGTCGATGGATGCAATGTGAATTTTGCCACCAGCTTGCAGGTTATTTATTTTCAACAAATTTATTAACAGGAGGTTTAGGCTGCAACCCACGCCTTTTATAAACCCAGTTTGTCGGGTGTCAGTGTGTTTGCTAGCCAAAGTCCATCTTCTCAGATCTCGTTGTAAGAAGGTTGCATAAATCTTCCCCAAAACATCAAGTAAGGCAATTGGGAGACAATGACTTAGTGCCGAACGGTTGCCTTTTTTAAAGATTGGCACTATAATAGCGCTTTTCCATGAAGATGGTGTTGTGGCAGTAAGGGCAATCATTGTGATAAGATTGTGGAAAAAGTCAGTCCACTCCACGGGATTTTGCTTCAAAGTAAAGTTAGTCAACCCATCAGGCCCAGGAGCCCTAGATGAACTTAGTTTTGTGATAGTCTCCAAGATATCAGATTTCTCAAATGTTAGGTCCCAATGATTCAAGTCTGGCTCAGATGGTTCACTAATTTCTCCCTTGATACTGTAAGGATTTGTGTAGTGATTGATCCAGTTTTCCTCGGATACCATGTTCTCTTGTAATGAGTCTCGAGGAGCATTAAGATTGTTTATAAGATTCCAAAATTTGCGGGTGTTTTTGTTTGCCAGTTTTGACATCATAGCTGCATCGAGTTGGAGCAAGGACGGTCTATGCTGTTTCAACCAGTTCTTATATGATTGCTTTATTTTTTTCCTTTCCAGGATGTTTGCACTGGTCGAATCTCATGAGCAACGTTGGATCTCCATTCTCATGATGCGTTTACGTTTCAGAATATTCAGGTCAAAGACATGGGTTCGTTGAAACGTTTGACATCGAGGACCTTTGTTGGACTCTTTGTACTGCTTTAGTAAGTGCCGATATTCAATTTGATCAGGTTCCATCAAGAACGCATGGTTTAAGTGCTTTACCTCCTTGTTTTCTAGGTGCAAACGGATCCTGTTGGATTACACAGAAATGTCATAACCCCAATATACACACGTTTTGCCAGTCGCACTAATTACCAGTTTCAATAGGTTGTGATCACTTTCGTTTTTATCAATCACCTGAAGTGACTCAACCCGGACGTGCAGTTCATCGGAGACATAGAAGTAATCAAGTTTAGATTTCTGTGTCATCCTTTTCCAAGTAGGTTTTGCAGGGATGTCTCCAATAGTGCATCCATTTAGCATTGACATTCCTCGTGCTGATATCTCAGCAATCCACAACAATGCGTTATTTTGAGTGGTAGTGTTGGCATTCAATGTCTTTGTTTGTGCTTTTAGACAATTGATGTTTAAGTCGTCACACAGAACAATTTTAGGTGACAATTCCTTTTCATAGATGGTATCAAGAAGGCTTGAAATGAGACCGATAAATACGTGTGCACTAATCGCTTGATGTTGCCAATACACATTGATGCTTGAAATTGTATCCTGAGAGCCTTTTACTATGTTTTCTAGTTTAACAGTTACTAATTGAACATAAGATGTTATATTTCTGCTCTCTATAATTTTATAACCAAAACTTTTTCATATCATGATCAAAAGGCCAGCCATAGGTCTACCTGTTTTATTTTGAATTGCGGGGTTTATGGCAACTTCAAATTCATCACACAACGGATGCTGTGATAACCATGTCTCCTGAAGACAAACAATATATAGCCCCATGAACCAGCAGTAATTAAACAAATGGCTGAGCCCACGGGAATTCCATGATGCTAGTGACAAGAAAGTTCGATTTTCTGGGTTTGAACGTTAGCTTTGATTTGGGTGAGCTAGAGATTTAGCCACCCTGTCCCATTCATTGGACTGTGAAGGTCCCGCTCCGGTGGTATCCATAGAATTGTTATTTTTTTAAGCTGGCCCGTCCCATGAAAAATTCATTTGGATTTGTTCGCTCATCAAGGAAGCATTTGAAATCTTTGAGGACAACCCGTCGTCAACATTGGGCGCCTTCAATAGACCAGATGACGTCACTAAGGGTTGAGATTTCCCAGAGCCACCAAGGGACCCAACAGCTTGTCCATGTTGCAAGGGGGATACAGATCGAATTGACCTTAATAGGACACCATCCTTTGGCAAGAGCAGATTTGTTTCCAGTGGAGTTAGATCATCTCCAATGTCAAAGCCCAGTTCGTTTACATGGTGGCTTCATGGGAGGCTTGGAAACCGCGTTCAACGAGTAATACCCGCCTGTGTCGTTGGTGCCATTAGAGAAACTTTCCCCAGTGACAGAGGTCTGTACAAGGGATTTTCCCAAATTGTGCTGCAACCAGAAGTTTTGAATGTGTAGTACATTTGTGACATCAAAATCAGCAACAAAATAAAAAGCAACAGAACTTTTATCAATGGTTGTTTCAGTTTTTCAGTGAATCAAGTGTGTCTCCATTCAGCAGTGATCCGGCCCTTTCCTGCACACCTTATGCCCATCCATCCCCCCTCCATTATCAAAGGCAGTTGGCACCAGTGGATGTGCTCTGCCAAAGGGGGCTGGCAGGGGTGAGTACGGCCAAGGTGTCAAACACCATGTACAATTCAAAGGTTTCTTCTGCACAGTGGCCATTGTATACATGGCCTCCCCAGACCCAGTGTCTTCGGGCAGGCTTGCATGAATCAGGCAGCACCTCTGCAATCCACATAAGTGTGTCTCCCTTCAAAAGTGTTCCGTACCTTGTCTGCACGCCTCTTGCCCATCCATCCATCCCCCCTCCAATATCAATGGCAGTTCACACCTGTGGCAGTGCCCTCCCAAGGGGGCTGGCAGGGGTGTGAACGGCCAAGGTGCCAAAAACCATGTAAACTTCAAAGGTATCTTACACGCAGGGGTCATTGTTCACATGCCCTCCTCAGACCCTGTGTCTCCAGGCACGCTCCCCTTGAAGCAGGCCGCGCCCCTGCAATCCACATGAGTTGTCTCCATTCAGCAGTGTTCTGGCCCTTTCCTGCATGACTCAGGCCCCTCCATCCCCCCTCCATTATCAAGCGCAGTTGGCACCAGTGGATGTGCCCTCCCAGTGGGGGTTGCACGGGTGGGAACGGCTAAGGTGCCAAACACCATTTACACTTCAAAGGTATCTTACGTGCAGGGGTCAGTGTCCACATGCCCTCCTCAGACCCCATGTCTCCAGGCAGGCTCCCCTTGAAGCAGGCCACGGCCCTGCAATCCAAATAAGTGTGTCCCCCTTCAGCAGTGTTCTGTACCTTGTCTGCCCATCCATCCATCCCCCCTCCACTGTCAATGTCAGTTCACACCTGTGGCCATGCCCTCCCAAGGGGGCTGGCAGGGTGGGAACGGCCAAGGTTCTAAACACCATGTACACTTCAAAGGGATTTTACGTGCAGGGGTCATTGTTCACATGCCCTCTTCAGACCCCATGTCTCCATGCAGGATCCCCTTGAAGAAGGCTGTGCCCCTGCTATCGACATAAGACCACGCCATATACACGTCATTCATTCACATAAACACCCAGTTTTTCTAAATCTTTATAAACCACTTGATATTTATCATGAGAACATCTTTGAGCAATGCAAGTCAACTCGTGATTGTGCTACCTGTGAACATCTCCATGTTCTCCTGCTACTAACTACACTGCTTGCTGAATCTAACTGTTTGTTGGTCAAGGTAAGGACAGGTAACCTATTCATATCTCCTAGATCTTTACCTTGATCTTTACATTTCTATCTATTTCGAACAAACGTACCCAGTAGTGTAATGTTCATTCATCTCATTGCCATTGTCTTGAGTTTAATTTGTTATGTTATCGATAAATAGCAATTGTCATCAGTGTCAATTGGGATTGAATTGCATCCTTCGCGGCACGTGTCTATAAGCATGTTTCCTTTTGATGCACGATAGTACATTCAAGGGAAGAGTAAAATGTTACGATTTGCATCACATCAATGAATTGTGTATGAAAGTTATCCTATAATACAGCCGGCTATGCTAGAAAAGATTTTGCTTCGTTGACCAAAACATATATTGCACAGGAAAATGTATGATATAATTCCATCGTTCTCACGCTTTTATGCAAAGTAATTATCTAATAATGTTGACCTTTTTTTAACAGAATTTCCAACAATGCCTGCATGTACGGTTTCTGGATGCCACTCTAAAAGCCATAACAAACCTAAAGGCACTACAATGCATGTATTCCCAAGAAAAAATGGATCTAATAAGAGAATGGGTCAGATATAGCGGATTTGCGCCAGATGAGCTAGAAAGTAGAGCCCATAAAGTCTTGGGGGACTCGAGCGTTGATCGATTCCGCATCTGGAGCCTGCACTTTTCCACAAATATGTACGACCAATCGCAGTAAACAAAGAAGCATCGACTCAGAACATCTTGTAAATTGCTTCCAAACGCAATTTCGACTCTATTCATGCACACTCTGCCTCAGGTGAGTTACGGTTCTTTAGCTGTAAGCCTTGGGGTACTGAACAGGTAACTACATGGACTGGTGTTTTAGGTGTAAATGTCCCTTATAATACTTTTAATATTTACATGATTGTATTGCTTTATAACTAAACCACATTTTGCTAAACATCTGTCCTTGGTTTTAGGAGCATCATAGAAAATGATTTATGGGTACAGACAACTATGCTATAGTGTCCTTGGAAATAAGCATAATCATTCTTCACATTCGAACGGAGAAAAGCATACAGTTTGCACTATGGTAATCATGTTCACAATCTGGAATCCATCAAGGAACCTATGTTTTGGTATTACTGTGTGAACTCTAACAGCCTAAAAATACATATGGCAATAATATATAATATATGTCTCAGGATTGAAATACTGTTGGACATATCTATTTAAGATCTAAGTAACTGCCCACAGCAATTCATCTGTACTCTTGCTTTCATTCTAATAACCACTTGCCAGTTTACCATTTCCTAAATTATTGTTTTATACATTTTTGCCATAATACCACGCTAGCCAATTACATTACATTCCTATTGCTTTATTTAGAATGCGATAATTTATGGTATTTACTTTTATGTGTTCCTAATTTTTCATTTTCTTTGAATTATGCTATTCATTTAATTTTTCTTTTTCCTTTTTTCTTCTGTTCTGATTTTATATAATCATGTGAAAAGTTTAAATATAAACTGTAACACATTATTAAATACATATAATAAAATAATCATTTTGTAATTGTTTGCTTTACATGTCAATTGTTTAGGTTAGCATTTCTAAATAAAATCTAATTTTCCCATTACAACTCCCTGTTTTATGCATGGATTTTGAGATAATATGATCCCATTTACGTATCCTGTCGTTTGTTTACATAATGTTTCATTTATGGGTTTTTATTGATGTGTACCATTGTCTGCATCACATTGTGTGTGTTCAATTTCAATTTCATTCATCCATACTAAAACAAGTACTGTTTTACAGGGTGATGCTGGTACTTCGGCTACAATTACATCATCCTTCAGAGCTGATACAGAGTAAGAGGTATGCGTACTGACAGTTCCCTCGAATGAAAGAAAGTTGGTCCTAGATCTGATACCATTAGACATTGACATTATTATAAACAAGCATCTTTTTAAAATTGCTTCAGTGGAACATTTCTATCAGTGGGTTTCACACAGTCATCTTTCAACAAGTAAACTAGCCATCAATCAGGTGAAAATCGAAACGTATATTTTGACTAATTGATGTACATGTTGTGCCAGGGTATATATGTAAGCCATGTGTGCGATGGAATAATTTGATTTCAAATATGAATGACTTATTTATAATGGATACTCTTTTCTAGGGATGTATAAAAGATCGGGATATAGAAGAGGAGGCACATGGATCCGAGTCGGTGGACCAGCTTGCTGGTGCAGTCGTTACAGTAAACAAGAAGAAGAAGGTTTCACAGAAAACCAAGAAAGCTACAGTAATTTACAAACAATTTCATTTTCAAACAGTGTTTTGTGCTGGTGCCTTCATAACATGCTTTTAAAAAAATCTAAAGTGCCATATACTGTATGTTGGATTTACATTGAACATGTTTTTCCAACCTGTCTTCTACAAAATTATACCTATAGTGAAACTTGCAGCAATGAAAAACTATGTAGTATTGTTGACACACGTTCATCAAATAGACCAACCACAAAGCTACTTGTTAAAATTAAGTAATTCCTCCTTAAATCACTTTGTCTTGAACATACACTTACATATCCTTCCAGTATACAAAAATACAGGAGCTTGGGAGAATGTACCAGCAGAAGAACAACATGGTTGCCTCTGTAAAACTGATGTGGAAACAGCCAGACATATATTGGCTGGCATCCTAGTCGTATGAATGAATATCAACGAGGATATGCTCACTTTGTCACAGGCTGGACAATGTTAATTTAGATTAGTTCTGGTCAACGATTTACTCTGCTGACTCACTAATTATTGCCGGAGTGGCTTATTTTGTTTGGAACTTATCATTGCTGAAATTACAGCATTGCAGACTGGAGATACAAACTGAACTATGTTGGCATGTTGTTTATTAATTGTAATAGTTTTTATTTTGTATTGTACATTGTGTGAAAAAAAGGATTCACTGATATTAATATTAGGAATGTGTATTATATGCTTGATGAAAATGTAAAATTGACCTTTTTTTAATGTAATTTTGTACAATGAAATGATTTTATTTGTGGTGTAAAAGGCTAGAAAAAAAGCCATAGGCACGTAATACATTTCTTATTAAATTAAAATTGGGAATACATTTTAAATCTTGATGTATTTAGTAACAATATGAAATGACAGATGGACATATTAAATATACCTTTTAAATTAACATTACAAAGATTCAGTTTGTATGTAATGTGTAGTGATTGTATTCACAATACTACATTTTTGGAATTATAATATGAAACAACGAATGCACGTATTCACTTTGTTGTATCAGGTATACCCTTGTAAATTATCATTACGAATATGAAGTTCTATGTAATGTGTGGTTATGTTCTTTACAGGGAACATTTGTGAAATTTCAATACAAAAGTATGGATGTACGTATTGTAAGGGAGTAAGGGAAGCATTGCCCCCCGTACATTTGGCACGAAAGAAACCTAATGCTCATGCAATAGTGGGGAGATGTCCTCCATTGCCCTTCCCTGACAACAGCAGAAGAGGGGCTATTGCAAGACACATTCGGACTACATTTTGTGCATCTCCAGGTTCCATTTTTGGTCTAGGCTGCATCCTGCTAACTAAGAAGCCTTCTCTCCCCTTTGCAGTGCCGCACACAGCGAACACTGACAGCCCCCACATCCTCCTCCCGTGTCTGTGCCGCCCAAGCTCATTTCTCACAGATGTTATGGCGCAAATTGTTACAAGTAGAATGTGTATTCTTTGCCTTCCTCTGAGATCACTGCCCTGTGGAAGACAAGGGTGAATCTCGACTTGTGTCCCATCCATCTCCACAAACCTGCTCCTGCGCCTCTCCCCCCTACCTTTGGAAGTTATTGCCTGCACAAACATTTGCCTCTTCATTTGTCCTTTGATGTTGCAGAAGTGTGAAACTTCCCCATTGACCGCCCTAGAGGGCCCTCAATATAACTGGTTTCATGTCATCATATATTCTGCCTAAAACCAACACCTATCAATCCATTCCCTCAAGCTCTGGGGCGCCATGCCAAATAAATCCTAGATCAAGCCCCCTGATAACGCACCTAGTGGGCAAGACCCTTGTACCCTTTGCTTTTACAAAGGCCTAAGGTGGGAATGTGTAAATAAGAGTCTACGATTTATAGGTGTTCCCACATTCTAGTATGTGGTTTATGTTTTTGCATTATTCACTGCATGTCAGGAGATAGTGTGTAGCTTAGTTTAGACAGAACATTCTCCTCTCGCGGACACGGCCTGACCTTCACCTCGCAAGGATGAGCCCAGCTGAACCACGTGATGCCTACCGGTCCTCCAAGCTGCCAGCCAATACTGTGGAGCCAGTCCCTACACTACTATAATATATCCATGTCTTTCACCAATCCCAATGTAACTTGATGTATCTATAGGGAAACGTCACTAGTGACATTTATAGAGCTTATAATGTACTGTTTTTGTATTGTTTGGCAGAGCGCTATCAAGGCAGCAGAGTCCTCTGCATGCATTATTTCTTTAAACCTTTGTTTTACTCTCAAACTCTCTCCTGGTCTCATTCCCTACTGGGGTGTGTCCTTTTACTATGAGTTTATAATTTTCCTTTTAGGGAATTACCACCTTCAGTATCATAAATATAGTATCAGGAAAATCATTGTATATTAAAATTACGGTAATAACTTTAAACGGCATGTGTAGTAATGTTAACTATCAACTATTTTGAATTATAATACAATTTCTTTTTATATTTATGTGTTTTTAATTGTAGGAATACCCTTGTAAATTCACATTACGAATATGTGCATGTACGTAATGTGTTTCCATGAAAAATGTGCTATGTCGTAATGTATTTCTGGATGTAGTGACACTTATTGTCTATTTGTAATCTACTGCTTGTAATGTATATACGTTCATTAATCTTTCTGTTTTTTCCTTGTTCATTTATATTTTCTGAACATTATATGCAAATGGTACATTTGGTTAGAAAATACTAGTCTTTTACATTAAGTACAGTATGTTAAATAAGTTATGTATTAATACATTCCAAGTGTCATATTAGTTATTTGTACGTGAATGAACTACACATTATTCAGACATTATTTAAAAATTACCTTACAAGTGACTTGGAGTGATTGTTGATCTACATTTTATGGCAAAGTAGGTTGCATTGTAATGAAGATAGAATATCTTACTGCTGCAAATGTTTTGCAGAACAAGTGTTTAATATTAAGTAACATGCACTTTTAAGAAACATATTGTCATGATGCCTACCTCCAAGGAGCCAGGTCCGACCCAGCAACCCCAGAGGCAGGTATCATTTTCCCCAGGGGAGTGCCAGCGGGCCCAAGCTGGGGCCCTTTGGACGCAGTCCTGGCGCCTTAGTTGCCAGGCTCATGTTGGACCTCTGTCCTGGCGCCTTAGGCACCAGGCTCTTAAAGCTAGACATGTGTTCAAGTGTTTTAATGTGCACTTACCTGATGCAGACCATGCTGCCACATCCAGGCCTTCTTGAGGCCTGAATAGGAACTACTTTACCTGTGGGACTACTTTAAACCCGGGTGTGGTCGGGGAAGGATACATACCTGATCGGAGGAAGGATACACACTTGGAACTTCTTCCAACGCTATTTAAACCACACCCGATCAGCAACTCACGCATCGCGTTGTCCTGCTCCTCGCAGCTGGACGCTCACCGTGTCAGCTCCTGCATCTGGACTTCAGCCACGCCTGTCAGCATCCTGGGTCACCTGCAAAGGGAGACAAGAGACCTACCAGCTAATCTGCACCACGGAGACATCACCGACGATCCTGAAAGGGAAGACATCATTTTTAAAAGCATTTTGTTACGATCGCTGCAGCGCTGCATTTCACTCACCTTTCCTTGGTTCCTCCATCTTCAGCAGCGATCATCCGGATACACAGCCACTTCCCAGAGCCTAGAGAAAAAGACAAGAATAAGAGGTGAGAGAAGGAAGGGAATAGGAAAAGCTCAGTTTCCTTCTAAGACTTACCTGTTGGGTCATTCCCATTTCATTTCGGGTCTTGCTGCTTCCAAGCAGGACCCCGGCCCCTATGGGGAAAAAAGACAAAGACATTAGATGAGCGAATGCAAAAACATTACCTTAGCGCTCATCTAGGACTTACCAGATCTTTACTGGAACTGCACGTTTCACTTCGGGTGGCGCCATATCTCCGGCATTCCGAACCCCGGCCCCTATGGGGAAAAGACATCAACAACAGAGCTTTGTTGCAAGAAGTCTCCAAAGGAATCTTCATTCATCACCTGAAAAAAGACAATGAACATTATTATTTAAAGCTTGAACTTTTGAACTTGCAACAGAACTTTTACAGCGCCTTACCAGTATAATCAAGCTTACCTGAACTCCCATCCAACCTCAATCCAGTGAAGTAACTGGGTTCAACGTGCCCCTGCGTCAGAAGCAGGATGGAGAGCTTGTCCTTTCAGACCCTAAGGTGAGACTTCACGGGGAATTGTGGAAGGGTATTGTGGAGGGTTGGAAGAGAGTGGGAGGCTTGAGCATAACTCAGTCAGTAGGTAATACTCCCTTTTCACGCACAGGGGAATATTCCTGCGAGCCGGATAAGCCAGAGTAGAGGGGCCCTACCTGTCCATCCTAAGAGTCCTGCGCTTCACCATTGAAGAAGCACCAGCACTCGAAGCCAGACCTGCGCCTCCGTGGGAATCAGGTGAGCATTGCACATATTTCATTTTTAACCAATATGTAAGTTTGTAGGAACATGTATTGGTATTGATATAATATGTTCTATTGGTGTAGGAAGAAAACTGTTTTTATTGACAAAAGTAAAAGTGTTTTACACATTATGTGATTTGAAATTTTTTAGGAAGAGAAAAGGTTTTAAGAACCAATTAGATTCATGTAATGGTGTGTCTTTTGAAAGAAGGTGTTTTTATTCACAAGTTTTAGTTGGTGCATTTTCAGATTTCTTAAGCGGTTGGTTGTGACGCGACTTACTTGAAGGTATAACATTGGAACATTTTAATATTTCGTTTTTAATACTTATTTTAGTCTTATATTGTTCTACTAAACAGATGTATAGTAATATTGTATTTCTTGAATGTTAAACAATGTTATTCATGGTATGAGATGGTTCAGTGTTAGATACATTTTTTTTATTTTCTAACAAAATAAACAGTAGTTACCAATGTATATGCTGTCCATATTTAACTATTGAAAATATAATGCAAAGATATTAAAAATTATATTTGTTTTTATTTTCTAAATGTTTTACATTTACTAAAGCAGTGCTCAATTACTTTAGCAAAAGAGCGTGTTTGGTACAACTTACATTTTACTTATGCACTGTTGCATTGCAGTTACAATTTTCTGCTAATGTAAGATTGCTGGTTGTATTCGTACTGTATTTGGATAATTATATTCATTGCAATGTGTATTGTTGTATAAAATAAAACATATTTGTTTTTTGGAGCATAGTTACGGAAAGTTTTCTGATGGTAAGAAATTACTTTTTATGTTAAGTAATGCAATGTAGTTTTTTTTTAATATTGTGTAGTTTACAATTAAAAATTCATTGCTATATGCTTACATACACTAAACCTCTATGTATTGTTCAGTTGTAATAATTTTCACTGGACGCATTATACAAATGTATGTTTAATTGACTAGTCACTGAAATCTATTTCATTCAAAAAAATGTTTAGATATTTAATGGAATTATTTTATAATTATATGATAGTAAATACATTTTTTGGGATACGTTTTAGAAATGTATGCACTAATGTTGACATGCTGCCTAGAATGAAAACACAATTTTAGTTCCTGAAAGCAATCCTGCTAGTTGTACAATTCCATTTGTCATTTTAATGCAAGTGAGATTTTTATAATTCTATGACTGAACATTTATTTTTATGATGAAAATTATTTATTTTGTATATGATACAAGTGTTATTAATGCAATTGTTTTGCAATGCATGACAGTGGGTTTTAATTGTATTGTTTTGTGTAGGAATTGTGTATGTTTACTCTCTAACATGTATTGTTCTATAAAATATTAAGACATATATACATATTCTTTGCAGTGTTATTACTAAATGTTTTCTAAAGGTAAGTAAAGTGACATATTTAGTTGACATATTTTAGTACACAAATGCAATGTATGTGTTTTAATATTTTGTAGTTTACAATACAAAATACATTACTGCATGCTTTTTATATGCAGTGAACTTTTAAGTATTGTTTACTTGATAAGAATGCTTCAAAGACCCATACAGCCTGCACATTAGATATATTTGTATTTATTTATTTGAATTATTTTAGCGCTGGCCCACTCATGGGGTCTCGGACCGCCTTAAATGGTTCAAATATTGAAAAGGTGGGAGTTGAAAAAAGAAGTTACCACAAGTTTTCAGGAAAGGATAGGAAGATTAGGATAGACCAGTCATAGCACTGTAGGAGGGCATGGTTATGTGTGGGAAAACAAGGATGGGTTGGGGCTCTTTCAGAAAGTGGTGATGGAGGATGCTGTGCGTACATGGAGCGGTAATATGTTACATACCTTCAGTGCTGAGTTGGTAAATGCTTGTTTTTCTGTAAATTAGTTTTGCAGAGTGGAATGTGTAGAAGGTATTGGCTGGCTAGTATGGTGTTTGTTGGGGCATGGACTTGAGTTTGTCATGAAAGTAAGGTGAAGTTTTGATGTGGATGCTCTGAATGCAATGCAGAGCCCTTTGAATGCAATTCTCTGGGGTGTGGGTGTCAGCGGCTATGTTGTTTGTGAAGGAAAGATGGTGGTCAATGGTGAAGCGAAGGGTGTTGACGTGTGGAGAGGGTTATATTTGTATATTGGGCAGTAGCATGTTTTTGGATCCAGGGGGTGAGGTTGGGTTCATGCCTTGGGGGGCAGATGAGGAGGTATTCTGTTTCAGAAGGGTTGAGTTTGAGGAAGTAGGTGCCCACCCAGTTGGTGATGGTGAAAATACAGGTTTAAAGATGGGGAATTATGATGGGAATGACAGTTGGAATCATATGTATGTGTCATCTGTATATTGGTGGAGATGTACTTTTGTTTCTAAGGGTCTGTCCAAGGAGTTCAACATATAGGTTGAAGAGGAGTGGGGATAGGGGCGAGCCTTACAGGACCCCATACTTGGAAGGGGTTGGGTCTGATCAATAAGGGAGCATAGAGACAAAGTGTATCCTGTCAGTGAGAACGGAGGAGGACCAGTTGAGTAAGGTGCCAGAAAGGTTTATTCTGTGTGCTAGGATCTCTTGTAAAATGGTTGTGGTCAATGGTGTTGAAGGCTCCAGAGAGGTCCAAGAGTACAAGTAGTGCTGTATGTCCTTTGTGATTCTGTGGAGTTCATTGAGGATGTGTAGAGTAGCAGTCTCACTTTTGTGTCCCAGCCAAAATCCAGATTGGAAGGGGTTGAGTAGGTTGTTTGTAGTGAAGTACTTTTGCATTTGGGTAGTTACAAAGCATTCCATAATTCTGGCATGGTATGGTAGGATACTAATGGGGCATTAGTTTTCATGGAGTGTGGGGTCAAGGGATGACTTTTTTGAGGAGGGGTGAGATGTATCCCATTTTGAGGGCAGTGGGGGTAGTACCATCTGGGAGACAGGAGTTGATTATGTTGATTCAGTGGGGAGCTAGAATGGTGATGTAATTGGATGCAGTTTGAGGTGGGCTTGCATCATCCAGGAAGTGTGCAGGTTTTCTTTTGGCAGTAAGTGTGATGAGTGTTTTAGCGTCGATGTGGTAGAAGGTATCCAATTTGTTGAAATGTTTGGGAATGGTGAGGTGAGTGGGAGAGCTGAGAGGAAGGTTGTCCTGATACGTATTTTGGAGTTGAAGTAGTTTATCAGGGAGTTACATACTGCAGTGGATGGGGGTGCGGAAGGTGTGGCTGGTGGTTTAGAGAAGGAATTGACATTGTTGAATAGTTTATGCGTACGATTGTTTTTGCATTGGAGTTTTTGGAAGTAATGTGTGTCTTTGGCATTGCATATGGCAGTTTAATATTTGTTGTGGCAGTGACTGAGGGGTGTCCTGGTTGAGGTGCATGGGTTATTTTACCAGTCTCTTTCTAGGCATCTGGCTTCCTGCTTAATAGAGAGGTCGGAACTGCTAAACCATGGCTTGTGGTGGTTGTTGTGGGTTTTTTGTAATTTCAGGGTGCAATTGTGTCGAGTGCCTGTGTGATGATGGTGTTGTATTGGTGTAGTAGGATAGAGGTTTAACATTTCTTCTGTATGCTTATGTGAAACGTGGGTCAAATTTACTAACTATAATTTTTGTGTGAATATGTTATGATAAAAGTAATTCATGCGTATTTGCAGTGTAAGTTACATCCAAATTGGCAAATGTACAAACACACACGGAAATTCAGCAAATCTCAGACTGAACATAAAATTGGATGTAAGTCAAGCCTGATTCACTTACACAAAACACATACTTCCCAAAATACCCTGCATAACTTCCATCAGCAGAACACATGCCAACTCAAGTGAACGAGTCAAGTAAAACTCACATAAACAATGACAAGCATGTGCACATACCACCCACAAAGGTATATCCCATGTACCCACACACTTTTGCCAAATAACCCTGTTATCACCATACAAATCAACAAATGTATGTGCATTGCAAACCACACTTACAGTAGCAACATCATGTTTTAACTTATGAGAGTCCACACACATCCCCAAGATCTGTGTTTGCTCTGCTAATACCTTCATCCTTTGTGCATCACATTCAACGAGACTCACTACACCCCTGGCACACCCAGCAAAACACAGACATACCCATAGACATGCCCCCTAAATGAATAGACACACCCATGGAAACACCCATCAAAAAGAGACAGATGCACATCGACACACCCACAATTCACTGGACACACCCACAGAAATGCCCATACCAAAAGGCCAAAAAATGGACTAAGAGGCGGAAAGCATGCCAAACGCGCATGCCGAACACCTGCCGGATATCCCGACTCAGACATTACGGAACAGAATGGTGAAACATATGCCAGATGGCACATGTATACTAGAACCATACACTAGAAAATGCCAGCATAAACAATGCAATACACACACAGCACCAACAGGACAAACACATCTCAAAGTGACACAGACACATACAAACAAATACAAGGCACAAGCATACAGAATGCACACAGCGACCTGACCACACATATGACAACATCAAGAACGTGTGGCTCCCACAATCAGCACAGAATATGCACACTAGTTCACATGAAAGTCACAACACCTGTGCACAATCCCAAGCGACAAATCACACATGGTGAAAATCACACAACAGAATGACATGCACAGCCCAATCAGAGTCGAACGCCTACACCTCCACCCATGACAAACTATAAATACCATGCAATGTTCCCCAAAGCGCTACATAGGTTGTGGTATCCAGCAAGATGGAAGCTGCAAATGTTGGTCCAGTGGAAGAGGAACTTCACTGAAGGTGAGGTGGACATGATGGTGGAGCTGACCCACAGCCACTCAACCTGCATGCTCCGAATGCCTGGGACCACACCATGCTGAGCCTGTGAACCACGTACAGGCTCAGACACAGGGAGCAGGTCATCACCCTAGGCATCTAGCAACACACCTGGGAGGAAATAAAAAATAATTGGTTGGACGATGAGTGGAGGATCAAAATGAAGTACATTGAGTTCTTCGTGGACCCTGTTTTCAGAGGAGTACCACCAGGCGTGGGGTTGTGACAGATGTCCAGGGAGGAGAAGACCATGAGCCTGATCCTGCAGGATGTGTGCACTTGCTTACGAGGCACATTGACCGGCACAGGTGTCCGTAGTAAGTACCACACCTTTTTTACGCAAGCACCCACATATGTGTCTCCTCCACCCACGCAACACCCTCAGGGAACACAACTTTTACATACACAGGCCAAGACCCATACTGACTCCACGTACACCACAACATCCAATGTTGTGAAGGACATGCAACAGAACACATGCTACAGTAGGACCTGAATGCACACATCCACATATCAAACACACAAGTCTGCACACAATACTGCACACAACACCACCACTGGCACATGTAACACATAATCTACAGAAAACACACACACACACACACAGATGTCCATTACCTCCAAAGAGTGCATACCACCATGCCACATGTGCCACCTGTGCACTGACACCAACCAACACATTCCACCCCCCTTGCATGAGCACCATCAACCGTTAGATGCAAAGCCATATGTACACATCGGACGCAACTACCACATGCAATGAACCATCAACCGCATGTATTGACTTCCAATGTATGATGGGGCTGCCAGCATACTGACACACACAAACACTGCACACATCATCGCCTTGCTTATCCATACACCACTCATCACCAATGGTTGCTGGATCACATTTACAGGGGTCACACATACATAAGCAGCAACAGTGGGTCAATGTTGCAATAGGAAGATGCATGAGGGCCACAGGCATGACAAAACAGAGGCACATGTGGCATCAGTAATGCCACTTATGAGCAAACATCACATGTAAGCCAAGGACTGACATGTCTCCTTTACCTTCCACTTAGCAGTCATGATAACAGATGAAGAGTCCCCTATGGAACGCTCCAACAGCAGTGAGAAGCAAGGACAATACTTGACTGTCTGGAGCGATTCCACAAAGGAGGCCTAAAAGCAGGAAGATTGGGGTGACAACATCTGCCCCATACAGGAGGAGTTGATATTTAATTTGACTGAGTCATACCCTAGAAAGGGGTAATGAGCAACTGAGGAGTCATTACTGGCTTCCTTTCCCTCTTTTTTACCCAGACAGATTTGAAAGTCTTTTATGTATAGAGATGGAGTCTACATTCTTGTCAAATGTATTTGTTTTATGCATACCATGTGCCTGGAGATGCAAGCATCGTAATGCCTTGCATAGACAAGTAAACTATGAAAGCACTGTATACTGGAAGGGTAAATCACATACTATGAAAAGCGTAGGCCCTAAGTGTAATGTTCAATAGTTCTAAACTGTCCATTCTGCACTGCAATGATAAAACATGCAATGTGCAGCCCTGTTCTTGGAGAATGGTAAACATCCATTCATTCTTATTAAAAACACATTTCTATGGTAGCTCACAAGAAAGAACAGTGTGACCTAGCCTTGGGCAGGTTGTGGGCTTCCATACAAGTACATTCAGTGGGGTAATAAGATGTACCATCCAAAATCACTCATAGCCATGTCTTCAGGGACATAGGGACATATCGACATGGATTCAGTACATTCCTTGATACGTCTCTGAATGAGCTGTGTCAACTTGTGTGTCACCAGTGAGGGAGAATTATACACCAAACCTATAAATTGCACCAGCATTTATTGCATTTGGGGTATGACAATCAGTGCACTGTCACATAGGATTACATTGGGGGACCACCAGCCAACTAACTGTCACAGCCCATCAAGGATCCAGCTTTAGGGGATTTCCATACCCCAAAGTTGGACTACAGCTAGCCAGCAGACTTAATTCAGCAGCTTGTCAGGAGAGACATGCAGATGGGATAAGGACTGTCCTGAGGGAGACCATACTAGGTGAAATAGTCCAAAGAGGGGTCTGTCCACAGACAGCACCCCAGGGGGTGGCACTTGCTGTGAGGGCAAGAATCAACTGTTAAGCATGGGTTTTAGAAAAGCTCTTGAATTGATAAATGGCTCATAACATGTTTAATTATTTACTTATTTCCTGGAAATATATACTAGCATTCAAAGGGTGAACTATATGCAAGGATTTGCATTAGATTTGTTTTCCATTGGGAATCTGCATTCTTGCATTTCTGAATGCACTGTTCTATAATAAAGAGAGATGCTTCAAGCATCCATGGTTGATGCTCTTGCTATGTTTTTAATGAATGCATTTAATGACTTACATATTGACTGCTTTTTGCATTTAATCTGATTTGTTTAATTGCTGAACACATCTGAAATAGTTATACAGTTGTGTTATTCATTTATGATGCGTTAGGTACATAAGTGATTGCAAAAGTCTTCTGAATTATGCTGAGTGATTTGTAGGAGAACAGTTATGTGGTATTAACTGACCACCTGCTCACAAATAATGTATCCTTTCGTATTATAAAGTAACTGAATTGAAATGTTCTGATGGTCTTGCTTAAGTGGCTTTTGGTTTTGAGAATTAACTGAAGAAGTGGCTTGTATGCTTTGTACAATACAATGTATTAATACAATTAATACCATATTGGCCATTATGTGTTGTTTGCTTTTTTAATGCATTGCACTGGGGTACCACAACGTGAAATGTCTGTCTGAATTAACAGTGCCCTGCAGGGTTGAATGATTGTGCTTAAGGTGGGATTGGGTCATATCTCTTATGAATAGTTTATAACAATATGCTGACTGTTCCCTCTAAGCTGTGCGCATGTGCGCTTGCCCAGCTTCCTTCTGGGTGCCGCTCAGAAGATTTTTTGCAGCGCACACAGACAATTCTCTCCTTTTCAAAAAGGTTTAATAAGGCACAAACCACAGCAATTACCTGAAATGTTTTTTCTCTTAAAATAAGCCACTAGTCTTGATATTCTGCTCATTTGCATTACACTACTATGCAAGGGTGACCGTAAACACCTAAAATCCCCAACAGAAAAATACAACACAAGAGGTTATAAACTAATATGAAAAACTGGCTCCATGAACAGAAGAATCTAACCAAGATATATCTGCTCTGCACACATCAACCAAAAATTTGCCCTCCCCACCCATGACCCTTAAACCTGACTCTACCACACTTTTACCTTATGACTCTAACTTCTGCCCCAGAGCACATAAGGATACTACCGGCCAACCTTGACTCTTCCTCTCTTGGCTCTGCGAAAGGATAGCAGACGTGTAGCTACATCCACTTGCATTATGTTTGTTGTAACATGAATAAAGTTCACGCGCCACAATTTCTGTTACTCATTGTGCCTTACCGAAAGCGTCACCCACATTATATAAAAGAACTGCCAGCTCAAATATCGGATACTGACTGTAAGTAAGCAGGCTACTTGGATGTGTAACCAAATCCCATACTTCCTCTTCTTTGTACATATGTCACGCAAGTGGTTTGAAGCAGCCCCTTGTAAGTTAACACATTATAAAAATCTATTATTAATTTGCCCTTTAAAGATTTTCAAAAGAGAAATGTGATGCTCAGCGTCTCCTACTTTAGCATTACTAACATTACCCTATAAGTAGAGAGCAACATTGCAATAACATTTACTTAGCCTACAACGGATAATGGGTATGGACTATGCCTGGGATTACTCGTCCATAGTAACAGGGCACCGGATATGTTTATGTTTATAAATGTGTATTGCGCAACCCGGTACCCGAGGGCTTAAGGGCGCAGACAGGAGAATGTTTTTCACACAATCTGCATCGTTTCCAAGTGTTAAGAGTTTCTTTGGGCATAGACCTTCACACATCATATGATAACATGCTTCTATACAAAGACTGTTTCACTGTGAACTTGTGTAATCCTACACAATGATATTAAGGTAGTGTATGTTGCAAACAATCTTGTATGCACTGCCAAAGAATTGTGTATATGTAGAGGCATTACATTCTTAAAATGCACATCATATGTTGAGGCATTTAAATATCCCTTGCTTGCAAAGTATTGTGGGTCTGCAAATATCCCAGTGCTACAAAACCTCACTTTTTACAGTGCTCTATCAACTAGTATTGGAGGCAAGCACAGGCGCCGGGGAAGGGTATGGTTGGAAGTATCACTCCTTGCGGGTGACGAACAAAGCAGCACATTTAAAAAACCAAGTCAGATGTTTCGGCAGTACAATGAAGGAAATGTGTTGCGTGTTTGCTAAAGGATAGGACATTCTAGTACCCATCTAGACAACAGCACCTTCTTTTTCTTTCTATCAACTGCTGAGGGCTTTTCAATTTAACCATATGTTCTGTGTGTGCAGTCTCTAGCATCTCCCTGCATCTTATTTAATGGATCACAAAGAATTACAGAAGAGGGATCCATAGTTACAGAAGAAGGCACTCAATCAGTTGCATCTCTGATGAATTCATGCATTTAACTTAAAAAGGCATATATGTGTGGTTTTCTTCAACAGTACTCCATAAGAAACCTCAATAAGGCTCTTGTTTAATTTTATCTAGGCTATGGTGTGGAATGGTGGACAAAATTATCCACTTTATTTTTTGCCCTGTCATTTCACTTCCTATGTCAGGGGTACAAGCAGGGCTCTAATCAATGTTGCTCCCTACTTGGAGTCAAATTGTAATAGTTTATTTGTAAAGCTCTTATACACAAGTGAAGTGCTTCAAAGCACTTCGAGGCGGGAAGGCGGGAAGGGACCAAGGGGATAAAGTAGTCATTCTTATGCCTTGAAGATTCCAAATGATCTAATTAGCATACAAGCATATTAGGCCAGAGGCATTTCTACTGGTATAAGTCTGTGTCAAAGAGTGGGGAGAGAAGTGGGAGTTGGGGGGTGGGAGAGGGAGAAGGACATACAGAAACACGCTAGGGAGGGGAAACAGAGGGGCGACAGGACAGAAAACCCTGCTGGGCATAGTACATTCAAGGTCGTGCACGGTTGCAGACAGGAAGTGCAAGGGAGGGGGAGGGGTACAAGTGGGCTCAGTCCCCAGGGGCCTGAGTTAAGTGCAGAGTGGTTGACACTCACATGGAACGTATTTCGAGTGCAGTAGTTCAAAGCAGAATTCAGGGGCCCTGGAGGCAAGTGCAGGACTGGCGGGGGAGCCTGGGACATGTGAGGCTCTGGAGGTGCACCAGGCGACCAGTCAGCGAACTGAGCAGATTGGGGAAGAGAAAAGGCACAGAAGCAGGAGAGAAGAGAAAGGAGGTTAGCAGGGGAGAGGGATAGAGAAAGAAGAAGAGAAGAAGAAGGTCTTGAGAAGTTTCCGGAACTTAAAGAGGTCCAGCTCAAGATGGAGAGAGGCAGGGAGGCTGTTGCCTGAAACTGATTTTTCAGGGAGTAAAAAAGTAATTAGCTTTGCCAATAGAGATACTTTCTGCATATTAAAACATGTTCTTTTCCCTTAAAATTCCTCTTGAGATTGGGCATTAATATTATTAGAGTTCCTTCCTATGCCACTGCTCTACTGGTCACTAATCCGAAAACATATCAGTGGAGCTTTGTGGGTTGAAGCAATGATATGTTCATTGTTTCTCGTTTTTGTTGGGGACATTTTCCTTTTTTTTAGAGAATACAAATGCATGGTGTCTCTTAGCTCTAAAGCTGGTGTTATCACCTCCCACAAGAGAACGTAATGTGAATAGTAAACCGAGACACAGGAATTTTTGATCATCATATTCTAAGGTGCAGTTATTTTGCTGCAATTATCATCCACAAATTATTACAATCATGTTCTCCTGGCCCTTGAATTACTTCATTACAGTGGCACTTTAACTCCTTACAGTATGTTTTTTGATGCATTGCTTTTAATTGCCATTAATCCATCTGCAAATATACTCTGTCTGAGTTTCTTGACAGCCCATCAGTTATGACACAATATATGTGTTTAGTAATACAAATGAGTGTTTTTCCAGTGGCATAAAACAAACAGGGCCTCATTACGAGTTGGGGCAGTATTCCGGCGTAAATCCACCGGAATACCGCCCAAACTAATTACAGTTACCACCACTTGGTCCAGAGGAATTTCGGACGGATTACATGTGGTGGTGCAGTGTAATTCCTCATTCATATTCAGTCCATTGGACTCAATGGGCATTTTTGGAGGAATTACTGTGGCGTAAATTGCAACAATTCTGCCGATTTTTCGGCATTAAGCTGGAGGATTTACCTCCAGGATTTTCCTGGAAGCAAATCATTCCCTCCAGTCCAGAAATCATAATTTGGCATAGTGGTAAAGTTGTCGGTAATGGCGTTGTCATGAGGCTCACATTTTCCTCTGCACAGATGTATGTTTGCACAATACTATGGCAGATATTGAAGTCTTGGACTGGTTGATGAGTTTTCTGTATAATCACATATGACATATTTTATTTTAGCCTATGTGTTTGGAAAAAGTGTTGTAAGATTTCTAAAGAATTACAGTGGCTGGGAAGAGGAAATTCCTTTCCAAACTCACCTCTACGACGGTAGCTCACAAAGTGGCTTACCACATTAGTCTGTTGCGCATATGGAAAATAATGTGCGCACAACAGCCAACTGGTTCCGAACATAGACACAAAAAATTAGAGGGAACATTGCTGACTGGTTTCAAAATAAACATTAGCTGATTGTAAGCATAATAAGATTGTGCTCCCAGGCAAACAGAGACGTCTGTTTTCATCTGCTTTCTGTAATCTATGCTGCTTGTCTTTTAGAGAAGATGCCAGCTTTCGTCTGTGACTGAGCTACGGGTGGGAATATTCTCTTATCCCCGTTCAAGGCAGCATTTCTTCTCCTAGCTGGCTTTTTCCAAATAGAAAACACAACAGAGTGCTGCGCAGAGTCGCCAGCAGCACACATGTGTGCAGTTCCCGAAATCTCTCCACCTGTAGAGGAAGTGATGCTAGAGGTGCTGGCAGAGGACACATGCCGCTCAAGCAGGCAGAGGCATACAATGGTGACACCAGCAGCGGTGACTCAACGCATATCATCTCCCCCCATCAACACTCCCCACAAGGTGCCACACACAAATGCATGGGTCTAGCCCTGCTTCCCTTAGAGACCACCTTCGGGTTGCAGCACCACCACCACGGCAGCCTGTGGGACCATCTGGGGTGGAGTAACCAGAGTGGCTGGGCAAGTTCCTGCAGCAGAAGAGGCCGAGGTAGGGCACAGCATAACACAGGAACTCGCAGTCGTGTCCACCCACCAGGATTTCATTGACGAAACAGGCCCAGACATAATCACATTTAGGCTGGGTACGTCCTAGACACCATGACTGAGGCACATCTGGGAGTGTTGGGGAGATTCAACCTGCTGCTGACAATGCACCTTCCACCCATGAGGAGACCCAATATTGTGGACAGGACCGTACAGGCCACTGGCACCCCACCTCATGTTCCACAACCTGCACACAGGATAACCAATCACCACAGTGCCACTCAGCCTAGAGGCAGCTAAGTCATTAGGGAGGAGGACAGCTTGTCATCCCTGGCATCCAACGGGCCAATAGTCAATGTTGGAGGCCCAGGAAGCGGCCAGGAAGCAGCCCCCAAGTCACACCTGGGATTCACCACATTTCACCCCTCCTCCTACGCCCATTCCTACCCCTTTCCACATGTTCAACCAAATGTTCACAAGGTGCTACACACTCTGCCACAATGTACTATGTATGTATGTAACTAACCTGTATTGATTCAGAAGGTGTAACCAACGCCCACTGTAACTAAGCCTGTGCATGTAACAGCTCTGCAATGCCTCTGGGCCGTTTTGAGGGCTATATAAATCGAAATAAATAAATAAATCCTGAAGAACCCATGTCACTGCACCATCACATATACACCTGTGCATCTTCCACTGCCTTTTGTACAGCACTACACATTCACACCTAAGAAATGTAGGTTCAACAAAGAATTAAAGATACCTACCGCAAACACTTGTTTGTCGTGACTTGCAAGATTCTATGGCCTGCCCATGTGTGGAGGGTTTTTGTGACTGTGTAAGTGGAGGCCTGGGGCAAGACACATGCTGAACATCTTGCTGCATCCATGCATGTACTTTGCATATAAAACATCACTAGACACACCCACCTGCACAAAAGCAATGTACCATGTACCCCTCAGATGTTCCATAACTAAACAAGTGATGGGTGGAAGATTTTGAATACATTTGAACCACTGGGCAACCTTCCACTCCACTGTTTCTTAGCCTGTCTGCCCCATTGCAAAAGGGGTCAAGACATATGCAAATCAGTCAGTTACTGCCACCAATGAGAGCAGCTCAAACCGAACTGCTAGGCCAGGTCCCCTCTGTGCAGAAACACAAGTAACCCCAGACATGTTTTGGCCTTGTTGGGCCTCATCAGTGAGGTGCAGCGTGGTTCCGTATGGCACAGTAAGCAAGGGACCCACATCTGGGCTTACCCTCTCTCACACAGGGAGACAAATTATAACCAAAAAAGGGATGGGTGGAATGAGGCTGAAACATGTTGGTATGCTTGTGGTCTCATGTGGTCACCCTTTGGGGGTGGAACCAAGCCTGATTTGCATATGGTCTTTTCCCTTTTGTAATGGCTTGGCAGGTGAAGAACGATGGTCTGGATGGTTGCCCGAGCAATGCCAGAGATTAAGATGTATTCTAAACCTTCCAGCCATCGTCTATTTTGTTTTGCTATTGTCACACCTGAGATGTTCCATCTGTTGGCATGCGTCCATTCAACACATCCACGTATCAGTCCAATGACATTGAATGCTGATCAGTATTGGAGTCCTGTCCCCATATGTATCAATCAACATAAGTATACTGATCATTCACATACACACATGAGTGCCTACATCCTTCACTCCAGGTACACATGTGTAAGCTTAAAAAAAAGCACTCTAACAGATGCAGATGCACCACAATGTAGCATCACACTGCAAGGCCCACCAACACTGGCACACCTGCTGAGCACAGCATCTCAACTGTCCCTGTCGAGGACACTGTGGCCACTCCAACACATGACCTCCCTGAGTCTGGACGGGGAGGAGGGGAGGATTGGGTCCTCAAACCACATGGGCCCTTGGGAGAACCCCATCGTGGAGGGTGCCCCTTCCTCACCACCAGACATGACAGCTCCCACCATGCAGGCAGTGCCTTCTACCAAAAATCCTTGCCACACCTCAGGATGACGTTTCCCCTTCTGGGAATGACTCCACCCCACCTCCTGGGTTGTGAAACTCTGTCTTCACATAACAACAGGTGCATATCCTGTTGGCAGAAGTGCTCAGTAAGTATGGCCACCTCACCGGTTGCATCTCGCTGCACATCGAGGTGGCAGCACAGCCAAGTCCTGGGCCAGGGTAGCTAGACACATGAGTGCTCTTGGGGTTGACCAGCTCAATGCCAAGGAGGTGTAGAAGTGCTGGGATGCCCTCAGGTGTGTCACTGGCTTCAGGGCATGGAAGCCACCAGAGATGGGGCCAGATGATCCATTCTGGCCACTGCAGCCGGCCCGCATTCACCCTCTTGAACTCAGGGTCCCACAACAGATTTGCCTGGGGGTCTACCAGACGGTCACTCTCATTGACAGGCCCCTGCATATGCCTGGTATGGTACTCTGCCTCATCTACCACTATGGACTGTTAATGACTATGGTGATATGTGTATTGTTACCCTGGTGTGTCTGCCACATGCATGTCTTCATGCCTCCCGAAGCTAGATAGCGTTGTCTTTTAATATGCATGTTCCAATGTGTCTGTGTGTGTTGGCCGTGTCGATATCATGTGTGTGCCTCATGCCTGTTCTGTATGTCTCTTGGTGTGGGCATTGTCAATTGTGTCCCATTTGTCTTACCTGCAGCCTGAGCTGCAAGTCATTTCATGGGCCAGGACAATGTCCATGTGTCAGAGCTGTGACCCACTGACAGGACATACAAAAGGAGGAGTATGGTGAAGGAGGACATGTCAGAGGTGGAGATCCAGGTCGGGCATGAGGAGACACATGAGCTGCAGCATACAGCTCATGCAGGCCCATTTTGCCACTGTTGACCTACGATGGCTTCTTCTGCCACGGCAAAGGTCCCTCTTCCTACTCCACCTGACCCCTACCCCTTGTCCCTGTGTCCCCCATCCAGCTGTATGAGTCCAACTCCCTCCATGAACTCTCTTACACCCTTACCCCCCTGTGACACCTGCCCTCCTTCCAGAGCGTTGGCCAGCATGAGGGTGCATGGAGTGTACCCCTCCTGGCACCCTGCACAGTGCAAATCCATGTCCTGCAACTCCTGCAGGAAGAAGGCACACACTGGCCCTTGCACAACACAATTCATCTGCTTTGGCTGCAGCCTGGATGACTATGGAGGACACTGTCTTTGCGCCAGTGACCGTTGGCACTGCAACTTCAGGGGACCAGCTGTATGTCAAATTGTCTCAGTTCCCCATGCCTGGAGGTGCCAGTGCCAACTTCTACCAACTGTTTCTGGGGGTAATGCATTGAGTGGCAAGGTAGGTGTGGGAATCAGAGGAGAGATCATCGATCATTGAAAAAATGAAGCCTACGAATTGTAAAGGGGATGTCTGTCCGGCACCGGCCATTACGGCATGCTCATCTGCACTGATTCCTATACTCTGTAAATTTGTTAATGCTTCTTTTAGGGATGGCTCTGTCCCTAAGTATATTAAAAACACATGGATTTCCCCCATACTAAGAAAACAGGTTTGTCACCACTGGACCCTTTGAATTATCTCCAACTCCCCTTTTCTTCTCAAGATTCTGGACCATGTGGCCTACTCGCAATTCTTGAGCCACCTTCAATCTAACAACTCTTGAGTAGATGGGAGTCTGGTTTTCGAGAGGACCACAGGACAGAGACAGCATTGTTGGACCTTACGTCTAGGCTACTTCGACACATGGACCATGGACAAACGGTCATGCTGATGCTTTGGACCTGTCTGCCGCATTCGACCTGGTTGAGCATGCTCTGCTGGTTGACAGGTTGGAGAAGGTGCAGGGGTTCTCTACATCAACTATGCAGTGGGGCAAATCCTTTTTAAGTGAACGCCAGTATAGGCTGAGTAGTGTCCTGGCAGATACTGGACTGACTGAGTTGTCACAGGGAGTGCCACAGGGGGCTTGCTTATCTCCAATTATTTATAAAAATGTTTACTGTCTCCATCCTCGATTATTTGGAAAACAATACAAATGAGTTTACTAACTATGCAGATGACACAAA
The DNA here is from genome assembly GCF_040938575.1 of Ambystoma mexicanum. NCBI lineage: Eukaryota > Metazoa > Chordata > Amphibia > Caudata > Ambystomatidae > Ambystoma > Ambystoma mexicanum. The sequence continues at coordinate 822,614,593 of NC_090928.1, read as the reverse complement.
GTGTGTCACCCCCTTGTCTGGCAATTTCATAGATAATGAATCCAACAACAACATAATCTATGGTCTGATACAATACTGGATGTGCAACAATGGCTTTGATGGTAGTGGGAACTGAAGGGATAACCCGTAAAAAAATGGAGATGGAATATGCTCAACTGCAGATTGAGGGGTGTGTGATTAAAACCAAAACTAAAGTCAAAACTCTTGGGCTATTGAAGTGGGAGAATGGAAGAACAGGCTCCCGCCCTTCCCCTCTCGCGCTTGGCCTAGAGGACCACGGCCTAGACACCCGCTACGAGAGGAGTTTGCCTATCTACCAGACGACCAAATACCCTGGTACAGGAACATACGGATGTGCCCACCTACCTGCCCAGCAGCCCGCCCTGCCCATGCCGACACCTGCGGCATGGATCAACTCGACTAAACTTACACATCGTTAGAGATGCCATGACGACCTAGCCAATGGTCAGCACACCTGTGCAAACATGTACACCGGACACTCCCACACCAATCCACACGAAGAACATACTCAGTGCTATGACATAGGCGACAGACATACCCACGGACGTGCATCTTTATTATTTTCCACATAGGCTCTCAAAATGCAGAAACGCAAGACGCATAATGAACTTATCTAAAAAGGCTTGCTTACGCTTCTTCTAAGAACCATGTACCATAATGAAGAATATAACGGAGACACGATACTGAGGATAGAGCAATATGATACCGTAACCTAAAGCGCTCTGCATCAAACGGTTCCACCTATGCATCAGGCCCAAGTAGGCCGCAAGCAAAAACTTCCATGAACATTGAATGAGCAAGAGCTCGGTTGCTGACCCTGCAGAATGAGCCCGGCGAAAGCACACAGCCAAGGGCACGATGTTGCAATCTCACACGCCGCAAGCCGACGCCAAGGTCGCACCTGCAAGATAAACCAGGCACACAGTGGAAAAAACAATATTAATTGTGCTGAATTTTGCCTCAAACACGGTCCCACCTCACGTGACAAAGCCAAACCTGACAGGATGCCAAGCCCAGGAGGAAGGAGACGCCTGAATCCCACGTTTCAAGACACAGGCAGATACCGTTCTCTATATGTATGCTATACTAACCCTACCACTCGAGTAACCAATCCAGAGTGGAAATAGGTTTTTGCTAAACTTTCTAAGGTGACGCAAGTAGCGCGTCATGCTAAGGTAAAAAGGGCCTGCAAGCCCCACGATTGTGTGTGTGTCAGGACGGACGCGTACGATCCTTGACCCATCCCTGCCGTTTTGTCTAATAAACAGCAGAATCACCTTGCTTCTTGCGTGTGTCTCATACTCTATCTCTTTTGGGATATACGGGAGGAGTTGGGGCCTCCCTGCCCGGAGGTCTACGGACGGCCCCGCCGACCCTGGCAGAATTTCCCCCCGACAAGTTGGAGGCACGCTGAGATCTGTTTAAGATCTGCTTTTTTATTTTTATTTTTCCAGGTACTCCCGTTGCGAGGAGGCCCGGCGGCGCGGCCCCCTCTGCCGTTGCCCCCTTCTGAGGACTACAGGACCATCGCGGAACTGCGAGAAGACCGGACAGCGCAATCCGGATATTGGCCTTCGGGAGCCGGTTGAGAAGTATCCCGCCCGCGGTTGGCGAGTGTCCAGACGTGGTCCAGACGAGGGGAGGTGGCGAGCCGCTTGGAGGGGTGCACGCAGTCGAGCGGCCCCGCATCAAGAGAACTTGGTGAGCATGCCACGCACAACAAGCAATGTGAAATTGTGAGGGAGGGGGGAGGAATTAAATACGGGAGGTGGGAGGTGTTGCACAGGTGCGCGGCGAAGGTTTGACAATTTAGTGTTGGCAATGAAATGAATGGTAGCCGAACGAGTGCGAGAGCAGTCGGCTACGTTACGCGAGAGAGGGGGGTGGAGCACGAAAACATCACGTGCGGCCGCTCGTAGACACTGATTGGCCTAGGTCGCGACTACGTGTAAGGGTGTGTGTGTGTGGTTTCCTACGATTTGGCATTTATTGATCAATGAGTAGATGAGGATCCCTATTGTTCGAGTAAGAAACTCGATAGGTAGATGACGTTTCCCTGTAGGCGGTAGCTAGTTAGTTGCCCAATACGAAGATAATTGGCTGGTTAAGCCCTCCTGTCGAGGGGCGTATCACACGCGAGGCGACGCAGCGTGCGCAGTCCGATTATATTATTGATTACCTTGTTCCAGGAGTGACAGGAAGACAGCTGTGAGGTTAACGGGGGTAGATTGCAAGTGTATTTTGGACTTAAAAAAAAATATATGAAGAACATACCAGTAGTTTGAAGAGATCGGTGACGTCACCAGTAGGGCTTTCATAGGATATCCCAAGCACAAGGCATCTTTCTTTCTGAGAGTGGTGGGGAAGAGAACTGTGGTAAGGGAGTGGAAACGGAGATAAACGGTAATGAGTTTATCGGGGAAAGTCGAAACGGGGGACGTGGCTGCTCACGGAGAACGCCGGCCACGGCAAGTGTAGAAGAAGGAGGAGGAGCAAATGAAAATAGGACAACTGCATAATAACGTCACAAGGGGTATGCAGCCGCAGGGGGCTACGTGCGCCTCGGCCGCAGGGGGCCGTAAGGGTGTGTGTAAAGGAAGAAAGAAAGAAGAAAATATACAAATGTAAATACTATATTTTAATAATTTTCCTTAGCGGGCTATCGCAAGTCCCCAAATTTACGGGGCCAGGTAAAGGTATAAGGCTGTGTATTGTAAGTGTTAGTAAGATAATAGCTACCAAATAGGGGAAGGATAACAAGTGAAGCGCTACTATGTCATACGGGACAGGATCGGGAGGGTGGGGGAACACCCTCACTACCCCACTACAACACATATGTACAACACTGTCACCCCATAGGGAGAAACTGATCAAGTATAGCATAGAATGGACACAATGGATGGACAACAAAATGATAACACCATGGCTGCCTAATGGTAGCTTCAATCCATATACCCAACATTCACTATTAAACCATCTGCATAATACATACAAAGGGAAGAAGTTGACACACCACGTGGAGGTGTTTAACTTATGGAGGATGTTCCAAGGGTCCCGACCAGGACCAAATGGAATGTTCACTGTGGGGGAAATACCAGAAGAAAAAGAGATTAAGGAGGAAGGAGAGAATGGGGAAAAGGGGAGTGAAGACCCAAAGAACACGGGGAACGGACAAGAGGGAGGAGAAAATAATAATAACTCAAAAGAAAATGAAATAAAAAAGGAACAGAGCAATGATATACCCCTAGCAAAGGTAGTGAAAACAGAGGGAGGGGGGTTGTACCCTTTAAGAGAATTAGGAGAAATAGAAAGAGGACAGTTAAGGGTGGCTGAGGGGTACTCGAACCCGGCATACAGCCCGCCACCATATGTGGCTCATAGGAAGATGCCAGCAGGGGAGGGGAGGACTGGAGAAGAACAAACTGTGGAAATAGGACATGATGAGTGGGTAGCTGCGCAGATACTATTAAAATTACGAGGTTCATTAACAGGAGAAGAGAAGACGGTAGTAAGGAAAATAGACGAGGATAATACCAGGGAGAGTGGAATGAGAGGGGAAGAGCTGTTACGACAAAAGGAAGAGATTTTGGAGGAACGACTAGCAGAGTTAAGGGATGAGCAGAATGAACTGATCAAACAGCTCGAGAGGGAGGAAAGAGAGAGAGCGAGGGAAAGGAAAGCAGGTAAGAACGAATTGGAAAAAATAAGGGAACAAACTGAGGAGCAAAGGAGAGAAGCTGAAAGGGTAAAAGCAGCAGCAGAAAGGGTATCAAGAGCAGTACTACGAGAGAGGAAAAAGGAAGAGGAAGAGAAAGAAAAAGAAATGGCAATATGGAAGAAGCGATTACTATCAGAAACGACTAGGAAATACAAAGAAGGGAGGGTGATAGAGAGTATATTAGAAAGGGAGAGGGTGAGATGGGAAAGGAAGAAAGAGGATGAAAGGATATTGGAAAAGATGAGTAGTGAAGTAATGGAGGAATTAAAAAGGAAAAGGGAGGAAATTGGTAGAGAGATGGAGGAGAGAAATGAAGGGGAAAGAGAAGATAGGAGAAGGGAGAGTGAAGTAAAGGGGTATGTATATAGAGACACAGAAGTAGCAACAACATCAGCGCAAAGGGGAGCGGTGGGTAAAGGAGAAAAGGGAGAACCGGACCTAATAGACTTAAAAACAGTAACAATCAAGGGGAAAAAGACAGAGTGGGGGCTGCCGTTTACGAATGACTTTTGTAGTGAGGAAGAAGAAGGAATGGAGAAGGAAGGAAGAAACAGTGAAAGGGAAAGCCTAGATAAACTATACACCACCCGGACCAATACAGACTCACCATGGATCTGTAGGAGAAAGGATGAACTGGAGAGAAGTGAGGAGGAAGAGCAAGGAATAGCGGAAAGACAGACACATGAAGCCACACCGTCACCATCACACCCTCTCCCATCCCACCCTACATGCTCAACCACCTCACGCTCATTACGTACAATCAAACTCGCGCCCTTCACAAACGAACTGACACCCAATGCAGGTAGGCTTAGAGACCTCCCTAGATGCAGACAGGAAGGACGAATACACACGCCCGCATTAAATACAGGAAATGATGGAAGAAGGGGAAAAGATGGAGAAGAAAGAGTTACGAGCAGGGGAAATACGGACGAAATTGACGATGTAGGAGAGAGGGAAGAAGAGGAGGGGTGTGAGGACTCGATTTTATGGAACCCAAGGGGTAAAACGAGACACAACTTAATGCCACTTCTGGAGAGGGGAGGGGTTAGACCACAATACGTCCCTTGGAAGCATACAGACAAAGAAAATATAAAGTGCAGGCTCCCATCATTAAGTGGAGGTGCGGTTAAATGGATATATGAAATGGAAAAACACACCGCAGGACAGAAACTGGCAGTGGGAGATGTAAAGGGCCTTCTAATATCGATATTAGGGGATGCAGCGGATGACATTTGGAAGAGAGCGGGATTCACTGGGGTAACAATAGCAAACACATCGCACGATGGGGCACCATTCGCAAACTGCGGACATGCACTATGGCAGGCACTGAGGGTACAGTACCCAGACACATCAGACATAGGAGCAATTACCTCACGCAAGATGCGTGAGAACGAAGATCCTGTTGATTATATCCAGGAAATCCAAGAGAAGTGGCGCATGGAAACTAGAGAACAATGGGACAAAACGCCAACAATATTTTATCATATACTAGTACAAGGGCTCCCAGAAGGAGTTCAGAAACAACTGAAGAAAGTAGTGGGAATGGAAGCAAAAGCATGGCCAGAAATACAACTGACAATAGTGCATCATTGCAGGACATGGCAAGGAAAAATGAAACAAAAGGAAGAGGACAGGAAAACGGAAGAGGCTAAACTAGTACAGAAAAAACTTACTAAATACACAATGGAAGGGGCACTAATAACTACACCTACAACAATGACCAAAAGCCCCACACAAGTAGTGGCTGCACAAGATCCCTCCCAAATACCACCCTCACAGACTATAACACAACAGGTGCCGCCACTCCAACCTTACACGACCAACATGGGAGGAGGATACTCAATGCCAGGAGCTGGGTATTATAATTACAACAGGGGAAGAGGAGGAATTATGAGAGGGAGAGGATACGGATATAACACACAACAGCAGGTGGGAGGATTTAGAAATTCCTACCCCACCGGGCAACCAGTATACCAGGACAACACAGGAAGCTTTCCATGGCAGAGTAGGGAACCACCGGTGTGTTGGAGTTGTGGATTAGTAGGGCACATGTCACGCATGTGTAGAGTAAGACCAGGAACACCATCATGGAGCGAACAGGGACAACCAAGGCCCACACAGGAACAGCAGGGCATACAGCAACAGCAGACGTTGCAACAGGGAAATGAACAGCAACAACTAATAACACAACAACAGCCACAGGCATATTCACTGCCACAACAACAGGTAGCGATAACACAACAACCCCAAGCACAACAAACACAACTGAGTAGGGTGACGGTCCTGGGGCACAACCCTTACACAGGAAATGGTCAATCGTTGTACCCTCAATATGACAGCCCACAGACGGCCTTGGTGTGTCCCATCCTGTCAGTAACACCTAATAGTGCGGAGGAACCACGCATAGAGGTAACGAAAGGTGACAAAAAATTATCATTCCTTGTTGACACCGGGGCGACCCGGTCTTGCATAAGGGAAGGTAAATTTAAGATGTCGGGCGAAGCCATGAACACCCAAGGATTCTCTGGGGCTAGAGGGTTGGTTCCCTTTACTGATAACATTCCCTTGTCTATAGGAGATTATGACATGTCAGTCCCACTTTTATATTATAGTGCCTCACCAGTAAATATACTGGGGAGAGACATCATGAACAGGTTGAATATGACGATCTCCTTTACGGAGGACGGCATAATTTGCTCTACTCCAGGAATCAACATGCTCACAGCACGACAGATTGTGCAAGCATACTGCGGACAGACAGCGATTAGGGCTGAGCCAGTAGATGGCGAACTATTCCAGTACGGGACAGACATGGCATTTGCATGGATGCCAGGGATAGAGGGAAAGATATGGAGGAGGCCAGCAGCCTATTTGTTCAGACCAGAAACACCAGCCAATGAACTAGAAGGAAAGGTGGTTCCAGTGGACATTGAGAGCATTATAGCAACAGCTGATTACATTGCGGTACATGCCCAAGACAGAGAAGGAAGAGCATGGAGGGCAGTGATAGCACTAGCAGAAGGATGTAGACTCACCCAGGTGTCAGATGAGGAGCTGTTCTCAGAAGAAAAGGAGGAAGGTGAAATGGTGTTTATGATGAGTGTGGAAATATGGCTAAGAGTGGAGTACAAACAAGTGGCACAGAAAATTGCAATGGCACTTGAGGCACCCACATCCACCCCAGTTCCCTTCTTTGAGGAGGATATGACAAAAGTACCCACATCATTATGGACTACTAGCCCCTATGACGTGGGGTGCATAAAAAGTATAGGTGGAGTAAGGATAAAATTGAAAAAAGGTACAATACTCCCCAGAGTGAAACAGTACCCACTATTAAAAGAGGCAGATGAGGGCATATATGAAACCATAACGGCGCTTATAGATAATGGCATATTGGTCCCCTCAGAATCACCATGTAACACGGCTGTATACCCAGTGCGCAAGGCTAGAGGGGGGTCTTGGCGCTTCATACAGGATCTCAGGCCCTTGAACAACATAGTAGAAGCAGAATACCCCATAGCCGCAAACCCGGCCACAATATTGTGTGGCATTCCAGCAGAAGCATCACGATTTACAGTGATCGACCTTAAAAATGCTTTTTTCTCAATACCATTGCACCCAGACTCACAAGATCTGACAAGCTTTACTTACAGAAACACAAAGTGGAAACACACCAGATTGCCACAAGGGTACTGCGAATCACGCTCAATCTTCAACAGAGTAATACAGATGGATTTGGGTAACATTGAAGTGGAAAGCACATTGTTGCAGTATGTCGACGACATAATAATTTGAAGTACAAACGAAAGAACATGCAGAGAGGACTCATTAAAGATGCTGACAATATTGGCTGAAAAAGGTTACAAGGTAGACATGGAAAAGTTACAGTACTGTCAAGAACAGGTACTTTACATTGGTCAGCTCATATCCCAACATGGAAGAAAGATTGCACCACAAAGAGCACAGGCCATTTCAAAAACGCCAGTGCCACAAACAGTGAGGGAACTGCAGCAGTTCCTGGGTCTGTGCAACTACTGTAAAGCATAAAGGGGAGAAAAAGTTGGGGTGGACAATGGAAATTAAAGAGGCTTTTGATGAACTGAAAGATGCGATATCAACTGCTCCGGTACTGGCAACCCCAGACTATGAGCGACAATTCTTTATATTTTCACATTGCGACTCAGGAGTAATGAAAGCAGTGTTGGCTCAAAAAACAAGCATGGGCTACAAACCAGTAGCATTTTACAGCGGCCACTTAGATCCTGTGATGTTAGGTAATTTCCCTTGCGAACATGGTCTCGCGGCAGCTGCTTTTGCGGTAGAGAAAGCATCAGCAATCACCATGGGGTGCCCAACTACACTGTTTGTGGAACATGCACTATTTGCAATATTGAATAAACCTAAGTCCACCCTAACCACGCAAAGGGCATCAGGTTATGAGATCATCTTATCCAGAGCTGAACTATCAATTGTTAGATGTAGCACGGTCAACCCTGCAAGGTTCCGGGCAGAAGTAATTGAGGAAGGAGATTATGCACACGATTGTACGCAAATCACTGAAATGTACTCATGTACTAGAAAGATTGAAGAGAACGCACTAGAGGGAGGTGAGCTCCTGTTCATTGATGGGTCATCAACTATCGACCAAAGGGATGGTATAAAGAGGACTGGGGCAGCAGTGGTAAAAATGATGGAGGTACCGGTGTGTGTGGCAATGAAATGTGTACAACTACCACAGCATTATTCCGCTCAAGCAGCAGAATTAATTGCACTAATCTTGGCGTTGAAGGAAAGCTTTGACAAACGAGTGACCATATATTCCGACAGCGCATATGTTACGTCCACTGTCCACTCAGGGCTGTCGAAATGGAGAAGAAGAGGGTTTAGGAGAGCTGATGGCACTCCAGTGCAACATGCCCTCCTATTGGCTGAACTAATTGAAGCAATAAATGACCCCCAAGAATTAGCTTTGGTCAAATGCACCGCACACACCAATGGTGAAGACCACATTTCAAAAGGGAATGCAGCAGCAGACGCACATGCGATGTATGCTGCATATTTTGGTGAGATATGGAACCCCCCAGAGTCAAAGAGAGGGAGAGGGAGGGGAATGGCTAAGGAGATGTTGATAAGAGAAGGGTACACCCATCTCCAGCCACACAGATAATGGAGCTACAAGCGGCTGCACCAATGGCAGAAAAAGAAATATGGGTATAAAGAGGATGCACAATGTCACCAACTGACGCACTATGGCACCAGGGTGACACTGGAAAGATTGTAATACCACTGGCACTATTGAACACCGCCCTGAGCCAACTACACCACCCAGCCCACACAGGCAAGGAAGTAATTGCAGCACGAATTAGGGAAGACTGGTTCTGCCCCGAGTTAAATTCTCATGTGTCAAATTTTATCAGCAATTGTCTCACATGTCAACAGTTTACGGCCGGTCACACTCTGAAGGTGATAAGAGGTACTATACCCCGGCCAGATGGACCCTTCCGACATCTCCATATTCACTATGTTGATATGATCAACGTATGTCAAGGAAATAGGTATATGATTGTAGTAGTATTCCCATTCTCTAGGTGGATTGAAGCAGGGCCCTGTTCACACCCAGATGCATTCAGAGCAGCTAAATTCCTAGTGAGGGAGGTCTTCCCCAGGTGGGGAGTGTGCGAGGTACTGCGGTCAGATAATGGCCCACATTTCGCAAACGAAATGTTCCAGCACATCACATCCTTACTGAACATCAAGCATAAATTTGCATGTGCATACCACCCACAGGCCAACGGTATATGTGAACGCCTTAATGGCCTATTAAAGGAGGCAATTGCAAAAATACAGCAAACAACAAAGAAGAGTTGGTTGTATTGCCTTCCACTAGCCCTATTTGAGCTAAGGAATAGACCAGGTTCCGACCACCACCTCACCCCTCACGAGGTGGTTACCGGACGTCAAATGCGCCTTCCCCTAACGCCAACATGAAGAGCATTTACCGACCACGAGAGTACTGCAAATGTCCTTGGTGATGAAATGTACCAATATGTGTCTTCTTTGATTACTAGTGTAGTGTTTGTGTCTGAACAGCTCGTGCGCACGTGGGGCGGGTCTAACAGCGATCAACAAGAAGACGCGGATAAAGAATTTGAAAAGGAAAGACTGTGCAAAGTTGCTAAAGGTGACCACGTACTACTTCGCAATTTCAACAGAAAGTGGAACAGCCCATGCTTCACTGGCCCCCATCTGGTAGAGGAGGTATCAACGAGAGCAGTAAAGCTACAGGACAAACATGCCTGTAACCACCTACACGACGTAAAGATCTACAAACCCCAGACCCGCCCCAGCGCCACCGACAGGGCCACTGGAAGAACAACAACAACGTCACCAACGGAGGAAGAGACTTCTACCACAACTAACGGCCTAAGTGTCCCCATACCCTGCCACCCCTCAGATTCCCCAGAGACAACTACTAGAAAAGAAAGGGGTGATCCCCATACCGCCCACCCCATGGTTACACGATTAAAGAGTAAAGAGACTTCCGCCAGTTGAGCCCCAAACCCTCTGCCCATTGACCCCCTACCCACTGCAGTAATAACTGAACTGAAGGACATTGTCTTGCACATATACACATGTAAACACCTGAATGTTCTCTTTCTTTTCTCTCGCACATGCAGGTACAGCCTATTATTGTACTACTAAGAAAGCAGATAACTAACAAATTCACTGCCCAGGAGTAGATGGTACCCTCAGACGATAATTACCCGGAAGAATTGTCACACCAATTTGTATATGAAATAAAAAGGCCAACGTACCTGAAAAGAAGGAGGGTACGTGTCTACTACACAGCATTTCTCTTGGCCATAGAACATTCAATGCCCCATCTCCAACCATACTTGCCTGTCCTAAGAGATAGATCGCTTAGATTGGCGTGGGAACAGCTCTTCGCCTGGGCACTGAATGACTACTTGATAGGGAGAGCTTAAAAACGACAACTAACACTAATAACAAGCATATTAAGAATTTTCAGGTGGGCAACTGTAACGTCGCAAGAATAAGCTGCCGGACTGCAGCAAGGTAAGAGCAAAATGCCGGTGAAATTAGCATCTGTAATAAAATTGATAGGGATTTTAATGACCACCGGGTTCTTGGCTGCCTCTGTATGGCAGTACAGCTATGCTATCAATATTATTGCTGTACCCAAACCTAATACACCCCCACGCCCAGCTGCAACAGGTGTTACGTCAGGTGGTACTAGTAAAATCCCACACAAGGAAAATAGAGTTAAACGCAGCACATACTCAGATAATAAAGGTATTGACAACTACATACAAGATTCAGCACACATCTCAAACAACATATGGTACCAACACATGACCCACATAGGTAAGCAGACAACAGAAGACAGCTGCTACGTTTGCTCATTAATCCCATACGCCATGAGCGCTTCTCGAACATTTGTTGCCACGGAGATAGATGAAAAAATAGCACGATGTATAATATACCTGGCACTGTTCCAGACGAAAGGAAGATTTCAAGGGACAGTGGTGCAACTGGTGTGGAAAACACGAGATACATATCCATATGAAAACAACTTCCTCAAGACTTATTTGAGTGGACAAGAGCAGTTTACATGCTGAAGGATTCAGATACATAACAAGTGGTCCTGAAAAAGGGGAAACAAAGAAAGTAACACTACAGTACCTACCATGTGATTGGTACGCCACTGAAGTCCCTGGTAAAAACGGATGTTGGGAAAGACCACTGGTGATAATAACAGGGAAGGTGTACATGAACAACAAATGGGACATAGGAGTGGTTGGCAGCAACATGGTAACAAGAGAAAATATTTCAACTATTGATGGACACAACCATAGATGTTGGATGACTTGGGTCAAGTACGTACCCATGCTCACGTGGATGGAGAAGGATGAAGACCCAATAACAATACTGCCGCTAACTGCGCCTAAGGTATGCTACCAACATAAAGGGGAGGTGGACGTAGGATACAACACCAACTGTGAAAGCGTGATGGAGTTACCTGAGGGGGGAGCAGGAACAGCAGTAGTAATGGACCATTAGTGGGCCTGTGGAAAAAAGGCATACCACACACTGCCCCCTCTGTGGAATGGTATATGCACAATGGTGCACGTTAATGTACCATCACTAGTGGTACACCAGAAACATGTCAATGTGGTGAACTTCCCCAAAATGGATGAAGGGAACAAGAGGAAGAAGAGATCTGTACAACCTCAGAAGGGGCCAGAGAGCAAAACCGACGGCAATAATACTGTCCTGAATAGAAAGAAAAGACAAGGAGAACCTCTGACAGGAAATTACCTATGGGGAAGGTCGGAAACAGCCCTCACTTCAATTCCACCAGAACACAGACTATTCAGCAGAGCAGCAATGTTCTTCTCCTCAATAATACATCCAGGACTACAGGCTTACGCAAACGAAAAATGGCTCCAGATAACTCGATGGGAACTAATGATGACTATTAATTCTACGGTAAATGGATTCAACGCAATAAAAGAGGAATTGCGAGCTGTGAGGATGGTATCACTTCAGAACAGATATGTACTGGACCTCCTCACAGCAATGGAAGGAGGAGTTTGTGCTAAGATAGGACAATCATGCTGCACATTCATCCCTGCCAACGATGCTGACAATGGTACACTGACAGAAGCAGTTTTACAATTGGCCCAGATGCACTCAAAAATGATGGATGAAAGTAAAGGTGTGAAAAAGGATGAGAGCTGGTTTTCAATATTATGGTCATGGATGCCATCTTGGCTGTCAGATGGACTGAAGATTATAGTTGGATGTACTATTTTGGCTGGAGCTACACTGATCATAATAAGATTTTGGAAGGCCCGGATGGCACGCACCACAGACGAGATGATCGAAATGGTTGGTATGCACCTCTTGATGCCAACAGATTACGGCCAACACACAGGCACAATCATAAAAGAGAGAGAGAAGTTGCGCAACCAGATCATCACCAACCACCTGGACCCACCATCTGTGAAGCTCGAAAACCCAAGAAACCCAAGGAGCTACATAGGGAAATGGGTATACTGCACTCCTGGAGGAACCTGTGCATATATGTGTTGGTCATTTGAAGACCATGTTAACCACTATGGACATTTGGGAGGAATAACTAAAATATGGAGAGTGAGAGGAGATAAAGAAAAGGATATGTTTGTGGTCGACAAGTCGACCAGAGGGGGGACTGAAGTGGGAGAATGGAAGAACGGGCTCCCGCCCTTCCCCTCTCGCACTTGGCCTAGAGGATCACAGCCTAGACACCCGCCACAAGAGGAGTTTGCCTATCTACCAGACGACCAAATACCCTGGTACAGGAACATACGGATGTGCCCACCTACCTGCCCAGTAGCCCGCCCTGCCCATGCCGACACCTGCGGCATGGATCAACTCGACTAAACTTACACATCGTTAGAGATGCCATGACGACCTAGCCAACGGTCAGCACACCTGTGCAAACATGTACACCGGACACTCCCACACCAATCCACACGAAGAACATACTCAGTGCTATGACGTAGGCGACAGACATACCCACGGACGTGCATCTTTATTATTTTCCACATAGGCTCTCAAAATGCAGAAACGCAAGACGCATAATGAACTTATCTAAAAAGGCTTGCTTCCGTTTCTTCTAAGAACCATGTACCATAATGAAGAATATAACGGAGACACGATACTGAGGATAGAGCAATATGATACCGTAACCTAAAGCGCTCTGCATCAAACGGTTCCACCTATGCACCAGGCCCAAGTAGGCCGCAAGCAAAAACTTCCATGAACATTGAATGAGCAAGAGCTCGGTTGCTGACCCTGCAGAATGAGCCCGGCGAAAGCACACAGCCAAGGGCACGATGTTGCAATCTCACACGCCGCAAGCCGACGCCAAGGTCGCACCTGCAAGATAAACCAGGCACACAGTGGGAAAAACAATATTAATTGTGCTGAATTTTGCCTCAAACACGGTCCCACCTCACGTGACAAAGCCAAACCTGACAGGATGCCAAGCCCAGGAGGAAGTAGACGCCTGAATCCCACGTTTCAAGACACAGGCAGATAGAATTAAAAGACTCATTGGACATCTGCAGCAGTGGGAGTAGTTGACCTCCCAACATATGAATAAATCCTCACATTGTTTACACCTACCCATAGTAAAACATTGTTGCAAATGACAGGTGCACCGCGAGCTGGGAACAGCGATAGTCCCAGACTGGGAGGCTCGCGAGCGGACCAATCAGAACATGGGGCTCTTATCACTGACGCCATTAACATTGACCAATCCTCAGAGGTCTTCATGTAACAATTTTCATGTATCAAATTAAAGGGACAGCCCAAGTATATCACCTGACTAACCCTCAACCACTAACACCGTTCTCTGTATGTATGCTATACTAACCCTACCACTCGAGTAACCAATCCAGAGTGGAAATAGGATTTTGCTAAACTTTCTAAGGTGACGCAAGTAGCGCGTCATACTAAGGTAAAAAGGGCCTGCGAGCCCCACGATTGTGTGTGTGTCAGGACGGACGCGTACGATCCTTGACCCAACCCTGCCGTTTTGTCTAATAAACAGCAGAATCACCTTGCTTCTTGAGTGTGTCTCATACTCTATCTCTTTTGGGATATACGGGAGGAGTTGGGGCCTCCCTGCCCGGAGGTCTACGGACGGCCCGGCCGACCCCGGCAGAATTTCCCCCGACAGTATACTTGGATCATAACTTGAATATGAAAGCCCAAGTTAGTACTCTCGTCTCCTCTGTATCATACTATAGCAAGTTACTGACCCATGTGAGCCTGTTTATCTCGTCAGAGAATTTAGAAATCCTGGCGAGCACACTGATGGGTTCAAGAATTGACTACTGCAGTAGCCTTTTAATTGGCTTGCCAAAAACAGAGGTCAATCGACTACTAGTCATGCAAAATAACCCAGTCAGAGTTGTTTTGGACCGCAAGAAGAGGGATCATATCTCAGAGGCCAGAAGAAGCCTACATTTGCTTCCAATTAAAGACAGAATTCTTTTTCGTCTCATGATTATCACTCATAAATGCTTGAGAGGTGCTGCCCCAGCCTATTTTAAGGAAGAATTGGTTGCTAAGACTGGCATGCACAATCTGAGATTGAACAACTCCACTCAATTGAAAATTCCAGCCTGCAAGCTGTCACAGGTTAAGAAATTAGCCTTTTTTGGCAGCATCCCGGGACGTCTGGAATAAACTTCCTTTGAATATTAGAGAGGAATCATCAAGCATGGTCTTTAGGAAAAAACTTAAGACATTTCTGTTTATTTAGCTCTGCTGTCTCTTTATTGGCCTTGCGCTACTCATGGTGACACACTGAACCCCATGTTTGCTCAAGCCTCCTTTAGCATCATCCGCTCTTTGTTTTGTGCATTTTCTTTATAGATATGTCTTTGTCCTACCTGTTCTGATTATTTCGGCACCCTTAAGCCTCCTGGTCAGTGGCAGCGTGGTATAAATGAATAAAGTAAAGTAAAGACAGTTACAGGAGCAGAGAGCTCTGAGGGAGAAGGTGGCGGAGCTGAGGTACGACTTGTGGGTGAATTGAGGGCCATTGAGGATGCTGTCTGTGTCATCCAAAGTCATCTAGTGCTGACACAGACAGTCCCCTCACCCCACAGGTCCCTTGCACTCTCTGCCACACTGACACCTCCTATGCCCAGGGGTAGCCAACAGGGATACACATCGGGCTCCTCCTTCTCCTTTAAATCCATCTTGCAAAGCCAGTCACCCTTGCATGGCAATGAGAAGGGAGAGGAGGTTGGGGTGGTAGTCATAGGCACCCTTTATTCTGAGGTATCAGAGGGCGAAATATGATTTCCCATTATTTACACGATTGTGTCCATCCTATGTCACTGCCCTTGTATTGTGTGCATTGCTGTGTTCTTTTGACTTCTGATTTTTGTTTCCCCCTAGTCCTGTGCTGGAGGGAGGCAGTGTATCCACTCCATTGATGATGTGGCCATCAGGCCACACAGCTGTTGGTTGTGTAATGTGCAGGCATGGATGTGTTCTGGCTATGTTTGGGTCCATACATCAGGTGTATGTTGTCTTGTGTGGCGTCCATACATCGGCAAGACAGTATGAACAGCAACAGCAGGTCCCCACATCAATGGGTCGTGTGCATGGTTTTCCATTAGGCTGGGTGAGGTTTGTGTATGCATGAGGTTATGTGCCATGCATGCCTGTGTGCACCTGACAAGGCCTGCCTACATCCTCAGGAACACACTGACCTCGTACTTGCCTGGAATGTCAATAAGATGAATGAATGGGGCCTTGTGTGTTGCAACCTTGTGGGTTGAAGTACACAGTGTTTATTGTGGCCCACTTCAACTGCTTAGTGGAGTGGGACTCATACTGTCAATGGCTCCTCAGAATGTGTGGAGTTCATGAGTCCTTTACTAGATACCTATGAATATTGGACACCTGTCCCATCCTGGAGGTTTTTGCAGCAGAGAGGTTCTGGAAGGGGTGGATCATGGACATCAGGCAGTTCTGTTTCAGGATGCATTTACAGTACATCTGTGTACGTTGTGAGAATGCTTGTACCCCTGTGTCCCACTATGAATGACTGTGTGCATTTTGAACCCTTGCATGAACAAATGCCTTGATGAGTTTGATGGCCAGCATCGGACACGTGCACTGGGAAGTGATGTCATCACAAGTCTATCCTTTGGGACCTCTACATCTGATGTAAGCACACTTCTTTACTACCATGGCTCCATGCAGGTATCCAGCTGCAAGCTGTGAGGAGGGATGCAGTCTCATGACTCAATTTGGCTTCTGACTGTGCCTTCCCTCTCCCTGTCTTGTCTTGTCCCAGAAGATGGATTTTTCAGAGAAGTGACAGTCATTCTCCTGCCATTTTGTGGCTTCCTGTTGATCATGTGCAGTGATATTATCAGGCTAATTTGCCCGCATGCAGTGCTATGCATGGTGTATGACACACTTGTGCTACCCCGGTGATGCGATGTGCGTGAATTGCAATAAAGTGTAAATTCACCCCTGGTGCCATGGACATATCTACGTGTTGTACATGGTTATTGTTGCTCATGCTGGTGCTCTTGTGCAAACGTGGCTACTTGCTGCTTTTCTCTGGGTACATGCAGTTGTGTGGGGAGATGTGCCATTCCATGGGGTCCATGCAGTGGCCATATAGCAATGTACTGGATGATGTGTAATGGTGCTTTACGACAGGTCATCTGGGGCGGCACCCCTATGTCTGGTCAGCAGGGTGCACAGATGTTCACACATGTGCTGTCTTGGTCATGGGCTATCATGGTGGGTGGTGGGATATGTGAGGTGCACTTTTGCGCATAGGTGTTGTTTGCTGTGGGTGGGTCGGAGTGATGCTGTACATTGTCATGTAGGTCAGATAGAGTTGTCATGGGGAGAGTGGTCCCTTCTGGTGTGTCAATGTTGTTCCAAGTGGGCCCTCCCCCACTGAAATCTTGTTCCAGGCACTGCAGGTATGCAGTGTGCATCCACATTGGCAGCTCACCAATAGCCCTCACTATCAGTGCTCTCAAACGCAGCGTTTTAGTGTCATCATGAGTTGTGTGCACTCTTTGATTGCATTCGTTGATACTTATTGATGTTCAGCTTGTTGTGGCATGCTGTTACAGGGCCTCATGTCATCTGTGCATCTCCTTGCTGTTTCTTGGTGATACGCTTCTGGACTCCACATCCATCTCACTCGTGTGCCCACACCCATATCCTCCTATCGGGAAGACATGTCTGTCTCCCAAATATGGAATTGGTGGGTCTACTGCATCTTGGTGTGTGCTAGGTGTTACTTCACCAGGTAGTGTTACTTCCTGGGTGCATCCCAAGGTTCAGGCACACAGTGTTTCAATCGTACATTATGCAATTTTTTGAGGTGGTATGTTAGATTTGCTCACTCCATGGGGGCACTTGGTGACTCATGCTCAGATTAGACGCCATGTCCTGTCCATTCCATATGAATATGGCGTGCAACAAGAGGAGTCTGTGTGTGCATGTGACGATATTGTGGGTGAGGTTCTGGCCATGTATAATTACACCACATCCATGCTGTATGGTGATGCATATTTTCAACATGTACACTCTCCAATATGTCCCATTGTCACTCTGCCCCAACTGCATGGCTGCCTTTTGAGTCGTTGTTATGTGGTTGTTTTTGCCTTTGCTGGATTCTGGGCAATGGGTGTGTGCCAGATGTTCCGCCTGGGGATGGTGTATTCTTCACTTTGCACACAGAATATCGAGGCAGCCAATGTGGTTCTGTTGGTCCTCTGTTATGTCATATTGGTTACTGCACAGGGGAGTGTTTGGGCTCTGTGAGATTGTACGGTTGTGCCATGATGTGTTGTGCACAATAGGTCATTTTTGCTGGTACGGCATGAAGACGGTTGACTATGGGTGTTATGGAGAGTGCATGTGTGGTGGTGTTGGTGTATGTATTGTGAGGGATCAGAAATAAGAGGCATACGCAAGGTTGTAATATCCTCAGAATCAGACATTGAATTTAAAACAACATGGGTTGGCATACTGCCTCTCTAGCACTAACCTAAAGAAAGAGGGTCCTTACATTAGGAAACTAAAACAAGAATGAGTCTGTGTCAAGTAATTGCTAACTTACAGACGATCCTTGTGTCCAAAACATTCTAAACTGACCCTCACACTAGATTTTGATTTGAGATTTTGAGGCATTTATAACACACAGCAGTATGAACTAAATCAAGTCTACGTGCAGATGGCAAACAATATGGCAAATTTGGATAATCAATAAACTAATAGAAAGACAAGTTCAGGAGCAGGTAGGTAGCAGTTCCAAATCTTATTTAAATCATATTTGCTTTGCAGAATTTAGGAAAATACTCCATCTTCCTAATCTCCCATTGGAGACTGTTCCATTCTTTGCGTCGGAATACAGGAAATCTCTGGTCAACTCTATAAACACAGGAAGAGGAAGGAACAGGCAAAAGTAACTTGTCCTGAGATTGGAGTGTCCGTGTTTGGCTGGTAAAAAATTCATCTTTCAGTCAGATAAGCTGGTGCAAATTAGTAAGGCTTTTGTATATAAAACACAAGATCTTAAATGTAATCCTCTCTTCCACAACTAGCCAGCAAAGAGATTGCTGTGACCCAGAAATGTGTGTGGATTTTTTTACTCCAAACACCATTCTCACTCCTGCATTTTGTGCCTTTTGAAGTCGCTAGACTTTTTTAGCCAGAACACTGGCTATCAGACTATTGCAATGTTCCAGCTGTAAATTTACGATACACAGTCCAAATATCGAAATAACTTTTCTTGAGTGCTTTTTCATTGAAAATCTTTTATTGAAACACCTTTTTAACAGAACATTTTTTTTTAAATGTGTATATACCGAAAATAGATATTTACACATTGACATTCCATATTAAAAATCTCTAAATATATTGATATTTAAACTCTGCAACTTATTTAATTGTTAAATATTTATTTCGGGGCAACATCTTTTTGGGCCACCAGGGGTCGCTGTTTCAACCATTTGTTCCATTGAGTTGCATTGCGCAGCCCTCATAGCGGGCAACGGCCAGCTCTCATACTTCAAAAAGAACAGACATGGGGACGTTGCACGAAGTACCTGCTTGCTTCATAGAAGTAGAAAAGGAGAACGGTCCTTATATGAGGAAATCAACCATTGATGCATCACTGGAGGCAGTGATTGTAGTGGGTCCAAAAGGCGCTCCTTTTCTACAAACTCATTCAGTTGACTTGCAACAATTTTCTCCAGGAGTTTTGCCGGCCAGGGCAAACCTGCCACTGGGTGATAATTCTGTAGGTTTTCAGGGGTCCAGATGAACATTTTTCGGAAATTACCGATTTTTTAAAATCAGGTGGATCAAACCCTTCATCCAAATATTTATTGACAAAAAGAATCATAAAGGCAGCAATGTCTGCTGCCAGAGGAGTTGCACTCCATGAAGGTAAATAGAAAAAGACATCGTTGATGGTTTTAAGTGCCTTTAATAGAGCTAAAATAGTCTCTTCGGAAACTGGTTTGAAATGAAAGCCTGCAATGCCGTGGGTGGAGTCCGCTAGTTGGTTTCTCTTCTGCCTTTAATTTTACCACAAAAAAACAAGTTAAAAGAATTAGCCTGGCTAAGTGATGCATCCCTGGTCAATGGGTCAATGATGCAGATCTAGGTTGGACAGAATTAGAAATTATTGAATATAATTCTCAAGCATGTTTTTTTTACTGCATCAATCTTTTTAGTTAAAACATTTGGATTTTGCATTAAAAATCAACACTTTATATTCTGTTTCTGCCTTTTTTTTTACCTTGACAGCTCACTTGGGTGGCCTATATATCTTCTCCATTTCTGTTCAATTGCTTTATATTATATATTCTTTCTTAAGAGTGGCCAATGTTGGAGTGAACCATTGTTTTGAGATTTGTTTAGGTACCTTTAGGTTTAGGTTACTTTGGCATTAATGGGGCAACTGAGAAACAAATATTGTCCATAATAATTGCACCGTGGTCAAATGATTTCTTGCAGCCAAGAAAAGGGTCAATACCCGCTACGGCTCACCTCAACCCTGTTCCAGAAATGTTGTCCAGGTCTTTGGATTTTTGGGAAACTAACATGCTTTTGGAGTCAGCAGAATGTTTAAGTGCATGTCTTGGGTAATGGAAAACACTCTCAGAATTTGGTTGGATCATGAAACTGGGTAGGTGTGTGTTACTAAAATACCACTCCCTCTAGCTAACACCACATCCTCACAATGTCCAGGTACGTGAGAAGTTGAAAGCACTGAAGGGGTTAAATCATGATTTCCCATGATCTCCCACAGTGCCTTTGATTCCAACCCCATCTGTTCCTCTAAGCAAATGTTAAAGTCACCCATAGAAATAATTTTGCTTCATCCCTACGGTAATGAAGTAGTTATCTAGGTTTGTGCAGAAGATTTGAGCTGGGCCAACTGGCCTATAGCCAAAAACAGAATTGTTAATGAACTCATGCATGATGTCCATAGAACAGTATGTCCAATCTGTGTGGAGTCACCACATCCCAAATATTCTAGGTGGGAGAACTTCACACTAGACCTATAGATTATTGCAATCCCTCTTCCTCTCTTTCCAAATCTGTTTATACATTGAATTTCATACCCTTCAGGGAGTAGACACTAGAAGAGAGCATGGGAGGTGTTGATAAATCCTGTCTTTGTGATAAAAAGTATATCTAAGTGATACTGTTCTGTAAGATTATGTACTTCAGTGCTATGTGCGACCACTGATATGGCATTTATCAGGGCTGCTTTTAGTTAACTGCTCACTACGCCCTTCATGTTATCTGGATGACATCCGTGTATTGCCTCCATCCTGAGTTCCCACATTTTATTGAGTGCACGCAGCAGCAGTGATCCATAGTTATTTCTAAGATCCCACAGGGCACTTCTGTCATACTTAATAACCATCCTCTTTGACTCAACTATGCCAGTATAATCGAAATACTGTTGACTACTATACCCAGGATGTTAATCTTACTAAGTCGAGCATAGTTCCCTGCTGCTCACCGCAGCGGCCGCAAACAGTCCTAAACATCTGCTTACACTGGCCTTTAATAAACTATGTCCCCAAAAGATGGCGTCACCTCAGAACGAAGGTAAAAGTAATTTCCCCCTCCAGACGTGTTATCTGACTTAAAATAATTATAAAATCTGATCCTGGGTAAATCCCAGAGCAAGTGACTATGCAGCAATGAAATACAGTAACAACACAATAAGTATGCCGGGTTGTTTTACATTTCAATCTTTTCTATAGTAATGCATTAAACAGTGTCCATCACCTTAGGAAAATTCCAAAACCTCTCTTGGCAGAAAGACTGAGGGTGTGTAGAAACAAACAATTAAGGGTGCAAAGAAATGTCTCTGACTTGTGTTCAGTGTAAAGTCTTCAAAAACATAAAGATACATCAACAGAAGAGACTTCCAAGGAGATACCCTTGGATGCAAACTCTTGGATCCATAGGATGGTTCCCTTCCCCTTGATTGTTAGGTAGGATGGCAAAGCGTCTCTTTCAAACAACAGTTTCTCTATATCACAATTGTTTCTCTTTATCCAATAACTTCTTGAGGCTTTTCAATTGGATTTGGAAATTCTTGTTCAACCAATAAATCCCATAATGTCCAACAATGTCTTTATAGCAAAAGTGTTAATCTTGAACAACTATTTCTTTATATTGGATTCACAGGGTCCTTGTTCTGTAAACATGAAGGATTGGCTAGTGTACTCCTCTATCAGAGATCCTCTTGTGGACTTGTTATACTTCCTGATATACTCACAGGCAAGGTATTCTTAAAAAATGGTAGCGTCTTGATACAACTTCAAAAGCCTGGTGCGTTTACAAAAGCCTCTTTCATATACTTTTCAGATTCCCTGGTATACTTCCCTACCAGGTATTCTGTATCACTGTTAAACTTACTTTTACAACACTGGTGGATGCATTGCCTACTCCTCTGCCAGGAATCATCTCTGGGTTTGTTAGATTCCCTGGTGTACTTCCCTGCCAGGTATCTTCCCTCAGTCTTCAAAACACCCAGCAGATTTAGCTGCCAACAATTATTTTATAAACGTATTCTTTGGCAGATTACTGATATACTCCTTTGTCAAGAATCCATTCATGGGGTTCTTCAGATTCCCTGGTATACACATCTGCCAGGAATGTTCCCCAAATTCTAGAGTTTGTAGGGTAGGATCCAAAACCAATAATACAAGTAAATCTAGATGATACAATAAAGTGCAGAGGAGCAAGAAAACACAAAAGTGTATTACATGCAACCGTGGCCGGGAATCATTCAAAGGAAATCGTCCTCAATTAATACAAAATGGAGGAGTTTTATAGTGATGTGCAGAGTTTCAGGATTAACAATGTTGCAGAGTACTTAGGCAATGTCATTCTCTGGTTGGTCGCACATGGTTGCTCTACAGGTGAATTTATACAGTT
The DNA here is from genome assembly GCF_040938575.1 of Ambystoma mexicanum. Classification (NCBI taxonomy): domain Eukaryota; kingdom Metazoa; phylum Chordata; class Amphibia; order Caudata; family Ambystomatidae; genus Ambystoma; species Ambystoma mexicanum. The sequence continues at coordinate 822,591,816 of NC_090928.1, read as the reverse complement.
CCTAACTCTATTGGTTTACCCGAACCCTTGTAACAATACTGCTGATTACTTTATTAAAATGACTTCATATTCATCTCAGACACTTTGACAGATTTGCTATTGGACAGTTAAAGGTTAATTTTGTTTCAGTCAGTTCTTGGTGTTTAATTGGTGGAGCTCCTGTGGCCATCCTGGGGTGGGCCAATTCCATCATCGGTGCCCAATCACTTTGTGAGCTGCCGACAGTGTGGCAACAGTTGTATATTTTACATCCTTGTTTCATGGGAATTAATACTTCTGGCACCATCTTACTGTTCTTCCCCTTCCAGCTGCATCAACCAGCAGCATATTTTTGCATCTTCTGATTGGAAATATGGAACTCTCCTCTTTCCTTTCTCATGGCTAATGTGCATGACCTCTTGTGCTGCTCTTACGCCTGTTGCTCTGGGCTGAACGCTTTATCGATGCTATGTGTGTTTTACTTCTATATGACTGAGTGTTGTGACACTTAAATCATTCCTATACTCATTGAGTGGTCCTGATCGATGCACAATCTTCATGGTATCATTGGTGTTAATCTAGGCTCTCTAAACCTTTATATATTGAGTGCTACATGGGTGGGAAGCTGTTCTTCTCTTGTGTGTGTACTTCCAGTCTTCAGTGGATATTTCCCTATAGGGGGTTATGTCTTCTGTCTGAATGACTTTTGTTACATGCATGTCTCTGTATGTGGTCAGATTCTCATCAGGGCTATGACCTTGCCTTGGTTTGTTTTGGGAACATGGGCTGAACTTTTATTTGTATATGCTTCCCTTAGCAACATTTGTTTAGGTCATGCATCCATGCACCTTTGGCTGGGAAAGGTCTTAACCTCATAATTCTAACCAATTGCTTTGCGACTTTTACACTGTGTTCAAAGCTGTCGACATTGCCACTGTATTCCTTTGCAAAATCCTAAACTGATTGCCTTTGCTGAGTGGCATGATTTCTAATGCTCTGAGGTCTGTTATTCGAATGGCTTAGTGTCAGGATGATGCCTACCCTCCCGAACCTTCTCCTCCCCCGATGCTTCTGATATGCTGTCCTTACGTTCAGAGGTTTTCTGCTGGCGAGGTTTCCTGGCGTCTGTGTCCTTCTTATCCTTGGCTCTCATGTCTTTCTTGTCGTGTAAGTAAGGTCTGGCTCCCTCAGAGGCCACCTTGGCAGAAATTGTTTCCTGCCCTCGGAGGACTCCAAGGAGCCAAACCCCAGACAAGGGAAAAAGCCGGTTGGTAACAAAAAACCCTCATAGAGGACGCAGGATAGTTCTGGGATAGTAGATTATGAAGTAATCTGGAGTGAGGACTTATGATGGTTTCCACAGATTGCAAAAGGAAGAATGGCCACTGATTTCTGGGAGATGTAGTCCAGAAACAGGAAGGATGTGTATCCGAATGTTCAGGCAGCATGAAGAATTCCACAAGGACTGCTTCAGGTTGTCAAAAACTCAGCAGAACAGAAAAGCAGATAAGAACCATCACACTGATTGTCCGCATCCAAGTGGAAAGCGAATTTACAACTCAGCAAGAACCTGCTGTCACTCCTCTAGGCAAGCGGACCAAGTCCTCCAGTAGGAACCGAAGGGTAAGTAAGAGCACGAAGACAGAAGCAAAGAAAAGAAAGGAGAATTCCAGAACAGAACCGCAACCTCAGAATACAGGTAAGGAGAAATCAGAAAGGAAAATCAAACCTGGAAGCAAGTGGCTAAAAGGATAGAAGAAAACAGAAGAAAGTATAGTTCTAGATCGCAGAGACTACGGTACCAGCGAGAGGAAAGAGAAGAACAGTGGAAATACAGCGGAATCGTCCGCAGGGGCAAAAAATCAGAGTAAAGCTAAGGAAAGATGTAATGCCCAAGCAGACCAAGAGGAGGACTGCCCGCAAGATGGAAAACAAGAAAAAGTAGCGAGCAAGACCGCCAAACAGCAAGAAGAGAAAAAGAGATGACAGAAGGTTGTCACGGAGGTAGTCCGCTGCAAAACTGAAAGCGAAAACAACACAACACCGAAGGAAAAAGAACCAAATGCAGAATACCGAGGAGAAGGAGGACAGAAGGAACGGTACCAACAAGAAAGTCGGTAACAAGACAGTTTATGAAATCTACAATAGGGTCAACAAGCAATAGGAGAAGGAACTGTGCGAGGCACAGCAGCGTAGGCAGTCTAACGATGATACAACACGCTGCAGAAGGGGCATGGCTCTAAGATATACTTGTGCCGGCCATATTGGTGGTAAACTAGAATGCACCGCCAGTTCTAACTGGTCAACCTAATTTTTCCACACCTGCCATAGCTTCCAGGGGTGAAGCCTGACACTTAAGGCTTGTCTGAAATCTTGCGGCCTAATAAAGTTTGAGCTTTCATACAGTGTTGATTTATGCAAGTATATACGTATACATAAGTATCATGTGTTATATTCTCTATTACTAAGTGTTGCTATCACAAACTCCTACCTACCTAATGTGTTGCTTTGTTCATCTATATTATCTATGCTATTGTGTGTACATGTGCTTTGGTTAGGGCCTAACGTCTGTCCATGTGTTACTCTGTCCATGCTATTACTTGCATTGCTTAGTGTATCTATGTATGCTTTTCACTGTGTATGTGCATTAGCTGATCTTTATCCTTCTTGTGTGACATCAAGAATGATCCCTACTGTCATCTTATGTTCGTAGCCTAATTCTGTCGCACCATGCTTCTGTCTCAGTTTCTGTAACAAGCCGATATTGGCTTGGGACTTCTTTGAGGGCTTTGTCAGCATCATTGCTTAGTGAATTTGAGCATCTTTTCCGAGCCAATGTTTGTGAGTTATTCTACTTTGGCATTGTTGGGGGCACAGTACGGACTGGGGTTTCTTTTCGGGGACCATTATGTGGTCTTCAGGGATTAAGAGCAAAGGTTGTGCAAGTTCATGAGGGAACACACACCATTCCAGGCTGTTGATAGATGGAAGTAGGCATTTGGTTCACATTGCCAGTAAAGGTCTATTATGGCAGCAGTTTCTTCTTGTAGCGCTGGCATCGTGATTGTCTGGTTACAGTCTGTATTTTGGCCAACAGGCTTGTTTCCTTTGCCCCTGAAGCAGAATGAAGATCGAGTGAGTGTCTGTGGTTTTACTGGTTGCTCATTCTGTTGCAAATTTGTTAACCTATTCACATATGATACCCAAACATGTCAGCACTTCCCATCTACGTTTTTTACAACTTCCTCTTCGTACCCTACCAGTCCTTCTGCTTTGAGTACTGCCCGCCCCTTTACCCACTGCGTGTTCCAGTAGGTTTGTCCTTCAATATACATTTGGAGTTTGATTGCACATGTGTTGTAGTCTTGGCCTTTCTTCCCTTTTCACTTTCTTCCATCTGTTTCTTCGAGCCTTATTTGAACCATCTGTTCCCGGAACTGCCCTTTCACTTTACAAAGTAATAAATGTGCCAAGCACTATGATTCTAACACTGATATTTTTTGGGGGATAAACAACCTGGGGTGCCAGCTGTGTGTAGAATATTGCCACACACAAACATGATTAATTGTATTAATCTCTGCTGATGGATTTTATCATCAGCTACCAGACATTGCTCCCTTCAGAGTGATGTTCTTCAATTATTCTAGCATTTATAGTTTCTTTGTCTTGTGTACTTCTTATATGTCTGTGCACTGGGTTATTTCTAAGTTTTGTTACATTCCTTACAATTGGTTCATTCCTATTACTACTTCTAGCTTCCACTGTCAATAACGTCATTATACAATAGGAGAAAAGAAGAGAGAAAAACTAATAAATCCCTTTAAACAGTTGCTTCATTGTGTTGGTTTCTTTTACTTGAGTCTCTAAAGTTTGAGTTGACCTATCAATCTGTGTTTGCCCAAATGGTCTCACTCTCCCAAGACACAAGCTCTGTTACGCTCACCTGGCTCCACAGAGGCGTCGGTCGGACCCGGACTGCTGCGGTCTCCACCCACGTGATGCATAGTGCAGCAATGATTGACTGGATCTGCCCTCCTAATCATGTCTGCTTGACATGTAGAAATATTCTCCTACAAGTGGAGTGATGGATTTAGCCACTTGTGGATTCAAGTGATAGCACCCCCACAGTCCTCCCCACTAATCACCTCTGTGCCCTCTCAGCAATCTCACCTTATATTCTTGAAGGATGAGCCCTCCATCCTGCGAAGCATGCAGGGGCGCGTTGATGACCAGTTACTTCACTGGCCTGAAGATATTGGAAGAGTTGTAGATGAATCCTGACTCCAAAAGGTCCTGGCGAAGAGCTGTAAGTATATAGTTCATAAGAGTTCAAAATGTCTGGAATTCACTCCTGCCCAATTCCTCTTTTATCTTGCAACTTTGACAAATTGACTGCTGAAAGCACTCCGGTAAAAGTCTGTGTTACCCAACACTGTCCGGTAAATAATGCCAAGGGTTAAACTTGCTGCTTTCTCCTCTTCTTACATGTGCAGCATAAGAAGATGTGGCGTGCTGATGAATAATACCTCTGGCGGTAAAATCAGGTAAGCATATGGCGGCTAAAGAGATTGTCTCTGTCTGTTCTCTCTGCTTACCTTGTTGTTTGTTGTCCCCCTTAGGTGCCGGGATTCGGCGATGTAAAGATGGAGACAGCGCCGGATCGAAGAAATGCTGCGTGGAACAGTGAGTATGGCGCGGCGCTGCTGCTGAGATGCGACGCATTTAAAAACAAAGTCTTTCCTCTGGTTTGAAGATGCGATGAATCCAGAATCAGGTAAGAAATCAGGTAATACTCTTGTTCTAACGTTTGCTTCTTTCCTTCTTTCTAGGTGCTCCAGGTACGAGGCAGGCGTGGCAGAAGGCTGGATGCTGCTGCTGGCACGGTGAACGTTACGCTGATGGATGCAGAATAACACGAAGCGTGTGCTGCTCTTTGGGCGTGGTTTAAATAGCCACCAAAGTAGTCCCAGGTAGGTATTCCTCCCCGACCACGACCACACCAGAGTAACAAAATAGTCCCTAAGGTAAAGTAGTCCCTTCCAGGCCTCACATGGGTTTGGATCTTCTTGCAGCATGGTCTGCATCAGGTAAGTGTGCATCTATGAGCCTGGCGCCATAGGCGCCAGCACTGATGTCCATATGAGCCTGGCGCCATAGGCACCAGGACTGAACCCAGACAGCCCCTAACAGGGATTGCTGGGTTTTCTCAAGGCAACATGATGCCTGCTCCCTTTGTCTAAGGGTGCTCATCTCAATGTTGGCTTCTTGATGGAGCTCTATTGCTGTGCTTGTGTATTTTCTAACATCGCACATGGGGATCCAGGCAATGCGGTTCTTCAGCTTGATGGCCGTGGAGGTTGGTTGGATGATTTTGTGTGGTCCAGTGTACTTGGGTTGATGCCACCAGCAGTTGTGCTATCGCACATAGACCTTGTTGCCTTGCTGTAATTGTGCTGACGTTTTCATTGCTACATCACTCGAGTTTGTTGGGTCCCTTTGCTATGTCTTGACAATTTTCTGATGAGATAAACCTTTTGCAAATATTGACAAATTCCTCAGATATACTTTGAATTCTGGCCTGAGAATGTCAGCACTCCTGTGAGGGTCTGTCAGCGTTTGAGTGAGAACGAACTGGCATGTGCATCCATCTCCTGGTCACCACCTCATGTGGTGACAAGTGGTGCTCTTTGCTTGGCTGGTTGTGCAGACTGAACAGGGATAGGGTCGAACAATAGAGCCAGCTCTTCTTGAGCATGTTGAACATCTTGGACAACTTTTTTTTAAGTAGGCCATTGAACCTCTCTACTATTCTTTTGGCTTGTGGCTAGGCTATTACGCTGTGCATGTCTTGTGTTTTATCCCCAGTAATTCAGTTATCTCATTGTAGAATTAATTTGCAAAATGAGGACCACTGTATATTTCTCACTGTGGAAAGACCTCCTCAACAGAAATTTGGCAGCAGATTTTGCATTAGCATTTAAACAGGAGCCAGCCTCAACCCAACAGGAAAATTGGCATATTGGCACGATCATGTATCGGTATGTACTACAGCTGTTTACAGCTGTTCACCAAGTCAATGAAGTCGACATGGAGTTCTTTGAAATGTCCTGAGGGGCATGGCAATGTTTCTTGTAGCATTTTAACTTTGTAACATGGGTGGTACATGTGGCATATTGTACAGTTTGCCACACAATTGTCCACGTTCTGAGAGGTTCTGAAAAAAACAATCCTCACTGATGTCAGTTAGAGTATGCTGCTTGGGTGAATGGGTCGGGTAATTCAGCAGTTCCAAGGCAACATTCAACAGCTCCTGTACTACTTTAACAGTGTGGTATTGTCTCCATAACATGTTGGTGGGTGATAAGGTGCATCCTCTCTTCACCCAAAGTGCTTTTTCCTCTTCTTGTGCTTTTTCCTGAAGCTCTACAATCTGTGCCATAGACACTGAACAGTATGCCTCTGGTAGCTGTTCCTGCTGCACTGCTATGAAAGGCACATTGCTTTACATTGGAAAGGGCATGTAAGCTTCCTTTTAGGCACAACTGTGTCCGTTTCCACAAAAAAGCTTTCCCTTTAGTGTACACGGCACAATTCATGATGGCTACATGGAGGGGACATTTCAGTTTGGCTATTAGTCGGACGAGTAATCCAGCATGCTGGACTGGTGCTTCCCAGACCTCTTGTTTTCTCTTCTTTCCTTCTTGATAATCCTGAATGGACTGTGGATGTTACATAAGCTGAATCTGTGTAAATGGTGATGACATCGTATGATGACCCCTCAAATGCTTATATAAGTGCAGCAAGTTCTGCCGCTTGTGCTGACATGTTTGAGGCCAATCTTTTTTGCATCACTATTTGAAATTCTTCTTGCTGATCTTGTGCATATCTCACTACAGCTGCACCTGTATGTCTCTGATAATCTTCCTGGTATATTGGTGAGGAGCCATCTATGTAAATTGTTTCCCCTGTCTCAAGTGCATCTTCACTCACTCTGCTTCTGTCTTCTGATTCTCCTTCATATAACGCACAATCGGTATACAGTGATATTAACAAATTGACCACAACAAAAACCTTTTATAACGAATAATACAAAATAATGAAAACATTTCAAATGTTTTCTTAAAAGTATATATGTGTTGGGGTAAGGGATTAAAATGGGTTGGGAGGGTTTTGGGTGGGTTAATAAAGCTGGGGAAAAAGGGGATTTGGGGTGGCAAAATTGAAAAAAATCAACATGTTTTCGTTATTTTAAATTTGAAATATAAGTTTCTGTTATTGGTTGATTCATTAATATCACATGGAACCTGCATAATCATGTACCTGATCTTGAGGCTCTACTGGCTGGTCCACAAATGTTGATGGGTTGACAATGTGACATCTAACTCTGTTAATGGCTGGGTTGGATAATATTATTTCCTACCCTGAGGCTCTCTGTGTTGTGCAGGGGATTTGCTCATTTCCAATTTGGTTAAAACTGCATGTTCAACATATAGAGTAATTGGGCAACCAATGATGATGGTTGCAGATTTCTGGATTGCAAATGCAGCAGCTGCCAGAGCCTGCTTGCAAAGGACATGTCCCTGCATAACTGGACCAAGAACCCCCATTGTAGAATAGGGGTTTGTGTTTCTGAGATGATTTATGTGTGAGTACTTCTTTCATTATCTGATCATTTGCATTTGAAAACAAATTGACCTGTTTGCTGTAGTCTGGTGTTTCTAACACTGGGGAATTGCTGATGGCCATCTCCAGGTAATCAAAGAATTCTGTACTCTCATCTGTCCATTGAAGGAGCTCTTTCTTTTTCTGGGCATCTTTGAGTGCTTGTAATACGGGCCTGACCTATGTTGATGTATCGCTTTCCTTGGACTCTGCGGGAGCACCTGGACTCTCGGTGCTCTGACTGGGTGATGTAGTGTAGTATGGTGTCAACTGGTGCCTCTCAGAACATGTAGCTGTAGTTGGCTCTGCACCATGGGGACGCACCTAAGACAAGAACATATGTGTCAAGAGTGCTGGTGAATAATCATGCACAACTAGTGCCCCCTTCCAAGGAAGACTGCCCTCACCTGTGTGTTTACTTTATGGTGCTCTCCTTAATGTTGGCAGACGCAGGGGCGCTTGGAATATGCTTTCCTTCTTGTTTAACTCCAGTTACTTCACTGGAGAAGCCCAGACCAGCTGTGACTTGTTGCCTTTACTTCTTCTTATGCTTCCTCTCCATATTCTGGTGCCTTATTGTGCCTTCTCTCCTTCGTTTGTCCTGAGTTTTGAGAGACTGTCGGTATTGTCTTTGCCTACTGAGGGTACATTCTGGTGCGTGCGAATAGGGAATGTTGTAATAGTGACTTTATCTATCAGCATGGTGCTGCTGCGCACTTTAATGTTCTTTTGTTTTAGCGCCAGAGAGGAAAACTGCAGACTGGTGAGTAGCAATTAACTCTATTGCATGTGCTATCATGCATTTGAGTTTGAGTTAATGTTCTTAACGTTCATTTGCTGTAATGTCCTTAAACTCTATGGGCGATGCTGCCGAGTGCACGACTAGTAGCTAACCTTGTTTTTTCTTATTGCAGGTCTGGGCCACAGTTCCTGTGGAGCCAGAGGCATGCTTAGTCGCAAAATCTAGGGTGCTGTCTTCGCAGTTGAAGCTGATGCGGTAGCTGAAGCGGGTTGAATGGTGAAAACATAGCACGGGTGAGTATGTAGAATTTTGCTTTAGACTCCACGTCAGACCTTAGAACAGATGCTTTGTTTTCTGTATTACAGGGTGGTTCTGGGAGCTGGAGCAGAGAAACACGAAGTGAGGTTACAGCCATGGGTGTAGCCTAAATAGGCAACTCACCCATGCAAACTAGACATCCTTCTTCACATGTGTCCAATGGCCCAGTTATCAGACATGTTGGTTGACTTGGGGGGGGGCATCTTGGTGGGCATGTCCTGCAATGTGTAACAGGGCTATGGTGCTGCAGAATACCAGTTATACCACAATGTGGTCCAGCCTTCCATTTTCCTTGTCTTTTTTGCCCTGATTGCTGTATCAATGAAGGATTTGTGTGTTTATGCATGCACCTTCCCTCATGATTCCCTGGTGATCATGACAGTTGATTAGTCCAATATCCATGTTCCGCAATAATTACATAGCCCTAAGAACTGCTACATTTCTTTCACTGTTTTGGGCTGTGGTGTGTTCCTGACTGCTGTTGCCCTGTCTGGGGTTTCTTTTCTCCCTGCTGCTGTACCTTTCCTAAATATACACCTTCTTTCTGGCAATATTTTAACATCTCTTTTTCCACCTTGCATCATTTGTCTGCTGGAGTTGGAGGAGTTTGCTAGTGTCCTCTCTGTACTCTTCTACTGTGGGGCTCCATAATAGTAAATCATCTACATATTGTAGTACAGTGCTTGGCATTTGTATGTTTCCTAAGACCATCTGAAGGACTCAGTTGAAGACACGTGGGCACTTGAAGTACCCTTGTGATAAATGAGTGTGTTGGTGTCTCTGGCTGCGATGTGAGAATGCACTAAGGTACTGGGAATATGGGTTTAAAGATACTGAGAAAAATGCATGTTTGAGGTCAATCAATGTGAAGCATTTGGTGTCTGCAGAAATGTTACAGATTATTGAAGCTGGGTTGGGCACCAATGGATTCTCTTTTTCCACTATATTGTTAAGAGGCCTGAGAACCTGTATAAATCTCCAAGGTGACCCTTTTGCTTTCTTGATTGGGTATATTGGCGTGTTGCATGATGATGTAGATGGTGTTATGATACCTTGCTCAATGAGCTTCTCTGAAAAGTGGGTATTGTTTCACCCATGGAAGTGTTGCTCCTGGATTGAGTTTGATTCTCACTGCTCTTATGCTGTTTAATAACCCTACATCATGGTGGTTGTCTGTCCACAGGCAGTTGGGTACTGCTGCTATATGTTCTTCTAATTGGGTGGGTGGTGCTGTTGACACTAACACTGCCTGTGGTATCTCTCTGTGCTGTATCACCATGTTGCATGGGGTATTTCAAATATTATTTCTCCTTTAGATTCTCTGTCATCAAATACAAGTTCATCAGTGGTTTCCCCAATGGTACTGTGGGGTCGATGCACAAGACTGGGCATCATTCTATCCCCTCTTCATCTGTGCCTTTGTGAATTATAGAGTATTTTCTGGTGATCACTGTGCCAATGTGTAGCATAAACATTGTACCTAGTGTTCTTTCTTGTGGGACTGCTGATCTGAATAAGAATTCTGCTGGCAAGTGGAAGATCATGTTCTGAATTCCTGGGCGCCATTGAATCAGGATGGTAACTGCATATAATTACATTTGCTCATGTGTTTTAGGGCTCAAACTGGGTTAGTGCTGCATAATGCATGAACTACAGCTGCTACTCCAGTGCAATGCATGCCTGGTATGGAGCACACTCTTCCTTCGTCTGTGAATGAGATTGTCATGTTAATTTCTGTAATAGGTCCCTACCAAGCAGGTTTACTGTTGCCTCAGTGCTGTATAGTAATGATGCCAGCATCTCTTGTATCCCTATGGTAATTGGCAAATCTTAAGTAAAAAGAACCTTGGTTACAACCCCAGAGAATCCGTGCATGTCGATATATCTGTTAGTCAATGGGAACCTTGCTTCCTTCATGCAGGGCATAGTAGCTCCCATACCCACCATGAAGGTGAACATTCTTTCTCCTATCTCCACTCCCACTTTAGGTTCCTTCTCGGATTTTGGGGTCATAGATAAGATGGGCATGTCAGGGCTTGCAGTGGGATTTCCTATTGTGGATACATGTTGTTCCCACGGATTTTGCAATATGTTTTCTCCTATGACATTTACTTCTGTGTAGTGCCTCACTGTCCCTTGCTGTAGTGTATTTTGTTCCCAGGAAGGTGTGACTGAGATGTTGCATGCTGTGCAGGGTTCTGTGCAGCATGTGGGGATGGTTACTGTAGGGGCCATCTCTGTTTGGGGGCTCCATCTGCTGTGGGCCTGGGTAATGTGGTTGTGCTGACTCTGGGGCATTTCCCCCATAGGCTGGTGCCCTGCAGGATGACTCATAAGATGGGTGTTGGTTTGGGGTACACCTGGATGATAATGATAATGATAATGATGTGTTATTTATATAGCGCCTTAATACAAAGCGCTGATACTGCATGGGTTGCCTACAACTATAATCTCTTGCTATGTGACACACTTCACTGCATGTCCAGCATGCCCTTCCAAACCTGGGTCTCAAACCACCAACATCACCACCTCTACCTCTTTGGGAGTTGCTCCTTGTACTCCTTCCATATTTCTTCTATCATTACCTGTGTTACCTAAACTTCCTTGTTGAAGTTATTTGCCTTGTTGGTCGTCAATTACATGCATAACCATTGCACCTTCCATATTTACCTTTGCTAACTTCTTCTGCACTAGTTTTGCTTCAGCACACTGTGCCTGCTCTTTCTTTAGTCTTTCCTTTTCTCGCTTGTGCTTACAATAATGTACTTGTACACTTCCATTTCTCCTCATGTTTTAACCTTGATACCCAGCATTTTGTCTAACTCTGTTTAACCCTCTGTGAGCAAACCGCTGCATAACACATTGTAGAATATTGGTATGGTTTTATCCCATGCTTTACCTGTCTCCCCCTTCCACATCTTCTGTATCAAATGAATTTATAATGCTGGGTCTTCGTCAATTTGCATTGTGTGTGCCATGATTGATCCTATGTCAGGTTTCTCTGGATATACCCTTCTCTGAGTGTCTCATACATGAGCTCTACAGTTATTGAATGGAGCTCCATTGTGTGTGTCATTCTCTAATCGAACTCCAGCGTACTCTGCTTTCTCCTGAAGAGTGTTTGTCTGTTCCCCCAGAATGTGGTGAGTAAGCTTTTCATGTCGCCCACTGCTAATGTGACTCCTGCTGTTTGTTTCTCAGGTGCATATATTCACTTGCCAACTCCCACGGTGATAGAGGGAAGTGTCATTATCAAATTATTTGTGTCCATTAGTGACCAGGGCACATATTGTGACATCCCTATCCCCTTCTGGATCAATTGAAATGTAGTGCCCTTCTTCCCATTATTGTGTCTCCTCGGTTGTTTATTCCCTCTGGCTACTGCCATTGTTGTTGGGCGGGGCATAAGTCTTTCCCCCATGGAGTCCTTTCCCCTAGTTCTCCATCTGTTTCCCAATTGTCCGCATCATCCTCCTGATCCTCGTCACTATCAGTCACTTATGAATCATAATGGAAAGTTTGTCTGTTCTGTCCTTAATGTACTGAATATCCCACAGTGCTCCCTTCTGACTGTGTGTCATTCTATGTCTCTATTTTCAGATCCTTAATCACGGCTCTATTTATTTTTAACAGTACCTCCTGTAAGATTAATTGCGTGTTTTGGGAGCGCAGAGCACAGCACTACTACACAGGATCAATGTAGAGCATGTTTTTTATGCAGAACCACTGCATGGGTTTGGCGCATTGCTATGATGCAATTGTTTCAAGCTATGTGTTGCCAGTGCAACCTATGGACATGTAAATGAAGACAGGCTACATAGGTAAAAAATAAACCATTTTCTCAATTTAAAAGCAAGCATTTTTTCACATTCAAAATGCACACCATTTTATCACCTGAAATTCCTCTGTTGCAAGAGATACATTTGAGAATTAATAAACTAACCTCATTAACAAAACTAACCTGATCTTAACTTCTTAATAATATAATGTGTTCTCCACTGCAAAATGAGGCAGACTCGGAAAGTCATTTTAAACGTGCATCCAGATTTTTTTTTTCTCTGTGCTGCTTTGTCCACAGTATTTGCAGGAAGCAAAGATTTGAATAAGCAGGAAATCAGTTTTGTTACAGTTGCTTACTGTAAACGATTTCTATTGTGTGCAGGAGGAGGATAGGACATAGGGGATTCTTATTGGACAAGCATCATATTAGAGGCTGTATACAAGTTTTCCTGTAGAATCTGGGAGAAGGAGAGAGGCAGAATACATTTTTACACAGCTCGGAGAAAGACCTGACTGTTGGCTGTGGAGTTCCTGATTGAAAAAGCAGATCCCAGCTGCACTGCTGCAGAGACTGGGAATCCCAGACAATAATCCCCGGTTTGAGTAACGGCATATGCCTGTTCTCACTGGGGGTGCTTGAAGAGGGAATTGCCACATCCAGAAGGTGACCAGCCGAAGAATTTCACATGCTGAACAGATTAGGTAATTATACATTGCAAAGTACGGGGGCAGTGTGCATGAGTGCGAAACTATTCAGTCAGTGTAGAAGAAAGAATTCCAATGTTTTATCATCAGGTTTAATGTTGCAACTGTTCCCGTCGCCCTCTTCTCATTTTGTTACAGATAATGTTGACTGTGCTATTTCATTTATCTCTGTAAAAAGAGTAAGATCGTGTTTAAATGCAATTTTTATAATACACAAAAATATCTGAAAGCAGACGGGTAGTGTGTTTTATTTTCTCTTTCCTTTGTGCATTTACCATTACAGTGCTGATGATGTGGAGAGATGTTTAGACAGTGCAATTGTCATTTTTATGGTAGCTAAAAATAAGACTTGGCTGCAGTTGTGTGCACGATTTCATTCAGTATGAGCAATTATAAATAACTGTGTGTGTTATAGCCAGCTGGAGGTACATGAGTCAGCAGAAAGAGAGGCCCTGGACATAGTTCACCGATGTAGATAAGTTGGTGATAAATACCGCATGTTAGCTCGCTGCCGTAGATAAGACAGCGAGGACAGCCCATGGTGGCACTCCAATTGAACATGTGGTGTTCCTGAAATGTAAGCCTGAGGCTTCTCTAGTGATCACACGAACAAACTAAGCAAAAATAAGGGGTTGTGGATATTGGGGCCACATATAAAACAAAGGAATTATGCTCACCAGAAATACCACCAATAACGCATACCAACATAATGTATACCACTAAATGTATCAGTGTGCTGAAATAATGTATGTATACTGTAGTACTATATACCAAATCTAATCTGAATGCAAAGAGTGATTATTACTGAATTATTTTCATTTAGGCGGTAAGAAAATACCGCCAGGCCCCAAATCTACACAAAATACCCAACATATTTATGGTGCGTTGCAGGCCAGGAAAGTGATCATAGAGCACCTACTGGGCGTGGCAAGCGTGTCTCACACTGCCATCTGTACATTAAAGGGAACCCATTTCATAATAGCAGTGTGCCACTAAAAACGAATTTCAGAATGTCACAAAGGGAAACCACATTCTCAGACTTAGTGCAATATTTAGAGGCAAAGTTGTTTGCACATGGGACGTGGTCATCGAACAGTACCTTAGAAAGGCATGACCGCAATCAGGGTGAGGTGCAGAAAGAAAAACTAGACAATATTTTTGCAGAAGGCAGCATAATTCAGGTCTGCCTTACAAGATTATTGAATGCAGCCAATAAAAGTGAAATGAAAGACTGTTTAATACGGCTATGCGCCAAAATATGGTTTATTTTGAATAGGTCCCTGCGAATGCAAGAAAATGATACCCAGCTAATTAACAGGTTAAAGACTGATTTAGATGGGGCAAGTAAAAAAGAGATGTTAAGAACAGAATTAGAAGGATGTCAATTAAAATGCAGAGATTTTGATATTCAGTTGTCCAAAAGCCAGAAACAGTTTGAAGACAGTGAGCAAGAATTGGTACACTTAAAAGCCTTAGTGGATCACATTAGACAGCATAAAAATGAGGTTGTTTCAGAAATGCAGATTTTACAAAAAGAAAATTTTGAAAAAGAAAGTGATCTCCAAGGTGCAGAGCAAGAATGGTTAAAATGATTCCAGAAAGAGATAAGAGAAACAAAGAATTCAATGAATGCCAAATGCAAATGTGCGACATGCAGGAGGTAATAAATAAAATGAGTGATGAAAACAACTATCTGCAAAATGAAGCACACAGGCTCCTTAAAAAGTGCAAAGACTTAGAACAGCAAATGTGCATTCCAAGGTCCCAGGAGAGGCGGCAGGGTACTACATTCAATGGAGTGGAGGTGAATTCTAGTTCTGCCCAAAGAGCTAGTGCTCCAGTGACTGGGCCGGTGACTGAACTTGGTTGCAGCGCCCTTGGGGGATTTGATACTCCCATTGGGGGCAGCCACCAATCCCATACACCTGGAACCAGGATTGAGTCACCAAGTAGTGCAATTCCATGCATTGCAACAAGTAGCCCCTTAGAAATAATGAAATCTATTAAAGCTCTGATCAAACCATTTAAAAAAGGAGGGGAATGCTGCATTGAGGATCATGATAGAAGCGGTTCATGACATTTTTAAAGCACTCCAGATACCTAAGGAACAGTACAGACAATATTTTCATTTAACTTTAGATGCTCCGACGGCCAGCATCATAAGGGGATTAAATGAACAGCAGAATATGACATGGGTGGAGTTTGAAAAAGAAATTAGGCGTCTTTTTTCTCTTTTTCAGTCATTGCAGGAGGCAAAGAAAGTCGCTTATACAATCACTGCTGGGCCTAACACATCCCCTCGCCAATTTTTACAGGACTTAAAAAGGGCATTTTCTCGCTTTGATGTATCTTTTGACCCCAATTCCAATGAGTTTAAAACTGCCTACTTCTATGGGCTACAGAAAGACATCATATCACATTTGGTCCGTGAATTTGACCGTGACAAGTCCCTTGAATGGATTGTACATCAAAGCACAAAACTATATGAGGTACTCTATTGTCAGGGTAGAGAAAGTGATAAAATGAAAGATACTAGACCTAAATCTAAAGAACCCTCAGCAACAGTGATGGAAATCAGGTCAGCCAAAATGTCCCTTGAGTCTGCTCAAAGTCCAGGTAAAAATAATTCGGCACCTGAACAAAGGGTTAATCAACAAAGGTCATCACACTCTGCACCAATGTTCCAATCACATGATCCTAGTAATAGGGAGAGCTACATCAGCCCTAGGTATTTAGGGGATAGACCGCGGGCAGGATATCGGCCTGATATGTCAGGTATGAATAATAACCAAAGACAAAATCAAGATCAAAGAAATGATGGTCCCTACCAGACATTGGGGACACAGAGCAGATTTGATATGTGGTAATCAGGATACACCCCGATATGTGGATCGATTTGCTGATAATGGGAATCAACATAGGGGTCAGTACCCACAACATGAGAGACAGGACATGAGACAGAACATGAATTACACTCCACGTCAGTACAATGATTCCCCACCAGGGGACTACAACCAAAGGATGGGTGCACCCCGCTACCCTCCACAAATAAATCAAGAGTTCAGGAACCATCCCAATAGAAATCACTCACCTGAGAGGTATCAGAATAGATCCAATCGGGGGGAAAACAACGAATACGACCTAGGCCACATAAAGAGGATTCTAGAGGGATGGAAAGGTTCCAGTGCCTCGAGGCCCAGTGAAAATGTTAGCTGAGCAAATAGGGAAGCTCTATAGAGCGCAAAAAACAACTATCCAAAGAGGGGGCTGATGGCCATAGCAATGACCGGGGGGCATCTGAAAAGTATTTATGATACCTGCGGTGCCAAAAAGACAGATTGCCCTAATGTAATTTTGCATAATGACTCTGAGATGCCTAATGATGTAAAAGTGAAAGCACCAATGAATGAACATGTAACAGAAAGTGCAAATAATTCTAAAAAAGAGGTACGGTTTGACCTAGAGCTAAATCAAACATTGAAGGTTTGTGCAAATAAAAAAGAAACACCTGAAATTCCAAAAGAACAAAGAGACAGATTTAAGAAAAATGACTCATGCATGGGGAATACCAGTAAACAGGGAGTAAGTGGGGATGCTATGATTTCTTCCCTGGGCTATCAAAACAATGACCAAACACAGGCAGAAAAAGGAAATACTCAAAATGAGGGTACAAATCAATCACCTAAAGAATTCTTTGAGCCACATATTTTTGAAGAGGCTGAAAGGGCTGGTACCACACTAAATGATCACAAATGCACAGAATTAAACAATGACAGATTGCTGAATGATGTTGTTACACATGTTCAGTTGGAGGGTTGTAATGTGGCCTCTGATGATACCTGGATGGATACGCGAACAGTGGCCACACTCCAAAAGACCTCTGAACAAGGAGAAATGAATAAAGTCTCTCGCGCAGAAATGGGTAAAAAGGAGGGAAAAATGTCTTTCCATTTACCAATGTGCTTAGCCAAAAGTGAAAAAGGCCTGAGAAAGGTGAGTCCTGAAATCAGTAATAATTCACACTTCTTATGTGTATTAGAGGAAGTTGAGGGCAGGTATTATGCTCCCATCACTGTAGAAGAAAAATGCCAAACATTTGCAATGATTGACACTGGTGCACAGGCCACAATTATGTCCAAGGAGCTGGTAAAGAGTATCAATGAAGGGAGATCCCCACAGAATCAGATCACAGTGAAGGAAAATCAAGGTCCAGTGCATAACTTTAATGGGGAGGAGGTGCCCATCATAGGTGTAACTGAGGTTGACATAAAAATAGGAAAGCACAGAATGAAACAAGAGGTATTGATCACATCTATTTGTGAAATTCCATTTCTGATGGGGACAGGTTGCCTGAAAAGATTGTCTCCTCTCATAGATGGGGTGAATGGAGTGCTGTGGTCCTTTACCAAAAAACCATTGAGACCTAAGAAACTAAAATCACAAAACAGCAACATAAATGAATGTCACACCGTTGCCAAAACAAATGATGCTGTGGAGGTATATCTCCAGAATAGTTGCATACCTAGTGTCACTGTTATATTAATGTGTCAAGACAAATGCAGAGCGACAATGAAAAACTACCTGTACAAATATACTTGGACCCAAGGAAAAATTGGCAGACCGCCATAGATGAGCACACGTTACGTTTTTATTTAAAAGAAAAGATATGCAAACAAAATAGTACTCCTAAAGCAGATTCAGAAAAACACATTACAACTCTTGCTGAAATACACATGGAAGATGAGCAACCATGGATTCATGTTGGTATAAATGACGGTTTTAAAACAATAAAAGCCACTTTAGCGCTTGAACAGGAGAGGAGCTTCATTAATGAGAAATTGTTGCAAAAAATAATGGAGAGGGAGGAAATTCCGAAATGTAGGATTAAAAACCAATATGTTTCTGGGTTGGACAGTCCAGATTTTGAAAACCAAATTGCAGGCAGATGCAAGCTTTAAAATTAGCATTGGGCCGAAAAAAATTTACCATAATGTATGGATAGTGAGTGGAGCAAAAAATGATTTTTACATGGGCAATGACATCATGCACAGAATGTGTATGGTGTTAGATTTCCTTAATCAAAAAATATGGTCACGCCTAGGTGGGCCGGCACCTGAATTTGAAGACAAAAGAAGGGCTTATCATTGTGCACAACTGGTTCCTTATGCAATCGAATTACAAAGGAGGAAAGATACTATTATCCCTGCATTTACAAAACAGTTTGCAATAACACTGAAATGCAAAAATGGACAGCAGATGAAAGACTCTGATGCATTTGTGTGCCTTAATGAATCCATTAAACAGCAAGGCCCGGATTATGAATACATTCCATTGGTAGATATTGGTGAGGGGCCTGTAAGAATTATGGTAAATAATAAGGGTTGTCAAGATATTCATTTAGAGGAAAACTCTCCATTGCGAATGGCTATACAAAATTCACATTATGCTGCAGATCTAAATGACATGGTGATTGGAAATATATCTGAAAGGTATGTAGATGCCAAGGGTGAGTTGCCAGAATACCTGAATTCTCAGCCCAAAGGAATATTTAAAATTCATTCTGTGTACCCTTATGATTCAAATGAGACAGTGTGCTGCCATCAAGAGGATTGCATAACATTTAATTTAAATGAAAATGAAACAGAAAATCAGCCCATTGAAGTGGAAGCTGATATGCCAAAATATTTAAAAGTGGCAGCTTTACAAAAAGACACAGCCACACAGTTAGAGGAAAGCGCCGAGAATCCCTTACCAGAAGATTTTCCAGAATTTTACAAAATGGTAGAAGAGCAGATTTTATCAGCGGATGCCTGTGACAGCGATGAGGATAGAAACAATCTGAGGGAGATATTTATGGAGTTTAAGGATGTATTTGCAAAAGATGCTTATGATTGCGGTTTAACTGATTTACATGTGGCCACACTACCAGAAGGGTGTAGCACAAGTCCAGTATTTGTATGCCAGTATAGACTACCGCTGGCATGTTTAGAATCATTAGCAGAGATTATAAACAATTTGGAAGCTCGGGGAATCATCAGGCCCATTCATAGCACATCCAATACACCTATTTTAGGTGTGTTAAAGCCAAATGGTCAATGGCGGCTATGTGCAGACTTGAGGGAGTTAAATAAAAGAGTACCAGTATCCAGATGGCCACTGCCATTCATTGATCAGGGCCTAGCTCAGGTACATGGTTCAAAAGTATTTACCACATTAGATCTCACCTCTGGATATTGGTGTGTGCCATTGGCAGAGGAGATACAGAATTTGTTTTCCTTTTCGTTTGATAAGACTCAATATGCATGGCTTAGAACTCTGTTCGGGTACATCAATAGTGGGAGTGAATTTGGCATATTTTTGAGAAAGGCCATGCCAGGTGCAGCAGAAAGAGGAACCATAGTTTATGTGGATGATGTCCTGATAAAAAGTGAAAGCCTGAAAAGCCATTTTGATGAAATAAGACATGTGCTTGGCCAATTGCAGAAAGCAGGCGCCAAAGTATCTTTACAAAAAGCACAATGGTGCAAGAAAAAAAGTGAACTTTCTAGGCCATGAAGTGACTGAAAATGGGCTACTTCCACAAAAGAAGAAAATAGAGGCCATACAAAAACTAAAGGACCCTAAAAATGTGAAAGGGGTAAAAAGTTTATTAGGGATGACAGGCTATAACAGAAAGTTCATTGAAAATTATGCTGATATCACTCAACCATTGACTAAACTGCTAAAACTAAATACACCCTGGAAATGGGAGAAAGAGCAGTCTGAGGCAGTAGCCAAATTGAAGGAATGTCTTGTAAAGGCACCATGTTTAGCATATCCCATAAAGGACAGGGATTTCTTTATAGAAATAGGTTTATCTGAACATTGTATGTCAGCAGTGTTATCACAAAAACATGATGTGAATCACAAAACCATTGCCTATGCAAGTAAGGCATTTTCCCAAGTTGAAATAAAATTCAATGAATGTGAAAAGGCCCTATTAAACACTGTGTGGGCACTACAACATTTCCGCCCCATTGTTCAGGGAGAAAAGGTGATTATTGAGACAAATCATCAACCTTTGCAGTTTTTAGAGAGTAAAAGAATTAGGTCAGGTAATCTAGCGCAGTCCAGAATCACTTCATGGACGCTGGCATTACAAGGTTTTCCTGTAGAAGTGAGATATGGACAAAATAAAAAGAGCCCAATTGCTCAAGGGTTAGCTGATTTGCATGACTGTGCAGCTGAACAAATACCAAATGAAATGGAAGTGGAACCTAATTTGCAGACATTTGAACAATCACCACATAAAGCTTTTGATGAAAAAACATGCAAGGATTTGCCAACTGTATATGTGGATGGTTGTGCTTTTCACATTGAAAATGACAGTAATAAACAATTTGTGTCAGGGATAGGAAATGTCTGGTTGAAATGTGAAGGTGTCCCCAGTATAGGGATGAGGATGGGAGCTAAGAGCAGTCAAGTGGCGGATTTGGCGGCCATTTATAAAGCAATTGCTACTGCAGTTGATAATAAATTCAATGAAGTTGTCCTGGTGACTGATTCTGACTATGCACGAAATAGCTTTGTGGAGTATTTACCTGGCTGGAAAGCGAGAGGCATGATTACATACAACAAAAAGCCACTTAAACATGGAAAAATAATACAAGCCATAGACAAATTGGTGTAAGAGAATGATTTAACAATATACTGGAGAAAAATTAATGGGCATTTAAAAACACCAGGAGAGGATAAGGTGGGAAATATTAAGGCAGACCACCTGGCTAAAATTGGGGCTGTGATGGGAGAATTGCTATCTATTGATGATTTACTGGGTGAAATACAAATTGATGGAGTAACACGTTCTAAAGCACCAAAGGAGGTAGATCAACCAGTGGTACAGTGGGGTCATAATACACCAGACCAAGATTTGATTGAGGCACAAAAGAATGATCGAATTTCGGGAATCTATTATAATCATTTTATAGATCCTGAACAAAACCCTTTAACAGAAAATGATTGTATGGGAAAAGAAGAATTGAGGGTGCTATTAAAGAATAAAAAACGAATTAGACTACAGGATGGACTCATGGTTAGAGAGTCCATAACAGGACAGATACAATGGGTCGTACCCCTTTCATTCAGAGGGCTAATGCTACACAATGCACATGATGCCATAACTGCAGGCCACAGAGGTTCACAAAAGACATTGGAAATACTAAAAGATTATGCTTACTGGCCACATATGTCCCAAAATGTGGAATTATATACTAGAGGATGTCTAGTGTGCACACAATTTAAACCTGCTTCACCAATGCATAAAGCCCCATTAATGAAAAGAGGCCTAACTCTTCCATGGTCAGATTTGCAAATAGACTATGTAGGGCCTTTAAAAAGGTCGGGCAGAGGAAACCGTTATATTTTGAGTGTGGTATGTTTGATGTCGAAGTGGATTGAATGTATTCCTGCACCAGATTGTAGTGCACAAACAGCAGCCACATTGCTGGTGAACCATGTGTTCTCAAGGTTTGGGTTGCCACAAAGAATTGAGTCAGACAGAGGAAGTCATTTCACAAGTACTCTAATGAGTAAGGTATGGCAAATACTGGGTGTGAAAAGGAAACTACATATCGCATATCGGGCAGCGTATTCAGGTGGAGTTGAACGGAGCAATAGGTCTCTTGTGGACATATTAAAGAAATGTGTGGCAGAAGCAGGTTCCAGCTGGGATTTACGTCTACCTTTGGTTTTAATGGTAATCAGATCAACTCCGGCCAAATAAACAGGTGTTAGCCCACATGAGGTCTTGACAGGTAGGAAAATGGTGTTACCACAACACCTGCTATACAGAACACATGAGCAGACACTTGTGAGTGCATCCACAGTTCATGAGTACATTGATGAACTAAGGAAGCATTTACAACATGCATTTGGTTTTGTGCAGAGAAATCTGGAAAGGGCTGCTGACAGTGCTAAGACATACTACGATAAAAGAACATCAGTGAGAGAATACAGTGTAGGGGATCAGGTGTATAAGTTTCATTTTGGAAAAAGTAAACAGAAACATTCTAAATTTCTAGCAGCCTGGCAGGGGCCATTTCGAATTATAGATAAGGTCTCTCCTGTAGTTTATAAAATGTTGAAGAATGAGGGTGAAACAGCAATAGAGCAATTTGTCCATGTAAATCAGATCAAGCCATGCCATCCCAGACACAAGATCAGGCAGCTTGAGCATGTAGAAACAGATAAAGTCCCTTGAACACAAAAAGGTAAAATAAATGGGCACAATCAGGAGGCAGTGACAGTTAAAAAGATGGTTGAATTGGTACATAAGTTAAAAAGATGGTTGAATTGGTACATAAACACTGTAATATATGTAAAAATATATAAAATATAGATAATAAAATAAAAAAAATAAAAAATAAAAAAAAAGATCATGGTTGGTGTGCAGAATGAAAATGCAAAGAATATTGAATGTTGTTTTATGTATGCTTGTTTTCTTTGTAACCTCTGCTTAATTTCAGAAGGAGAAAGAAAAAGGGCGAAATGTTTTACAAAGCATGTTTTATTTTTGGCAAAAGGGTGAAGTTAGTATTGTGCTATATACTTAATCTGTTTCTTTTCTATTTGATTTAGAATATTAACATATTTGTACCGGAGGTCACGGGAGATGATGGAGTCCTGGAGTCCCCTGGATGAAGATCGAATGATGCCTGCCTCCGGGTGGAAGTGAAGACAAAATAACCGGAATGCCAAAGAAAAGATGACTTCTATAGAAAAGGATCCAAGAGTACCAAGATGGAAGAACACCCAAATGAGCCAAATGATGTGACATCGCTGGTTGGGACATATCAGAGGCAGACAAGTGTCCTGGCTTATGGAGTTCCACGTATTTATTATTTTAATTAATTATTTGAATCTGTTATGTTAATTCTTTGTTTTAGTTATTTGTTTTATCTTATTGTTTTTGATTGACTTCAAGTATAAAATTGAAGCACTGAACTATGGACACTTCCATTGGGAAGGAACATATGGACCCAAAGATGAATTTTGATATTATGTTGATTGGCCAGTGGTTTTTTCAATTTTCATTTTTACATGTGAATATTGATTTTGTTGGATTGATACAGTTTAAAAGAAGAAAAAGAAGCAAGTTGTTTTTTTTAAAATTGTCTTGGATCGTAGCCAAGTTCTAAAAAAAGGAGGGATATGGAAGATTAATTGGCGTGTTTTGGGAGCGCAGGGCACAGCACTACTACACAGGATCAATGTATAGCATGTTTTTTTTATGCAGCACCACTGCATGGGTTTGGTGCATTGCTATGATGCAATTGTTTCAAGCTATGTGTTGCCAGTGCAACCTATGGACATGTAAATGAAGACAGGCTACACAAGTAAAAAACAAACCATTTTCTCATTTTAAAAGCACACATTTTTTCACATTCAAAATGCACACCATTTTATCACCTGAATGCCTCTGTTGCAAGAGACACATTTGAGAATTAATAAACTAACCTCATTAACAAAACTAACCTGATCTTAACTTCTTAATAACATAATGTGTTCTCCACTGCAAAATGAGGCAGACTCGGAAAGTCATTTTAAACGTGCATCCAGATTTGTATTTATTTTTTCTGTGCTGCTTTGTCCACAGTATTTGCAGGAAGCAAAGATTCGAATAAGCAGGAAATCAGTTTTGTTACAGTTGCTTACTGTAAAAGATTTCTATTGTGTGCAGGAGGAGGATAGGACATAGGGGAGTACAACTACATTTCCCATTCTCAGTGAGGGAATACTTAGGTGAATACAGAATGAATTCTAACTCCAAAGCACATATCTTTTTGTAATCAATTGTTTTTGTTATCTACTAATCCATGCACATTAGAAAAGATTTATTTTTTACTGCATAGTTCCTCTTCAGTTGTGTTTGGAAGCAGGTTCTATGCTCCTATGTATCTATTTCCGTTTGTTTGTGAGTATCTTTATTACCATTTTGTTGTCTTGAGTGATTGCCTACTTTTAGGGAGTAAAGTGACATTTATGCTGCTTGCAAATAGGGCTGGTCGCACTATCATTCCATTCAATAACTTGTCTTTACTGATGATGATGCAGGGTATCTTCCAATTGTTTAAATGTGGAAGACTTATAGCATTTAGTTGTCTGACAAAGAAAACAAAAATACATCTTAAATGTATTGCAAAAACAAATATTGCAAGGAGAATAAATATAATGTGTTAAAATCAATGTGCCTGGGTGGTTTAAAATATGTGTGACTGTGCTCATTGACAGTGTGTTGTGATCATTGACATCCCACCTCAATAAAACTCGAGCAGTGCACGAAATACACCTACTAACATATTTGAAATGTCATGTTATTATGGAATAGGTGTGAAATGTGACAGACAGGAAGAAAGGCATCTTCAAATCTCAAGTAAATCTAATAGTACCGCTGGTGTAATGATCTAGAAGGTGGAATTCTATCTGTGCTGGCTCCGGAATTTTCACTATGACATCACAACACACATGTATTATATTATTACATTATAGTAGGGATGCAATGCTCTTATTAAAATGTAGTAGTAAGCTCACAATTAGACTGTCATGAGAACATTATTTACAGGTTTTCATATATGTGATAAAGTACCCCCGACCATACGTTATAAAGATGTGACTTGCAATATCCTTCATACATACATTAGGGGTATTGTATTACTTATAATACATGTCCACACCCTATCAATCCCTTTAATATCTAGCCTCTTGCTTAATATAATGTAAGAGATCTTCCATTTGATGATCCATATAATTAATGTAGAATCTGTTTGAATTTGAAAAAGCAAATATGCAGCGTTAAATGTGTTGCAGAAAAATTGTTTAAACATTTTAATGAAATGCATTACATTTGTAATTACAGCTTCTTGATCACATGTGTTAAACCTCAGCAGTGTACCCATGAAACATTCTACCATAATCAGTTCCTTGGCAATTCATTGCTGTAAAGTGTCACAGAAAACTAGTTAACCAACCTGGAATTTGAAAAGCTTCTAATGACTTTAATTAACTGCTGCAGAGACAGCTGGAATTTTGACCTTTGCTGGGTCAAGCAGCAGGCATTGTGACATTACAACTAAACATAATAACCCATTAGTAGCCGGCACGCACAGCGCACCGGGAATACAATGTGTGGCTTGGCTCTTTTGCGAGCCATACCACACGGTATTCCCTTGTACGTCGGTGCGTCCTGCAAGTGCCTGGTACTCTGTTCCCGGAGAGGGACCTGGCAGCCCCTCAGCCAATGAGGCGGCTCGAAACGGGGAAATCCCTGCTCCGAGCCTCCCCATAGCTGGAGGCTTCCTTCGTCCCCCGCCGGGGACTCAGGTAAGACTTCTGGTTTTTTTGTTCCCCTTTCCTTCCTCCTCCCACCTCCCTGCCCTCCCCACCCCACTTACCTTCTATCCCTTGGACTCCTGGCGGTATGTTTTTTTTCCCCCGTTCCCCTCCCTTCCATCCTCCTAACCGCACTTATCTTGTCTTGGGAGCGAATGCGCTGGAAACACTTCTATTCCCAGTGCATCCGCTCCCAATGGCCACCATGGAAAGGGAAAACATCCTATGTTTTCCCTTTCCCGGCGGCCACTTTTTTCCTGTTTTTTTTTTCCTGTTTCGCAGCGTTTCGAAACAGGAGAAAATGGCATTAGTACCCCGGTCTAACGGGCCGGGGTACTAATGGCAATAAGACCCTCGGCAGCGTGCCAATACCATCAACAGTAATGCCCCCGGGGCTTCGTTAACTACGGCCCCGGGGGCATTACCTGGGGCGGTATTGGCCCACCACCTCAGATTTTATTGCCACATTACGGAACAGTTGTGAAGGGATAGGGGCTTCTGTGATGACTACACTACAAACTCTATGTAGGATATAGAATGCCCAAAATAATAATGTCTCACAATTAAACAAATATCAATAGTAAAGATGAATGACAGATAAGTATAACAACAATTAGTTTTAGGCTGAGACACAGTAAATAGGCCCTAAAGCATGCATTTTTAGAAAAATGTGTTTGTTTCATTAATTTACTTAGAAAGCCACAGCTGCTGGTAGCTTATCGTTAATCCCAGGATAGCATTGTAGGAAGCAAACAATGTTTGTTACTTTCGAGGTCACAAGGCAGAGGGGCAATGAATACACAATTATGGTATAATTCAGCATATTTAATTTACTGAGCTTGATTTACTAAGCGGTTTCATAAAGCTCATAGCAGTTTCAAATTGCCCCTGGCTTGGAAGAAGGTCAAAGAATTATTAACATGATACATTTGTACGGTGACTTGTCTTTGGATCAAGGCTATAGCAGTGACATGGTGGAAGGTCTTTTTCATGAGAACGAAGATGAGATGGCCAGAGCAGATGAATAAAGTTCTACTGGTCATTTCAAATGTTTCAATGAATTGGCATTACAAGGTGGGAGCTGAGGGTTGGTCTGTGGCGTCACAGTGGGAGGCGGGATGGTTTAGCCAGGTCTACAGGACCCAATCACTGAATGTAATGTATGTCCATCCATAGGGGTCTAATATGCAGTAACCAATTAGCTACATTTGGGGAGACTTCTAATGTTCCCAAATGCCTAGTGTTAATTACTTTAGATGGCTATAAAGGCTTCCAATTTAGGGGTGTATCATTGACAGCATTTTTTCATGCAGGTCTGTTCCACGTTATGTTTGAATATAGCTGTCTCAGCTGCATCTGGGATCCTGAAAATAAAACAGTGTAACTTCTTGTCTGGCGTAAACTCCTTTTTCACTACTTTTGTAATTTATTTACTGGGGAGTTTTAAGGGGCCACCCGACACAACACCATAACTGACCGTTAATAAGAAAAGTATTTACAGGCTTTTATACGGATATTGCAGGCTTCCATTGTTAGGACAAACTCCCAGGCAGGTTGAGGCTGCTAGGAGTATGCACAAGCAGAACTCATGGAAGGCCTAACTCCTTCCCTTCCCAAAAGGAATGCATGCCCAGACAGACAGCAAGTTCAAACTGCGGTTTATTACAGCAAAAAACAACAGGGATCGGTACACGGATATAAGACATCCAATACCTTCTCAGTGAGCTCTGGCTCGAAGGCCAGTTTTGTTAGCGGATTGCGTCATATTGACATCACAACCTGGGCCCCTCTCCAGCAAAACTATTGTTGCATGGGATTGGGTGTTGAGTCGTAGTCCATCTATAGATATCCTTACACATATTAGTTCACTGGCTCATTCATTTGATGTGGTTGGCCCGGCCCGTCCCCAATTACCTAATACTCTATGAAGCTGCAGTATTAGGGTCTTGTCATTGGTTCTTTCCCATTGCTACACATACCTAGTGTCCTGAACTGTGATTGGCTAGAGCTGGTCTCCCGAGGCTTGGGATTTTAAATGCTTCTCAGCTCGAGGTGTACCTTTTCAAGGTAATAAGTATAACTATGTGTCTGCATTGTAATTTGTGTGCACCACCAAGGACTATGAGAATGCTCGTTCTCATCACGCAACACTCGTCTCCCGATGTAACTTCTTTGGTGAAAGCCTTTGTCTGGCTGCCTTAGAGTTTTCTTCAATCCCAGCTGCTAGTTTGGATTCATCATCTGCTTTGCCGGTCACGTGTCCAGAGACCGAGTTTTTGAGCTCTGCAGCTCCGAACTAGTCTGAATTTATGAAGAATTATTCACTTTTGCTATGGCTGGTGTTACTGTACTTCAGGGAGTGGAATGACATTCGTATCTTTGTGGACTTGGCCGTCATCCCTGTCTCACACATTTGCTTCTCTGTGCAGCCTGAATTTGTTCGGCTAAGCTGCTGCTGAGGGTCTTAGCCCATTGTGATTTTCCTAAGCCATGGCATGGTTTATACATGTTTGATTTATTCTATAGTTCTCACTATGTTAGTAATACATTGAAACTGTCAGGTCCCATATGTG
Organism: Ambystoma mexicanum; assembly: GCF_040938575.1. NCBI lineage: Eukaryota > Metazoa > Chordata > Amphibia > Caudata > Ambystomatidae > Ambystoma > Ambystoma mexicanum. Next base: position 822,563,691 of record NC_090928.1, on the reverse strand, counting down.
CTCCTGCACTTCCGAAAGGTTAGTCGCATGTAGGCATCTGCAAACATGTTCAGGATCTCTTCCTTTTTGCGGTGTCTGCATTGCTGCAGTTAAGCTAATGACAAAATAATAAAACAAAGGCAGTATGTATATGTAGCCGTCCTCTTCATGTTAATGTTAATGTTAAAGGACATTTATACCATGCACTATCACCACCGGAGTGGTCCCCGGCTATCTGGCGGCTCTGAAAGAGGAAGGGAGTGGGAGGAAGCTGGGAAAGTGCAAGAAAGCAGTGATGTGCTTTTGGCGGCCTCGGCCCAGGGGGTCCGTTGGCTGGGCCTGGGGTGTTTGCGGCCGGTAGTCGTCGTGTACTGTTGTGCGAGTCTATGTGTGTTTTTGTTTTGTTGTAGCAATGTGGTGAAGTTTGTGCGGTTTGTAGTGCTGTAGGTTTGTGGTTGTGTTTGGTTTGGAGTCTGAGAGGTGCATGCAGAGGGGTAAATTGGTTAGTTGGCATCTCTTATCCTGAATTGAGGCGCTGGGCTTGTGTAATCTCCCCAGATGGGGTTCTGGAGCACCCCTCCACCTCTGTCCTGATCTGGGCCCGTCTGGCCTTCAAGGTCCCTTTCACATCTGGCCCCCTCCTCCACCAGTCTCCCTCACAGCCTTACCTGTCTTCCCTTCCCACACATATGACCAGTGCACCAGCCAATGTCCACAACTCAGCTAGTGTGGTTATTGCCAATATCCCGACAATTCCACACACGGTGGTACCTAGTGGCAACTAAGGGGCGAGTGTGGGTGTTGGGTGGGATTAGGGTGGGGTAGTTGACTCCGTCTCCATGGGTTTCACCTGTTTTCCACTCTGCACGGCGTCACCCGTCCAAGTGCCATGGGAGCTTCCCAGTTCGTTCTGGGCGATGTCCGTGTCCACTCCAGTTTAGGCATCCCTTTCTTTTCTGTTGTTTTGGGTTTCAGTTTGAGTCTGTGGTGTTGAAGAGCCAGGTTTTTAGTAATGTCCTAAATCTTAGATGATCTTTGGTGTTTCTTATTTCTTTTGGGATGTTGTTCCAGGTTTTTGCGGTCAGGTGGTAGTAGGAGGTGCCTCCAAGTTTTTTCTATGGTTTTGGTCCCAGACGGATTTCGTTGCTTGACCTGAGGAGTCTTATTGGCTTGTAGATTGTTCTTTTCTTTTGTAGGATTTCTGCTCCTTGTCTACTGATTGCCCTGAATGTTATGCACATTGTTTTGAAGGTGATGCAATGTTTTACTGGGTGCCAGTGTAGTGTTTTTAGGGCAGTGGTGATGGGTTCTTTTCTTGATAATTTGAGGAGTAGTCTGGCTGCTGTATTTTGGATCTGTTATAGTTTCTTCAGGAGATATTCTGGTATTCCGAGGTAGAGACTGTTTGCATTGTTGATTCTTGACATGATGAGGGCGACAATAGTGAGTGTTTTGTGCCTGAAGGAGAGGAAAGGTAGGATTCTTCTTGCCGTGTGGAGGAGGAAAAAGCATTCCTTTACTGTTTCATTTATCTATGGTTCTAAGGTCAGGGTGTTGTCCATCAGGACTCCCAGATTTTGTACTACCACTGCTATGTCATGGTGTCTTTAATTACATCAAACAGCACAGCTTCTCAGCACTTTAGTCAAGACTGTCAATTGCGTTCTCCTTCTCTGCATTCTGAGGCTCCTCGTCCATTCTAGGCAATGGTTGCACTGCTCCTGGGCATATGGTTGGCAGAGTAGGTACCTTTCTGCATATTTGTCTGCCATGGGAGCACTGACAATCTGTCCGAAATTGCATGGGCGATTGTGGTCTTTGCGGTTCTTCTGCTGAGCCATGTGTCTTGTGGGAGGGGGAGCTGGGGTAGGATTTGACCATCCGTCTTCAGTCCCACCTTTGGTCGACTTGTGGACCACATCTTGAAATGTCCATTTCTTTTCTCTGAGCCGCCATATCTTTGTTACTCCTCTGCGGTGTGTATAATAGTTTACATGGTAATCTAAAGACCAGTACATATAAAAGCATGTTCCTTCGGGGTTGCACCTGATTAATTTTCCTTCATAGGTTCTTGGATCACAGGGGTTGTCTACCTTTATTGTTCCTGCTGGGAATAAGTCACACTGTGCAATGGCCTCCCTTAGTCGGTCTCTTTCTTTCACAATGTTATCCTTTTTTCCCCTATGTTCACATCCATCAGTGTCTGCATCCCTATGGCCTTTTCTGCTGTTTTCTGTCACCTTGCAATGCACATCTTGATCCCAAATGCTGATGCTGTTCCGAAAATGAGTACTCCTGCTATCACTTTCAGTCCATCAGACAGGCTTGATGGCATCCATGATCATCGATATGAAACCAGCTCTTGTCTTCCCATTATCTTCATTGTTAGCCAGTGTTACTGTGCAACATGAGCTACCGATCTTGGTGCAAACTCCTCCTTGCATTGCTGTGAGGGGATCCAGAACGTACCTATTCTGGAGTGCCACCAACCTAATTGCTCTGAGCTCTTCTTTTATGGAGTTAACCCGTTTACTGTTGAGGTGACTGTTAACATCATCTCCCATCGAGTGATCTGTAACCATTTGGCATTTGTGTATGTCTGTATTCCTGGTATCAGTGATGTGAAGAACATTTGTGCTCAGCTGAACTGCCTTTCTTCTGCTGGGATCTCATCCAGTGCTGCTTCTGACTTCTCTGAGAAATCATTCCCCCCTCTTTTCACCCTTCTCATTCCTACCAGTTTCTCTTCCTCCTTGAGTTCAGCTGCTGGTGCTTTCTTAACTGACCTCTTCCTTTGTCTGTTATTCTCCATCTTTGGGAATTCTTCGGGTTTCACATCTTTCTTGGGTACCACCAGTGAAGGCATGTTGATGTGTACAGAGAGCATACTCATCCTCAATCATGGGGTGGTTTTTCCTAGGCCTTTGATCCGCACACCCAGTAGTGATCCATTAGCACTGCCATTCCTACATGCATTGGAGGAAGTTGTTCAATTGCCTTTTATCCTACATTTTCACCAACTTCAATGTCACCATTGTTCTGATAGCACAAGGATGGTGTCTTCAGGGGAATTATTGGCATCGGGCCAGCTTTGTTTTCTACCGATGTTAATACATTTGTGCTTGTTTCCCACTCTTTCAGGCACTTGTCATTCACTTCATGCACCTTGTTCACTGCTGATTGTACCAGTGTCAGTGCTTTGCTCCCTACCACTCCATCTTCTCATCCATCATTAGCATATACTCATCCATGGATCAGTATCTGTGGTCTCTCCCAGCATCCAGGCTCTCCTCCTATCTCTTTTACTCTGGCCCATGGGCATGGTAAATTCTTCACTGTGATAGACTTTGTCTCTCCTTTCTCCGGTCTGTCAGTTATGTACTGCAAGCCTTCATGTAGCTGCCAATAATTATTCATCATGTCTAGTGTCTTTATGTAATTATCTTCATAACCGAAGGTCTTCTTGGACATCCATCTCAGTGTTGCTGTTCTCCCTTGAAATCTTCCTCGCATCTGCGCCATTGTAAAATACATCAGGCACTGTGCTCTTGCTGCAGGTATTTCAGTTGCAATTAATGTTTGTGTAGCACTCATGGTATAGGGGATTAAAGAGCAGACATAACATCTCTCCACAGTGGTGTCCATGCCTACTTTGAACATGTGTATTTATTACATGTTATTTGTAACCCATGCTGTATCTGTGAGATACACTTCAACTCCCTTCATATCTGCATCAACACTACACTTACCTCTCCTTACCTTATCAGCAGTATCTTCTCTTCCATCTGACATGGTCGTCCTTCCTGCTAGGTGTGGGGTAATGTTAGTAGGGAACACAGTGGTAATACTCATAGCATGTTGAATTGACCAGAAAACAAAGGGCCAATATGCCACTGGGAATCAACAAACATACCAGTGTAATAATTTCCTTTATTAGTCCTTTCATAACCACTTAGGCTGCTGGATCCTTGCAGCTGATGAGATGATAAAGTTTCTCACCTGAAAATCGCACAGAAAAGCATTATTTTGTTAGTACTCTGAAACTCTGCAAACTAAATAGTCGCTAATTGCAAAGACCTCATCCCAAACCTGTCTTATTAAGGGACTTCTTAATGTGGTCAGAATGGGGTATGCACTGTGTTCAAGTTGTGGGTATGCTCGGGCCAGATATTCTATGAAAACAAGGAAATACACTGTAGGGGAATGGCTCTGAATCTTTTTGGTCTAATTATGTAATGCACAAACTGGTTGGAGAACGTTTCAGGGTTATCACTAGGAGGTAACATCCGGAGAACAGCCTATACAGCCCTACTGCATTCACTTAGTCCTGCGTGTGCGAAAAGGGAAAATAACAAACAAACAGTGTTTTATCACTTTCATGTAGTCCTGCCTGTCTGGAAAGAAAAATAACAAACAAACAGTACTTTTAGCTATCTATTTGGACCAGTATGCCAGTTGCAACTTCTGCTACTTTAGATCGTTGAATCATTGGGTGGCATGCCCTCTCAAACTCTATATTATCTGCTTGTGCTTGTGGTTCTTTGAGATCTTGAACGTTGACCCTATCTGTCACTGTATTTTCTTTGCCCATTGTGGCCACTGTTCACTGTTTTGTAGGGCTTGATGTCCAGGATGTGATTCCAAACTGTTTTTCCCTCCGGCCTTACTGCTCTGTCAGTCACGGCCTCCACAACATGAGGTCCCGTGAATCTAGGTGAATTCCATCGCTGGACAAAGTTCTTGAGGAGGACCAGGTCCGCCACCTTCACTGAATGTTCAAGTTTGTTATCAGAGTCTGTATTATTGCAGCTGCTCTCTTCGTTGTCTTCAGGCGCACCCTTGATCTGCTGTATCTGGCGAGTGGTAAAAGATGCACTAGAAACCAGGAAAGTGACATAGTCAAACATTTCTTGCCATAGCACATCTGCGCTACTCTCACAATCCTTCAATGCCATAGTGGAAGGAGCCATGGGAAGGTGCATGCACCATCCTGTCACCACCACCAGGGTGTCAAATGGTGGTCGGGCCCTGGCTTCTTGCCTAGTTCAAAGAGGACCAACGACAATCAGTGAAACCAGTTTTTCTTGGTGCTCTGCTGAGTTTTGCCAATGCACTCCTTTAGGAGTCCATTCAGGTGTTCACACATCCCATTTGCTTGTGGGTGGTACGCACAGGTGACTTTGTGCTTGATGACTAGCAGGGTTGTGATGTGTTGAAACAATTAATGGCCAAGTTAGTCCCATTGTCAGACTGCAGGACCTCACATTTTCCCCATCTTGGTAAAACTTCCTGGACCAGAAATATTGCTGCCTGGAGTGCATCGGCATGGGAGCATGGCCCAGCCTCTATCCATCTGGAGAATAGGCAAACCACCACTATCATGTAGCAGTGTCCTTGGCAGACTTGGAACATGTCTACGTAGTCCATGTGGAGATGCAGAAATCTCACTATGGGTCTTGGTGTGGCTCTTCTTACGACTCTTAGGATATATCTTGCAGTGAACTGCTGACAAGTCATGCAGTTACTAATGAAATAAGCTACATGTTCATTCAAATTTGGGCAGAACCACATGTTTCCAATGTTTGTGGCAATGACCTCCTTCCCTGTATGTGTTGGATGATGCAATTGTGTCAGTGCTGTTTCCAACAGTGCCAGCGGCATGACCACCTTCCCTGTGTTGTTCTGTCGCCATAGGTAGACATCAGTTGGAGACATTGAGCATCCTTTCTTTACCCATAGCTCCTTTTCTCCTTGTGTTGCAGCTCCCTGATGTACCATAATGTGTGTCTCTGGTAATGTATTGTAACCTTCCCTCATCACCATGTTCCTCAGTCCCCCCTGGGATTTTGGCCTTTCTTCCAGCTCCCACAGGTTCCTGAAATATGTTGCACACTTTGCCTCATAGTCTGCTGCGTCATTCCCTCTTAAAACAGGATCTTCCCCTCTCGTGTTGGCCTTGTTTTTCATTAGGGCCACCTCCATTGGGTATTCATTACCTCAATCAGTTTTCCTAACAATAGCACATGCTGCACTGGGGTCCCATCAGCTCCTCTGAATGCTCTATTAGTCCATCGGCCCTGTCCTGAATGTACTGGTGATGTGACATAAGCACTGTCTGAATATATCATCACACGCTTCTCTACACTGTATTCCAGTGCCAAATATGAGGTCCACTAACTCTGCCGCTTGTACTGATAGTGAGACGGTAACCATGCACTCACAACTACCTCAGTTGTTTCGTCCTCCTTCAGTCTTACCACTGCAGTCCCAGTCCTAATCCCATCACTCTGGTCAATTGTCGAAGAACTATCAATGTACAGTACGTCTCTCCCCTCAAGTGTGTCCTCCTCCACCTTGCATGTGTCACTGAACAACTCTATGTTCCTTGTACAGTAGTGTGCATAATCTCATGTGTGATGGACATCTGCCAAGAATAGGGCTGGGTTAACTGTCCTACATCTTACTATCTTCAGTCCTGGCTTTGATAGTATCACCACATACCCTGATGCTCTCTGTGTGGCCAGTGTGCTCACGAAAAGGTGTGCTCCATGTACAGGGTGGTGGTGCAACCCATTGCCACTGTTGATGACTTCTCAACTGTGAAGGCTGCTGCAGCCAATGACTGTTCGCAAGAATAATGTCCTCTCATCACTGGGTCAAGCTGTCCACTGCAGTAAGCAATTGGCTTCCACTTCTGGTTGAGGTACATAACGCTGGTTAGATCTTGTGAGTCTGGGTGTAATTGTACTGAGAAAAATGCATTATTTAGGTCAATGACCGTGAAGCAGGTGGCTTCCGCTGGTGTGGCTTCTGCTGGAATGCCACACAAAATGGTCGCCGGGTTGGCTGATACTGGATACTCTGCTTCTACAATGTCGTTCAAAGGTCTTAAATCCTGAATGAAAATGCCATGACCCTGTGTTGGCCTTGCGCACAGGGTACACTGCTGTGTTGTTTGGAGATTCTGATGGTACCAGTATTCCTCTCTCAATGAGGGCATTGATAGTCTCATAGACACCCTCATCTGCCTCTTTGGTTAGGGGATACTGCTTTACTCTTGGCAAAATTGCTCCTGATTACAGTGTAATCTTCACTCCCCCTGTGCTTTTTGTGCATCCCACATCATAAGGACTCGTGGTCCATAAGCTGTCAGGGACCTTGGCCATGTCCTCCTCCCAGTATGTGGGCAGTGCCTGCAGCGCCATCGCCATTATCTGGTCCTCACTGTAATGAATCTGTAACCAGAATGTTACACTCATTTCAAACATCATCTCCAATTCCAGTCTCTCTTCTCCAAAGAGTTCATCATCCGTCACGGTTGTTTGCCTGCACCCTTCTGCTACTGAAATAATTGCTCTCCAAGTCCTTCCTGTGTCATTTGAAGGATGCAGTGCAATCCAATCCTCTCTGGTCAACACTGCCTCAATCTCGATGGACACAATAGTTTCCTTTTGCTCATCTAATGGTGTCTCTGGCCTGAATAGGTATTTGTATGGTACTCGCCACACCTTTCTTGCAATGCCTGGCATCCAGGCGATGGCAATGTCTGTCCCATACTGGAACAATTTGAGGTCCAATGTCACCCCCCCCACGGTACTGTGCGTACACAATATACCTGAAAAATCTGTCTTACATTTAGCATGTGAATGCCTGGTGTTGAGCATATTATGCCCTTGTCTGTGAAGGAAATGGTCATGTTTAGTCTACTCATGATGTCTCATCCCAATATGTTTACAGGTGTCTGTCGAGAGCAAAGTAAGGGTAGTGATAAGTGGTGATCTCAATAGATAGTGATATGTTATCAGTAAAAGGAACCACTTCTTGAGCCCCAGAGAATCATTGAATGTTCATGGCATCGCCTGACAACTTGAATGTCCCCTCCCTGATACATGACCTAGTTTCCCCAATGCCAACCAGAAAGGAAAAGGTTTTTGTCACCTATCGCCACCCCTATGCGATGTTCCTCTGCAGGGTTGGGTGTGATCAACAGGATGGGACACATCAAGTTTGTCTGTGGGCTGTCCTATTGAGGCTGCATAGAGAGTCTGTTTCTTGTAAAGGGGTTGTTTCCCACCATGGTAACCCCTCCCACTTGTCTCACTGGCATTCTCACCACTGTATCCATGGGCTCTTGTGTGTTGTCATCCTGTAATAGTGCGAGCTGCTGTGTAGTTCACATGAACTGCAGTGTTTGCAAGTACCTTGGTAGTGGTGCTGCCATTTGTGGTGTTTTCATCTGTACCTGTTTTGAGCTGGTGCCTGTGTTTGTGTTTGTGGCATCTGCTGATAGGATCCTTGCATCTGTCCTTGCTGCTGTTGGGCCTGAACAAATAATAGTCTTCCTATCCACCCCAATAATTTTGCTTCCCTTCAACTCCACAATTGTGTTGTGCCCCTCTGAATCAGCATTGTTAGGGAGAACTCTCCAGAATGACTAATTCCCCTTACCTACTGAGTCCCTCAGCAGTTTTGCCGGATTTCTAGGATTAATTTTTTTCACTTGGTAAGAGTGTGAGCCTTTTGTTCCCACTCTTACATGTGTTTTACTGTGTGTTTAACATGTTTGTGTTTATAGACTGTGGAGCTTCACCTACTTCATTGGCATCATCTTTATACTGTGTGTCACACAGCACCTTTAGAGCAGTGAAACAGGGTTGTCCTTTTCAGACTTCCTGTCATGATACCTACCTCCAAGGAGCCAGGCCCAGCCCAGCAACCCCAGAGGCAGACATCATTTTCCCCAAGGACCTCTCAGCGGGCCCAAGTTGGGGCCTTTTGGACGCAGTCCTGGCGCCTTCAGCGCCAGGCTCATTCTGGACCCCAGTCCTGGCGCCTTAGGCGCCAGGCTCATAAAGCAAGACATGTGTGTAAGTGTTTTAATGTGCACTTACCTGAAGCAGACCGTGCTGCTACATCCAGGCCCTCTTGAGGACTGAATGGGACTACTTTATCTTTTGGACTACTTTATCACTCGGGTGTGGCCTGAGGAAGAATACATACCTGAGTGGAAGGATACATACCTGGAACTACTTTACAGGCTATTTAAACCACACCCGAAGAGCAGCACATGCTTCGGGTTGTTCTGCATCTAGCAGCTGGACGCTCACCGTGTTTGCTCCTGCATTCGGACTTCTGCCACGCCTGCCAGCATCCTGATCACCTACAAAGGAAGAGAAAGAGAGAATAGGAGAAGGAAAAGACTTTACCTGCAAGATCTGCATTCCGGAGTCAGCTCGCCGCCGATCCTGCAAAGGAAGACACTTAATTTAAAAGCACATCGCATTGACCGCCGCAGCGCCGCATTCCACTCACCTTCACAGGGCGCCTCCATGTTCAGCAGCGATCACCCGGATTCGCAGCCACGCTTCCACGCCTAGGGAGAAAAAGACAAGAGCAAAGGTGAGAGAGAGAAGGGAATGAGGAAACCTAAACCTCCATGTTAAGACTTACCTGTTGGGTCATTCCCTCTTCATTTCGGGTCCGCGCCGCATCCAGGTGTTTCCGGACCCCGGCCCCTATGGGGAAAAAGACATTAGCGTCAATGAGCGAATGAAAAGACATTACCCAAAAACGTTCATCAAGACTTACCTGATTTCTACAGGGATTGCATCTCGGGTCGGTGCCTTTTCCCCGGCATTCCGTACCCCGGCCCCTATGGGGAAAAAGACATTGACATTAGCATATTGATGCAAGGACAAAAGGGGAACCTTTCAAGGAGCTTACCTGGAAGCCAAGCAAGTTTGGTTCTCATAAAACCAAGAATCCAGTGAAGTAACTGGATACCAACGTGCCCCTGCATCAGAAGCAGGAAGGAGAGCTCGCCCTTCAAGACCCTAAGGTGAGACGCCACGGGAAGCACTGAAGGGTTTTGAGGAGGGTGAGAGGGGAAAGGGGGAGGCTGGTAGCATTCCCCGCAGACAGTTAATCCCTTATTCTCGCCTACAGAAGGATACTTTTGCAAGCCGGACAAGCAGGAGTTGGGAGTCCGGTCCAGTCCATCTTCTGAGCCCCGCGCAACACCTTAGAAGAGGTCTCAGCAGCACGATCCTGGCCAGCGCCTCCGTGGGAGTCAGGTGAGCGTAACAGAACGCGAAGCCTACCCACAATTTCCCACCCGGGCGCTATGGAGACTTCTGAGACAGACCAGCTGGCCCAGCTGTTGGGGGAATTAAGGGCAGAGGTACACTCAGCTCGCCAAGAGACTAATGCCCTCAAAAGAGAACTCATTCTCTCCAAGGAACAAACTGATGACCTGGCCAAACGATTGCTACAGAGTCAGGCTGGACAAATTCCTTTACCTAGTCCCGGGGGAATTTCCACTTCGTTGGGTTCGAGTAACCCTGTTCAGATCAATCTGCCGGGATCCATGCCTTTAGCACCGCCTGAACGTTTTGCGGGGGACCCAAAGAAATATGCCATTTTTATGAACCAATGTCGCTTACATTTTATATGCAGACCAGGAGCCTTCCCTGATGATGGGACCAAAGTGGCCTTCGTGTTATCGTACCTAAGTGGCTGTGCTGCCAATTGGTCTGTTCCCTTGGTGAACCAGAACGATCCAATTCTCCAGGATTTTCAGGGCTTTCAGGCCATCATGGAAAGGTTGTTCGCTCGACACTCGCAGGGACAGGCCCTTGACAACGAACTGCTATCTCTACGACAAGGTAGTCAAGATCTTTTGTCTTATATAGCCTCCTTTAACAGACTGGTGGTGGAAACCGGATGGCCTGAAAATAAAAGGATTACTTTATTTCACCGGGGTCTGCGCGGAGAGCTAAAAGACATTCTGGCCCAAGTAGTGAATCCACCCCAAGGCTGCGCAGAATATATTGACTTTGTGGTACAACTGGATCACAGACTTCAGAATAGGAAAGCAGATCGGTCCAAGTTTGAAACCCGAGTACCGATCAGAACCCTCGTAAACCCCAGGAATACCGAAGCTTCGGAACCTATGCAAATAGGGGGAGTTAAGGGGCCGTTAACTCAGAAGGAACGTGAGAGAAGGCGACAAAAGCAACTATGCCTCTATTGCGGGGCTTCCGGTCACTTTCTTCGTGATTGTCCAGTAAAACCACCTAGGAAGGTGGTTGGTGCCTCTGACAACAACTTAAAGGAACCTGTTTCGGGAAACGACCTGGCTCGACAAGCGTAGAGGTCCGCTTGCCGAGCTTGAAAACGAACTCTCTGACCTCGCATTTTGTCTTGCCAATGGTGCTCGTGGATCCAAAAAAGCCCCAACGGTTGCATGCCATCAAAGCATACGTCGACAGCGGCGAAGCTATCGGAAACTACGTGGACCGCGAATTGGCCTCCAGGATGAACCTTCCTCTCCATCCAAAAATAAACCAGGATGTCATTACTATGGTTGATGGTACCGAAATAGCCTCTGGGCCGGTAACGCATTCCACCACAGAAGTGACACTTGTGAGTCAGGATGGACATCGGGAAGCAATAGTGTTTGATATAATCAAGGCTCCACAATTTCAAGTAATCCTCGGAATTCCTTGGTTAGAAACACACAATCCTCGAATAGACTGGCGAGCAAAGAGAATAACTTTTCCAGATTGTGGTCCCACTTGTTATCCTAGAAATCCAGCTATTGGTTTAGCCACAGTAACCCCCGCCACTGTTCAACTACTGGCAGAATACCTTGAATACCAGGACGTTTTTCAGAAAGAACAGGCTAACACGCTACCCCCTCATCGTTCTTACGATTGCCAGATCGATCTAGTTCCCAATGCTCAACCGCCGTGTAGTAGGATTTACGCTCTCACTGAACCTGAAAACCAGCATTTGCGTCAGTATTTGGATCAGTACCTTGCCAATGGCTTTATTCGCCCATCAAAGTCCCCGGTCTCTTCCGCTTTGTTCTTCGTGCCTAAAAAAGAAGGAGACCTTAGAACTTGTATTGACTACCGCACTTTAAATCAGATAACGATAAAGAATCGTTATCCACTGCCTCTGATCCCTGAACTTCTTGATCAAGTAAAAGATGCTCGTATATACACCAAGTTAGATCTCCGGGGAGCTTATCACCTAGTGCGAATAAAAGAAGGTGACGAGTGGAAGACAGCTTTCCGCACCAAATACGGGCTCTTCGAATATCAGGTTATGCCCTTCGGTTTATGCAACGCGCCTGCAGCTTTTAAATTCTTCATGAATGATGTTCTGCGAGAACTTATCAATGTTTGTGTCATCGTATACATCGACGACATCCTGGTGTACTCATCTTCTGAGTCAGATCATCGAAAACATGTTCGAGCAGTTCTAGAGAAATTGCGCCAGCACAAACTATTTGCCAAGCTGGAAAAGTGTGTCTTTCATACCACTGAGGTTGAATTCCTCAGATTTGTTCTGACTCCTAAAGGAATTCGAATGGATTCACGAAAGGTGGACGCCATCCTCAAATGGCCATCTCCCGGTTCAGTGAAATGGGTTCAGAGTATGCTTGGCTTTGCCAACTTCTATCGAAGATTCATCCCGGAGTTTTCACGAATAGTCCAACCCATTACTGCTCTTTTACGTAAGAATAAACATTTTGAATGGACTCCAGAGGCCGAACAATCCTTTCAAGACCTAAAGACCAAATTCACTTCTGCACCTGTGTTGAAGCACCCGCGTCCTGATCTCCCGTATATTGTTGAAACAGACGCATCCAGTTTAGCCATGGGAGCTGTCCTGTCGCAAAGGGATCCGAAAACTAACCATCTACACTCCTGAAATTAATTACGCAATTACCGACAAAGAGTTACTGGCCATTAAATCTGCTTTTAAGGCTTGGCGTCATTACCTCCTCGGTGCAAGACACACCATCACTGTAATTACGGATCACAGAAATTTGCAGTATTTAAAGACGGCCAAAGCCCAATCTTCACGGCAACTCCGATGGGCTTTATTCTTTGCAGAATTTGATTTTGTAATTACCTATCGCCCTGGCTGCAAGAATGGCAAAGCGGACGCCTTATCCCGAATTGGCATGGAAGAACCCAATTCGTGTTTAGAACCTGTGCCGATAATACCTGAACAAAGAATCTTAGGTTTGACTTCATTGCAAACCATCGAGGACGTTGAAACTCGAGTCAAACTACTTTTTGACCCTCCAGCCTTAATGGAATGGACTCAAAAGGGTCCCCACTTCACCGTTAAGGATAACTTACCGTACTTCCAAGAGCGGTTATTTCTGCCAAGTAAGGAATTGCAAGAACTAGTTATTGCTCATTATCATGAATCGTTAATGGAAGGACACCCTGGTATCGCTAAAACGGAAGAAAAGATCAAACGCCAATTCTGGTGGCCTTCTTGGAGAAAAGCCATAAAGTCTTTTGTGATGTCTTGCGGAGTTTGCGCCCAAAATAAAGGTCAAAGGAACAGGCCAGCCGGCCTACTTCAACCCTTGGAGATTCCACCGGCACCTTGGCACACCTTGTCTATGGACTTTATTACGGACCTGCCTCCGTGTGGTGGTTACAACACTATCCTAGTAATCGTGGATCTGTTCTCCAAAATGGCCCACTTTATCCCTCTAAAAGGATTGCCTTCAGCTTCCATCCTGGCCAAGGAATTCCTGGAGAATATAGTTTGAATACATGGTTTCCCTTCCGTACTAGTCTCAGATCGTGGAAGTCAATTAATTTCCCATTTTTGGAGGAAGTGTTGCCAACTAGCACAAATAGATGTGCGATTATCCACCAGCCACCACCCCCAGACTGACGGACAAACCGAGAGGACAAATCAGACTCTCGAGCAATATCTTCGGTGCATGTTGCACCAATCCGAGTACAATTGGAAAGACATTCTTTGGATCGCAGAATATGCATACAACAATTCTATGCATTCTGGAACCAGTCAAACTCCTTTTTATACTTTGTATGGTCACCATCCTCGAACCTCTGACCTAGATCCACCTCTGACCCTGGAAATGCCCGCAGTAAATCATCTGCATTCCACAATAACCCGAGCCTTCAAAGAAGCTACAACTTATTTACAGCAAGCCAAGAAAAAGTACAAAGAAAACGCTGATTTGCACCGAAGTAAAACACCTCCTTACCAAGTAGGAGACCAGGTTTGGCTAGCAACTAGACATTTATCTCTCAAGGGCCCACAAACTTTTAATCCCAGATTCATTGGGCCTTACCCCATCAAAGCCATAATCAACCCAGTGGCCTTTAAACTGGATTTGCCTTCCAACATGCGTATTCATCCCGTTTTTCACGCATCACTTTTGAAACCGGTACAACCAGGAACCCGACTGTCCAAGCCTCCAGATCCTATTCAAATTGATGGGGAATTAGAATTCGAAGTGAAAGACATTTTAGACTCCAAAATGTTAAAGTCAAAACTCTTCTATCTTGTTGACTGGAAGGGTTATGGACCTCATGAGAGATCGTGGGAGCCTAGTAACCATATTCACGCACCTCGATTAATACGAAGGTTCCACCGTAGATTCCCGAACAAGCCAAAACCCCCGGAGGAAACAACCTTGGGAGGGGCCTTGTGGGGGGGTACTGTCATGATGCCTACCTCCAAGGAGCCAGGCCCAGCCCAGCAACCCCAGAGGCAGACATCATTTTCTCCAAGGACGTCTCAGCGGGCCCAAGTTGGGGCCTTTTGGACGCAGTCCTGGCGCCTTCGGCGCCAGGCTCATTCTGGACCCCAGTCCTGGCGCCTTAGGCGCCAGGCTCATAAAGCAAGACATGTGTGTAAGTGTTTTAATGTGCACTTACCTGAAGCAGACCATGCTGCTACATCCAGGCCCTCTTGAGGACTGAATGGGACTACTTTATCTTTTGGACTACTTTATCACTCGGGTGTGGCCTGAGGAAGAATACATACCTGAGTGGAAGGATACATACCTGGAACTACTTTACAGGCTATTTAAACCACACCCGAAGAGCAGCACATGCTTCGCGTTGTTCTGCATCTAGCAGCTGGACGCTCACCGTGTTTGCTCCTGCATTCGGACTTCTGCCACGCCTGCCAGCATCCTGATCACCTACAAAGGAAGAGAAAGAGAGAATAGGAGAAGGAAAAGACTTTACCTGCAAGATCTGCATTCCGGAGTCAGCTCGGCGCCGATCCTGCAAAGGAAGACACTTAATTTAAAAGCACATCGCATTGACCGCCGCAGCGCCGCATTCCACTCACCTTCACAGGGCGCCTCCATGTTCAGCAGCGATCACCCGGATTCGCAGCCACGCTTCCACGCCTAGGGAGAAAAACACAAGAGCAAAGGTGAGAGAGAGAAGGGAATGAGGAAACCTAAACCTCCATGTTAAGACTTACCTGTTGGGTCATTCCCTCTTCATTTCGGGTCCGCGCCGCATCCAGGTGTTTCCGGACCCCGGCCCCTATGGAGAAAAAGACATTAGCGTCAATGAGCGAATGAAAAGACATTACCCAAAAACGTTCATCAAGACTTACCTGATTTCTACAGGGATTGCATCTCGGGTCGGTGCCTTTTCCCCGGCATTCCGTACCCCGGCCCCTATGGGGAAAAAACATTGACATTAGCATATTGATGCAAGGACAAAAGGGGAACCTTTCAAGGAACTTACCTGGAAGCCAAGCAAGTTTGGTTCTCATAAAACCAAGAATCCAGTGAAGTAACTGGATACCAACGCGCCCCTGCATCAGAAGCAGGAAGGAGAGCTCGCCCTTCAAGACCCTAAGGTGAGACGCCACGGGAAGCACTGAAGGGTTTCGAGGAGGGTGAGAGGGGAAAGGGGGAGGCTGGTAGCATTCCCCGCAGACAGTTAATCCCTTATTCTCGCCTACAGAAGGATACTTTTGCAAGCCGGACAAGCAGGAGTTGGGAGTCCGGTCCAGTCCATCTTCTGAGCCCCGCGCAACACCTTAGAAGAGGTCTCAGCAGCACGATCCTGGCCAGCGCCTCCGTGGGAGTCAGGTGAGCGTAACACTTCCCACTTTAAACTCCATTTTCTGGGACTGACTACTGTCTCCCAGAACATGTAAAGTTGCCATTGACTTTATTAGTCTATTTAAATTCACAGATCCAGTACAAACTATCTTACATAGAGTACTGGAAAGGGTTAATAGTTATCCCTTTTGTCTGTTTCACATGGAACATTATGTTGTTCCCCTTTCTTTAAGATTTGGCTGGTGGCAGTGGTATCTAGCATATTTTTCCTACGGTGGTCTGTGAAAATAGACTTGGTACTGTTTTAGGCTAAGTTAGTAGCCTCAAACTTTAATCCGCTGGACACCATTTACATTTATTTGGTTCCGGCTGGGTTTATTCGCCATTTCTTTTTGTAAAGGTCTTTCTTGTGTTTTTTACTCTGTGCGCCAAACCAGGTCTGGTTCCTTTGTTTGCCGTCCTTTGGCAGGCTTCTGCACAGAAGCCCTCCCTAGGAGCCCAAGAGTCTGGGTAGACAAGATGTGATGGGATTAGTTTTTGGACCCCTGCACAGGCTTCCCTTGGAAACCCAAGTCACACTCTTGTTTGATTGGCTAGGTGACTGTCCTTCCTCTCCTTCAGCACCCTCTCTATTCTTTCTACACGCTCCCTTCCCATCTGCTCTCTTTCCTCTTCCCTCCTTTGCTCTCTGTCTTCCTGCTCCAGTTTCTTCTCTCTCCTACTTACTCTGTCCTCACGTTCTAGCCTCACTTCCCTCTCCTTCTCCCTTCTATCCTCATCCTACATTAGGTCTGCCCATTTATATGTGTCACAATCCTTTTGCAGCCTCTCGATTGCCTTAGTTGCCCATTCTACCTCTCCCGTGGTTTTCCCTTTGAGTTTCAAGAGTTTCTGTGCTGCGATCCATTTGTCCATGCTTATGCCCTCAAATGCTTCCTTTGCACGCTGTAGCCCCTCCTTGCTCACTCCTGCACCTGGCTGCTTGTCAGCTGGCTGTCCTGCACCTGTCTGCTTGTCCTCTTTATTATATGGTGGTAGCTTTTATGTCGGATTGGAATGCCCTTCTGCTGCCCTCAGTTCCCTAATAGGGTACATACCCTGTTCATCGTCTATGCCATCGGATATTACACTTGGCGGGGGAGAGGGAGGTGGAGAGGGATGATTCCCCTCCTCTCTCACCTCGTGTTGGTTCAGTATCCAATGACGCCTTGCCATTTCCCACTCTCCCTCCTGAAACATGTGCCACAACTCAAACATAGCTATGCATTTTGCCAATGTCTTCCCCTTGTAAGTACCCTGTATGTGTGTCAATAGCGATTGCTGCTCGTCTTTGGAGAAACTTCCACAAGGTGGCCATGGCTTTGTCAGTTTACCTTCGGTACCTTTAGATCATTCTAGGCTATACTTACAAAGCATTTT